>NC_139946.1:38608498-38613498 GCF_963454915.1 Gymnoscopelus microlampas
AAAGTTGGAGAGGTGGAGCGAGAGAGCCTTTCAGAATGCAAGATGAAGAGTGAGTTTGAGGAAGAGTTTGGGAGACTTTAATAGAGATAGAAAGAAAGAAAGAAAGAGAATGTGACGCACACACACGCACACACACGCACACGCACGCACGCACACACGCACACACACACACACACACACACACACACACACACACACACACACACACACACACACACACACACACACACACACAATATATATAATGTATATCACAAAGCCTACTGGACTGGTGAGGACCCAAATGCAGGACAGCAAGGCAGGTAGAGTTAAAAACCCATGCTTGGGTATTTTAATCCTGATAAACAGAAAACATCACAGTCACAAACTAGCATGATGCAACACTGAACATGATGCGACACCAAACAATGACCCGACAAGGACTGACTGGAGAACAGGACTAATATACACACATGAGATACAGCTGGGGAAGACATGAACATAGAACCATAAAAACAAGAACTTAGCACATAGAAATACAAGACCTAGACAAGACGGGCAAAGTCTGTGACAATTTATCAATTTGTAAAACCTAAAGTGTAGAAATATAACCAAATGGACTCGTTACACCTGTAATGGTTAAACAGGATTTTACTCTGTATGAATGTGGTATCCCAGTCCATTGCTTTATGAAGAGGCTTAGCACTGTTTTAGCAGGTGTAGCATGGCTGCTTTTCACATAATCTGTCCCCCAGCAAGATTGTTAGTTTGTTGTTACAGTGTGAAAGCCACAGTTCAGCTCTGAGGGATTAAAGGCAATTAGGAGAGTGCATTTCATGCAAACAGGATTATCAAAGTGTGTAAACGGAAGCTATTATGGATTATGGGGATAATCCAATATTTGTTATTGATGAAATGATGTCAGAACAATTTAAAGAGGTTCATCCCAAAATACCATTACCTGTAATGTTAGCGCTAATTCCTGTAGGTCATATTCAATACTGTTGAGTGAAATTGATACATCTGCAATCATTCAGTATTGCACTCCTAACAGGATGGTTCTGTTATTATGGGTGCTGAAGAAGACCATAGCCTATAACATTAATAATAATAATAAACTTTATTTCTATAGCACCTTTCATGACATGAAATGCAGCTCAAAGTGCTTTACAGAGCAAGACAATTACAACTAATTTAACAATAAAGCAAAAAAGAAAAGCAAAATCAACCAAAAAATCAACTAAAAGCAAGAGTGAAGATGTGGGTCTTGAGCTGTGCTTTAAAGCTATCCACAGAGGCTGCCTGTCTTAGGTTTACATTACATAGAACATTACATAGAATTCCTTACAAATATCAACTGATCAATGATGATCTTGACTTGATGATCTTGACTCAGTCCTCAATAACCTCATCAGTCATTCTTGCACCCAGTACAAAACACTGCTGGTGGCAATCAAGGGCATGGCACCGCTGTACCTTCAGGATATGATCCAAGCCCACACTCCTTCCCGCTCACTTAGATCAACTAACACAGGAAGTCTGTTCAAACCTTCCCTAAAATATCCTGGCCAACAGTCCACACATCTTTGACACTTCATCCTACTGGCTCCCAAACTTTGGCATAATCTCCCTCATGCAGTCAGAACTGTAGACTCTCTCCATTTTCCACTGCAATCTGAAAACCCCTCCTCACCCCCTATACTAGCACTCTATCCATTCTTGTCACCTTATCCCCGCCAGGCCATTATGTTTTCACCCCTGTCCCGTCCGTCCGTCAGTGTGTCTGTGTGTCCGTCTGCATGTGTGACAGCTAATCTCCGGCACGGCTGGACTGATCGGCGTGAAACCTTCCACTTACACTCCCAGTGGGCCAAGGAAGGACCTCTACTCAAAATGTTCAAAACTGCCTCATGGTGAAGCTATAACAGGCTTGAACCGTAGTTTGTACAGTCAAATGTTTTTCCCCAGATTCCTTGGCTCATCACTCAACTCCCCATAAACAGTGAGCCCACCCATTTCTGCATGACAAGATTTTCCGCTATTTATTTATTTAACACTTGTGCTACTACTCCTACAGATTATGTCCAAAGTTTAACCTCACGCAAATCCGTACACCTTATCTCTGTAGTCATTTGATCAAGATATCTGTCGGATTCCTAGTTTCTTTGAAGCACTGCTTGATCTCCTGGTGGAGATAATTATGGTACTTACACAATACAAGTCACTGATGCGTGCGTGCGCGTACATGTGTTAGTGTGTGTGTGTGTGTGTGTGTGTGTGTGTGTGTGTGTGTGTGTGTGTGTGTGTGTGTGTGTGTGTGTGTGCATGCATGCGTCATAGGGAGAGAGAGAGGAGACTGTGGCAATGATGTGTAGGTGATTCAAAACATTCACACCCAAAGGATTCTGTGGTGCCGTGGTCAAATGGGCCTGGGAAACCTACCAGGATGAAATTAAGAAATGTCACAATGTCACAACACCACCCATCCTGCCAAGAGGTTTAATTTGTCACTCACTTATATGTGCAGTGAAATATTGGTGACATGCCCTGCAGTTTCCTGCAGTTAAAATATATTATTTCAAAAGATAAAAAAATGTATAAACAAATAAATCACAATTTTTCATAATTTAAAAACAATTCAAAAATCATAAATAAAATGAGAACATTTAATAATTTCCATATTTCAAAAAGTTGAATTAGTAGTCTGACAGCAGAACAATCATCTAAACTGATAGTTTAATGTTTTGTGTTCTTAATGTTGATGGAAATGTAAGCATGAGCAAACATAAGTTGAAAGTATTTTGCAGAGAAAATAAGAGTTATCCAATGTGAGAACGAGATTAGATGAGCATAAAGAGGGATCTATCATAATATTAATCTGGGATTGTCTTGACTTATCTTTTAATGTTTTGAGTGAGAGAGTGAGTGTTCCAAGCTTATACAGATATACAGTATCCTACACATTAGCTGAACTGCACTGCTGTTTGCTTTGCCAATGGGATTTGTTGAATATACTGAAGACATTTTGAGGAATCGGACCGAGCCAGCAGGATCTCTCACTGTGTCACCCACGAAGCCATGTGCCATAGGACTCTTTGTATCATCCTATTCTCAATTAGGAATAAATACCAAATGCAATACACCATATTTTGTACACTTAGTACATTTAATTATATAATATATCATCGCTGTCGGGCAGAAACCAGCTATCTACATTTTTAAACTTTTTATTTTATTTTTTATAATTCAGTGCTATTGAACACCCTTTACGTCTGTCTGTGGGTTTCACAAATATTTAACCAATGAAAAGTATTAAAAAAGCGCTTCTGACTAAATCTCCTAACTCCATTGGATCCTCAAACTGTCGGACAAACCACCTATCTCCAACTTGTGGAGTTAGGTGGTTTGTCCCCATTGATTAGAACGACTAAGTCAGACGGAAAAAAAACGTATCTCCTAATAAATGGTCAAAAACCTCCTAACTCCACTTGAGCTGTATTTGGGTAAAGTGATGATAATATAAGGACACACTCACGTATCTGACACTGTATAAACGAAGTCATCGTACCAACTTTGATGAGGCGGTATTGTGTTGTTCTAAAAACATGTTTTTGTTTTCATTTCCTGAACGGTTTATATTTTGGACATAGCTGGTTTCTGCCCGACAGCAAGCGATATATTATATACATGTATATGTATCTATTCTATTATTAGACAAATGTCATTAGATGCAAAACAAAATGTAAATAGAACTAGAAAAAACTTGATGCACAGCCAGACCTACCCAGGACCCGCAAATAGCTACATCAGACTTGAGTGCAAGTGCATAGTGTATATTTTCATCCTTGGTGTTTCCACCACCAATTGTCACTTACTCACACAAGTTTATGTGGGGTGAAATGTTGGTGTGACATGCTCTGCAATCTTATCTTGCCAGAGGTTTGTCTTAATTGGTAGCAGAGTCTGGAGCTACAGAGGACAGTCAGGAAACCACCGAATGTCTTCTTCTTCTTCTTCCTCTAGTTCGACCTCCTCATCCTTGACAGCCTACTTATCAGAACCATCACAGAGAACATTATGGATTTCACCCTGCAGTTCCTCCCCGCCCTTTCAGTAAGTAAAGCCTGATTTATACTTCGCCATACAGTGGTACCACACGCTAAAACAGCTGATCTGCAAGCTCACAACACGCCGCGTTGCGATGCGTGGTGAGCTTATAGATCTGCTATTTGTTGGCACGTTACGCCATTGCACAATGGAGTATTTCAGCATTATTCAAGTGTATAATTTTGTGTTTTTAATATCCTCTCCCGATGTGCCAAGTATGCTTTCTCTTGCTGCTGCTCAGCCACAGAAATGCTTCAGAGGGGCCCGGACTAAACATGAAGTATTCTGACAACTCAGTTTGAGAAGCTGATGAAAGTGCATGTTATTGATTTATGGACGGGTTGAAAGGAGCAGTAGTACCGACAGGCTGTGGAGGAGATTGAGACAAGAGGATTGGGACAGATTGGTATATTCTTAAATCCATCTATAAAAACACTGCCTGCTGGACTGAAACTTATTTGGAATCAGGTTACATTTTGCATGTCTTCATTTCTCAAGTGCTGTGTGTGCGACTGTGCGTGTGCGTGCATGCGTGCATGTATGCGTGTGTGAGCGTGATCCAATTCCTACAGCCTGCGGACATCCTTACTGCATGACTCACCTCAGACAGGATAGGACATCACCTGGTCTCTGGTGTCTCTATGCTGTATTGCTGTTCTGTCATTTGTTGTCTTCACAACCTGAAGCATATGCTTCCTTTATGACACCTGGCTTCCATGCCAGTCGGTATGACGTCATGTGCTTACACCTGATGAACGCTAAGTTTACATACTGGAACTTTCCCCACATCCCCTCTAGCTCTGGGGTGAGCAAATCACCTCATTCTTGATGATACAAGCTTGGTGTAATTGCACACAATAGACACAACACACAAACACACATACACGCACGCACGCACGCACGCACATACACGC
>NC_139946.1:38618498-38693498 GCF_963454915.1 Gymnoscopelus microlampas
CGTGGGTGCGTGCGTGCGTGTGTGAGAGCTTGCGTGTGCATGGGTGCGTGCAAGGCTGCAGGCGATCAGGCGTGTGTGTGTGAGTGCATGTGTTTCCCTATCCCTTACAATGAATGACTAACTAAGTTCATATTATGTGAACCCATGTGCTCCAGGCACTGGCCAGAGGAGGTTAAAATAACATGGATAACTCAAACCTTGACTCTTTTTTTATTGCCCTCCCCGTTACTGTTTCATTGTGTGCGCGCGCATGCGTGCGGGCGTGCATGCGTGTGTGATGCTTTAGCGCCGCCTTGTCCAAAACCCCTGTTATCTGCCTTAACATTCTTTGCCCACTGCCCAGAGAGAACGTTTAAATAAAAAGTCAATCCTTTGAATGACTATGGAACGACAGTAAGTAATTACACAGCTTATCACTTCATCATGCTCATTCATAACTGAATCCACAGACTGGGCACTGAGAGGCAACTGAGAGAGAGAGGGTGGGGTAGAGGGATGGAGAAAGGGATGAAAGGAGAGTAAATATAGACCAGGACACGAGATGGAAGATGAGATATAGGAAGCAGAAAGCACACAGAAATTAAGGAGAACTGAGTCCCCAAAGACAACTTGTACACTGTTTTATTGTTTCTTATATTATGGAATATATGATTATATGATTAATATATACAGTAGCATAATTATGATTAGATTATATTGAGGCTATTCAGTTAATTTAATTTAATTTAATAATTTTAGCTTTGGTTCGTCAGACATTGTAGCAGCAATAATGATCTGTTAGAATGGCTTTAATTATTACATAGTTGTCATATTTTCTCTATTTTAAGATCTCATCTCTCGTAGTAGTGTATACTCCCTCCATTGCACATTCCAAGTATGCTTCCACCATTCCACAGACTGGCAGCGATCCCCGGTGTTTCCTACACTGACAAAGGGAAGTATCCAAGGGCAAATATGTTGGCTTTGTAACAAAGCTCTATTGCTGAGGTTATCTAGGTGCTGCACTTAAGAGCCAATGCAGGAAGAATGCATGACGTGTTCCCCTTGCCACTCTACTGATAGCCTGCTGATATAGAGCTGACTGCCAGTGTAGCCAAGCCACAGTAAGAGGTCCATGAGCTCGTCCTAAAAGAGGCAAGAGATTACTCTGAGTAATCAACATCCTTCCTGGATTAAGTACAACAATATCAGAGGGAGAAATAATTTGCTAAATGGGATTTAGGAGAGGACACACAGGCATCGTGAAGGAAATGTATTTATTGTGTTCTATTGTTGTTGAATCATACTTGAAATATAGCAAGCATGTAGCAGCCGACACAAATGCAAATTCTGTTCCTTACTAACAGTGGTGGAAAAAGTACTCAAATGTTTTACTTAAGTAAAAGTATCAATGCTGCAATGTAGAAGTAGCCTACTCTGTTACAAGTAAAAGTCCGGAACTCAAAATTGACTTGAGTAAAAGGACAAAAGTATTGGTATCAAAGTGTACTTAAAGTACCAAAAGTAAAAGTACTAAAATGTTTGAAAATAGCAGATCTATAGCAGAGCTCACAACGCGCCGCATTGCGACGCGTTGTGAGCTTGTAGATCGGCTATTTTCAAATAGCCTAGGTATAAAATAGGGCTAAAGTGGTTAATGTATGTTTTATAATATCATAATTTATATCTACAAAGTAACTAGTAACTAAAGCTTTCAAATGTTTGTAGCGGAGTAAAAGTACTATATTTGCCTCTGAGATGTAGTGGAGTAAAAGTAGAAATATAGACAATTGGAAATACTCCAGTAAAGTAAAAGTACCTCAACATTGTGCTTAAGTACAGTACTTGAGTAAACATACTTAGTTACTTTACACCACTGCTTACAAACTCTAATCACCTCTTATCTGGAATATATGGCTGCTGTACCATAAATCCCTCTTGGACTGGGATCCTGAAGAACTCTGAGCCAAATTCCTCCAGCCCACCTTGTCTTTCAACCTCCCCCAATACTCCTATGTCATCACCTGCCTCCTGCCTCCTCCCCTCCACTGGCTGCCGCTGCCTATGGTTATAGTTAGTTACTGTACATTTAACTCAAATCCCTGGCACTGGTCAAATCTGGGACATTTTACAGATATAGCCGGTGTTCTCACTGGCTGAGCCACCCTGTCATGTTATTAAATATATATGGTTCAGTTTAGTGAGCTAATGGTATCATTAGTTCTTAGTATTTTAACACACATAAACACAGCATCAAAGTTATGTTGCCAAAACATGCTTAAACATACGATTACCTGTTATCTCCACAAGTGTCATTTAAGTAGTTATGGGGATTCCCATGCTGTTTCAATACCAACACAGTGTTGCTATAGTACCTCTATATGCTGATAGAGGGATTTTCCTTGTAAACCTTTTAAGACCAGAGTCAGAGAAAATGAGGTGCTAAGCAGTACGAGCCCCACCCATTCTCCCACTGACCCTGGTAGGAAATGGTGGTTGTTTCCATATGTTGAGATCGGCATAATATTTCCCTCCCTCCTCCATTGTCCCATTCAGAGCCAATTCCTTCTCATATAGAGGCGTGTGAAGTCTAGAGCCTAGAGTTGAACACGTTCATAGAGGTATAATTTGCATCCCCAGTTTCTTCCTTTCTTGAAAGAATGTAATGGCTCCCTCTACTGATCAATATTCAGAAGCACACTGTCTGCCACATGATGTATCACCTACAATATAAAGTGTTTCCTTTAGCTATGTTAGTTCAGTAAATGGAGCCATTCAAATAGTCTTGAGGCTTTAACCAGTCTTTAATCCAGCACAGGATGTGCTGAACTCGTGCAAAATGTTTCTGAAAGCAGGCACATTCAAATGAAAAACGTTCCCATAGAAATGATTAATTACCATCATGTTTCAGGTGTCAGATCTTCATCAGAAGAAAGAGGTAACAATTGCACACTCACGCATGCACGCACGCACACACGCGCACACACACATGCACACACACACCTCTACAAGTTATTCAAAAGGCCCAGATGGTGCAGTGCGAGTGAAATGTTTGTGGCTGCAAGAGGCAATACTTTTCAAGCTGTTCTTCGGAACTTAATGCATAGATTCATGTGTTGCTTGGATGAGTGAATAGCATCATCATCAGTAGTAACCCTTTGAAGAGCTGCACTAGATAGGCTACTCCTCTAGCCTTAGGAGACATTGGCTTAAAAGCCTGTATTTATAACTGTCAAAAATGCCCTTTCTAACATGTTCATTTGGACTGTTTTTATTTATGTTAATTGTTGTATGAAATTGTAGGATTTTCTACGATGAGACAGCAATAAAGACATTCATTCATTCATTCTACAGCCTTGTGCTGAACATTCCCTCCCAGTCCCCTCCTTTTCATTTCCGTCAGACTTAATGCAATACTATCACAATAAATGTACCAAAACACATCGTAAGCTTTGCTGGACTGATGCCCCCGCACATCGATCTATCTCAGTGCCAGTGCCATTGCTCCCTGCATTCACAGAATGAATGGAACAAGTTGGAATATTCGCAGATCGCGCCCGACTTTAGACCTTAGATGTTAGACTTACTGTAATTGTCCCTAGAGAACAGCACACAATAGTAACATACAATGACAGACAGCCATACACAAATCAGGCCTGTACAGTGAGGCCTATTTGTAAGGCGGTTATGGCATGTTTTTCCCAAAGCAAGCCCTTCTGCACCTGAGTGTTGTTTACCTGCGCCCAGAGGTCAGTAGGTTGAGGTGGTAATTGTGTGGCATGATGTCGTGTGATGTCCTTTTCTATTGAGGTTTCTATGTATTGTTTAGCTCTGCCAGGTTGGGTGTAGGAGAACAATTAAATTGGCAGCGGTGCTGTTGATGCGTGTGAGTTTGTCCCGGTTAGTAACAGATGTTAAAGAAGCAGGTGGAACAGTACAGTAGGATAGGCTGAATAATGCTCTGGTACAACAATAGGAGGAGATATGGGGGGGGGGGGGGGGTAATTCAACCCATTTAGACCTGAGGCAACAGTTTTCTGAAAAACTTATGTTGCTATATCAGTGGTTCTAAAAAATGTCATGTCAAGGACCCCCAAAATCATATGTATTTGGCCATGGACCCCCATCTCCCCCATTGTTCCAGGGACCCCAGAAGCAAAGATTTGAACAAAAATGTATATAGTCAAAGATTTGCACTGATTTTCATGAGAATTTCTTTTTACCAGATTTACAAGCTCATTGCGCAACAAGAAGTGACGTGCTATGAACTTGAATATCTGCTATTTTTGAATAGCCAAAGTATAAAATAATGGTTAAAGTGACTGATAGTCTTTGGTAGCTCCTTTTTGTGTCATTAATGTGCCGGTCGAAACTGACTCATCTATTGTGCAGTGTCACTCCGTGGTAATTGAATCTGTCAACCTTTTCAACTGTGTGGTTATTGATGAGAATGGGGTGCTGAGGTGAGCTGGGACCAATTAATTCCTTTGTCTTGCTGACATTGAGGTGAAGATGGTTATCTTCACGCCACTGGGTAAAATGGGCAACTGTGTTGGGATAGTCTAGGGCAGAGAGGTTGTCCTAGAGTAGGGCAAGTATGGCTGTGTTGTTTGAGTATTTGAGGTGATGGTTGACGGATTGCTCCAGTCATCAAAGTGTGCACAGGAGTGGAACAGAATCAGAATCAGCTTTATTGTCACATCAAAGGTGTACAGGTTTATAAAAGTGGTTTAAATTAGGTTTTGTGCAAGCTCCATCGTTTCGTTATTTCCAGAAAGAGAAAGAAAACAGAAGAGGGGGGACAGGGAGCAAGGAAAGAAAGAAAAATCAAACTTAGAGAGAGGCAGTTGCCTAATTATAACATTTGTGCTGCCTATGTGTCTGTGTCATACAGTATATCTCTGCTGTCCGGTAGGAACCAGCTAACTCCAAAATGTTCATTTTTCAGGAAATGAAAAAAAGTGGAGTTAGGAGGTTTTGTTCATCATTGATAAGAACAGTTGAATGGAACTAAAGGGGGTCAAAAGGGGGTGGAGCCTGGAGTCAGCAAAACCAGCTAACGCGGCTTCGCTGGTTTAGCTGAACATTTGAGGATCCAATAGAGTTATCTGGTTTTGTCAGAAGCGCTTTTTAATGCTTTTCATTGGTTCAATATATTTTTTTTACCAACACACAGACGTAAAGGGTGTTCAATGGCCCTGATTTATGGGGAAAATGCAAAAGCGTCAAAATGGAGTTAGCATGGCATTGTTTTTTCAAAGCAAAGACAGTTTTAACAATCTGAAACCAATCAACAAATCACATAGTGAGTGATGGCACTCAAAGTACAACTCTATGTGACTTAGGGTTGTAAAATGATGTTGATAAAACATTGACCAACTGCAGTCTGCGGCACATGCTGCCACTACCACGACTGCATAGTGAGGAAATATCGACTTGGTACACTTGCTGCCTCTTGCCAGCCTCTTGTACTTGGAAAATAATCAGTAACACGGAATGACCTCTTGTGCTGCATACCCAGACTGACGCATCGTTGCATAATAGACCCAAAAAAAAAGCACATATTTTGCATGGTCACTGACCTATTGGCAAGCAAAGATAACAGCAATCCTTCGACCTTATACAACATTTACATTTACTCCATTCAATACCATCCCATTCAGTAAAACCAGATCATGGCCTGCTGCGCTAATGCACGGTTGGACTATCACCTGCATTAACTTGGTAAATGTTCTTTCCCTGACTGCACATGACCGTTGTACTGTATGATAAATGTACAGCGATGCTGAGTTTATGTACAGTATATGGCATTGGTTCTCAAAGTGGGGTCCGGGGACCCCCAGGGGTCCGTGGGGGCGTTCCAGGGGGTCCCCAGCAAAATGTGTTAATATAGCATCGCAATAATTTGAACCACTTTAACCTTTTATACTTTGGCTATTCAAAAATAGCAGATCTTCATAATCACTGGTATGAAGATATGGCACTGTATGTGATTTGTTTGTCCTGTTCTTATCTTGTCATGATGTTACTGTCAATATATTCTCTGCTAATGTCATCCATACAGATTGCTGCAGAGTTACTGTACTTGAGTGAGTAAAATGATTCTGCCTGAGACCTCACTCAAATGTAGAAAGAAAGAAGTGCCACATCATTAGCAAGTGAGCTGCATTACTCTATAAGCAACCTTGGGTCAAGTATCCAGGACACACTTAAATTAAAAGATATGACCTTTATTGATCCTGCAGGGTAAATTCAAGCGCCAAAGAAAGTACAGCAGTTAGGAACAGGTTACAGGACAAGGAGAAACAAAAGTACAGTAGACAAAGCATGATGGAGAAATTAAATAGTAACGCCATTATTTTTCATTCAAAGCTAACTTGACAAGCACACGATTGTGTGCTTGTAGATTGGCTGTCTGTCTTTGGCATGCGACACCGGCGTGCAACTAACTATAAATCAGACTATGTCTTACAGTAAGACTTGAGTAGGCTCCATATCTATGGTGAAATAAAATATATAGAAGTAACCACACACTGTAGTTCCCTTTTGACAACTTTGTTAACAAACACGGAGTGACATTTCGAGCCCATGCTTTTCTTCAGACTGAATAAACATGACAAAGACACCATCTTAAGTGCAGAAGGTCATGTGATTATCACACTGATGGAACGGTGTGTAGAAATAAATCTATGTAA
Organism: Gymnoscopelus microlampas; assembly: GCF_963454915.1. NCBI lineage: Eukaryota > Metazoa > Chordata > Actinopteri > Myctophiformes > Myctophidae > Gymnoscopelus > Gymnoscopelus microlampas. Next base: position 38,625,173 of record NC_139946.1, read on the forward strand.
TTGAAGATTATCAAACGGTACAACAATACAAGAGTACCTCAGTTTTTGCTAGCTAATAAGAGTTGTCCAAAGGGAGATACAGTACAGTGTGCGGCTACTAATATTTCTTTGAATGTCAAAGCTGACATCTACCTTATTTTATTTTCACATAATTTTTATTGAAGAAGTCAGTTTTACCGGAAGATAAACAATGACAGAACTCTTCTAATTTTCTGTGAAAAAAAACAAACGCACAAGACAAACACAAACCCCCCCTCCCAACCCTCACAAGAAAGTTTGACATCTACCTTAAACATGAACTCTAGAAATGTCATATCTCCATGAGATATGATGTATATTAGTTGTTAAGGGATATCGTGTCATAAACGTAATTTACTACATCACGTTGTTGAGGCTTTACTCCATAAGAGAAAGAACAATACTGGACTGTGGGTTGACCCAAGGTCATATTCAATCTAGTTTCTACGAGCAACCAAAAACAAATTCAAGGATTTGAACACATACAGTGCTGTCATTTAGTATGACAACCTGTTGTTTTTATTATATATATATTTATTTAAATTTTACATTTATCTTATGTTACTGATAGTGGCATCTTTTGGTTTTACTGAAGAGCCATATCACATGAAGCTGGCCCTAGTGTTCTGTGATCAAGCACAGACCGTTCGTACTTTCACTGATATCGCCTGTGGTTGTTCTGTAAACGACCTCGGGTGACTTGTTGTTTTGGGTTGCTGGTAGCATCATGACCTTTTGTCCAAGTTGGAAAGGGGAGAGATTTCTGACTTTTGGAAATGCTAGATCTGCTTGGTCTAAACTGGAGGTGATTACATGGGGACATAAACATATCAAAAGAAAGCTTTTTTTTCATGATTATTAGAGAATTATTAGCAGGGTTTGTTTGGCATTAGATCATTTGTAAATTAAAACCACATTTTTAATCACATCACTGTGTGTCATTATAGGAAATGTACATGCTGACAGAGTGTGCTGTCAAATAACTAATTTGTCAAAGTTTCCCAATATGACTATTTGACTATATGACTTTCACTTGAGTCATCATAAGTATTAGGTAATGTCATGGAACATTTTTTTTGTGTGTGTGTGAGGGAGAGGGAGAGGGAGAGAAAGAGATAGGCCATTATTGGCAGCTTGTCAGTGATCAACTAACCAGCCTCCTCCCTCATGTAGTAGCATTTAAGTCTTCACTTATGTCAGCATGCCATTCAATGTTGCTCTGGTGGCAAGCTAGAAGACCTTTTGGGTTTGAATGATGTTAGGGAGTTACACCGTTTGATGTCTGGTGGCAGGGCGTTCCACATTTAAGTAGAATGCATTCATCACCATGTTTGTGCTGAATCAGGGACATGACCTCTGGTGATGTTCCAAGTCGAGTCGTAAAGTCATCAAATGTGTGACTCGAGTAGGCCTAGTCCAAGTCAAGTCCAAATCATGCAACTCGAATCCACAACTCTGAAACACAATAATGACCTCCACATAGGTTTCATTTATAATTGCTCTCTATAGAGGGAGACATTGCACTGCAAGTGGACTGACTTTGACACTTAGAGCTCTGATGAATCAGCTACTGTAGCCTACTCCTCTGTTGGACTGAACTTCATGAGCAATATACCTCTTAGAACTGTAAGAGGTATATGTTGCTGAACATGCTGAATTTACATGGATCATACATCTTTATCCATGAGATGATGCATTATTTTGTTTTGGAGCAAACTTGGATTGAATTGCTCTCACTGTGAGGCTTGATATACCTTTGAGAACATTACACAGTGTATGTGTATTAATTAATCTGCCAAAACTATTGATAAGTACATGGTACTTCTTGCAGTAGGATGTGTTTTTGAATAATCTCAAACATCAAATAACTGTAGCATTATGATAAGAGAATAAAAGCCACAGGCTATTTTTGTACTGTGTGTATGTACTCAAGGAATACCACAGTACATGAGTAAAAAACATATATATATATACATGTCTACATATGTTCATCAACACACCCCCCCTCCTATAAACTAATATGTGATATTCTTTATACTATTATATGAAGCATATAGTCAACAAACTATACTCTTTAAGGTGCTTTTGTCGGGTATTACTCATTTTAAAGTCTGCTTACTTACTGCCTAAGGTTTGGCACACTTTCAGACGTTTGACAAACTCAAACAAAGGTTTCCAGGTAGGCTATAATATTACACACACACACACACACACACACACGCACGTGCACACACACACACACACACACACACACACACACACACACACACACACACACACACACACACACACACACACACTCACTTTACACACCACAATTCCTCCAAATACCGGTGAATCACATTGTTGACTATCAGACACCAGATAACCTCTTAGATGAAACAGGGGACGCCAGGGTTAATGTGGTTCAAATCCACTAAACAGGCAGCGATGGATAATAGTAGCTTGCCTGTCTGCTCAGTGTGGATCTATGTCTGGACCAAGAATACAATGCACTCATTATGGAGCGTGACACAGGCTGGATATTGTTATGTCGCCAGGCTTGTAGAGAAAGGGAAGTGCAAAGCTCTTTCTGAATTGGGTCAGGTCTTAAATGGGGTTAATAGGTGGTTGTGTTGTGCCAGTAGATTGATGTGATTGGTTAATTCCCGTAGCCTATGAACCCGCAGAGAAACAAGAATCCTGCTAAGTCCTCATACAGTCTCACTAATTCTCCAAAGCAGTGGCGTGCACAGACATTTTGAGGGGCAGGTGCTCAAGTAAATTATACTTTTTTTATTGACTTGGTCTGCTCTTTTTTCCCTCTACACCTATACCTCTTTGCCAAAAATAGCAGATCTACAAGCCCACAACGCCTCGCGCTGCGAGGCGTTGTGGGCTTGTAGATCTGCTATTTTTGGCTAAAGTTCTCCTCAGAAAAGGGATGCTAGGTTTCGAGTGGTTATGGTAAAAAGAAAATTCATATCACACAAAGATTTGGCGGACCGGCTGTAGTAACTCTGAGGACCCCCTGTTGAAGACCCCTGCTGTAAACTGAAAAAGGGCACTTCTGGTCAAGAGGGCAAAGGGCAGGTGCTCTAGCACCACCTAGAGTCTATCTGTGCACGTCCCTGCGCAGTGGCGTGCACAGACATTTTGAAGGGCAGGTGCTCAAGTAAATTATACTTTTTTTATTGACTTGGTCTGCTCTTTTTTCCCTCTACACCTATACCTCTTTGCCAAAAATAGCAGATCTACAAGCCCACAACGCCTCGCGCTGCGAGGCGTTGTGGGCTTGTAGATCTGCTATTTTTGGCTAAAGTTCTCCTCAGAAAAGGGATGCTAGGTTTCGAGTGGTTATGGTAAAAAGAAAATTCATATCACACAAAGATTTGGCGGACCGCCTGTAGTAACTCTGAGGACCCCCTGTTGAAGACCCCTGCTGTAAACTGAAAAAGGGCACTTCTGGTCAAGAGGGCAAAGGGCAGGTGCTCTAGCGCCACCTAGAGTCTATCTGTGCACGTCCCTGCTCCAAAGAGTCCTTGGCTGGCAGTGAATACCAAACATTTGTAGGGTCAGATTGGATGTCATGTGTCGAGTTGGCTTGAATTATCCTCCCAGGCAACCACAAAACCCAATGTGAAAAATTACAAGTTGGTCTATATTGTATAAGCAAAGACCATGTGAAAAACATTATACCCTCCAGGAACTGAGAAGAGAGTTGGGTTTGTAATGTAGAACAGAGGATGTAGATATGGATGTTTGTTTTCCCACAACTGACTATATGTTAGGACAGGGGGGCACGTTCATCATCAACCACACAAAAAGAACAAAGCTCTGCGGGTTTCGCAAAGTTCTCAGAACTTGGAAGTACAACAGACATGACCTCTGTTTTTGTTTGCGTGTGCGTGTGCGTGTGCGTGTGCGTGTGCGTGCGCATGCGTGTGCGTGCGTGCAAGGGTGGGTAAACAGGGCTGCATTGAAGACAGGCAGAAATACACTGAGAAATGTGAAGAGCCCCCCTGAAAAGAAGTGCAGAGCTCATATCCCATTCCACGAGAGAAGGCTTGTGTTTCATTCACCTCCCTGTCTAAAGTCAATGTCCCAGAGTAACCTGCGCTCCTCATGTCTCTCCACACTGAAGAACGACGGTTCTAAAGGGGGAGCCAGGTGATAGGGTCCTTTTTTCGTGTTTATTTTCTTTCTTTCTTTCTTTCTTTCTTCTTTGCATGAGGAAGTTTAAAGGCTAATTTATACTTTGTTGTAAGGGCCTCTTAACAAGGGCTCAGCACACCTTTTTTCAATGGATACTGTAAGTGTCACCAATCATGTATTTATTTTTTGTCGAAAATACTTTCAAGATTAGCTACATGCTAGTCATTCCTTGTTCATTTTGGGGGAAAGAGTGTCTCCTTTTTACACAGCTCAATTTATTTTTCATTGTCCACATTCCCACCCTCCAGAGTGGGACATAAGAATGAACATGGTCATCTTGTTCCTTGCTAATACAGCTGTCATTGTTTTTGATTCGTACCTGATTATTGAGCTGTATGCAGCTGTCATTTGATTCTGGATTCTTGAATTGGATCGGTGGCCTACAATAATGAGGTTCAACAAACTCATGTAATCAAGACATATGATATTTACTGAAGCTATATATTATTTTATACATTCTTCTGTTAATAAAGCGTAGTAGATGAAACTGTGTATGCAAGACTTTCTGTAAACCAAATCAAATGCTTGACATTCCACCTAATAAGAGTTCACCTATGAACAAGCTGAACAACCCAAGATGGTGTTAAATTGCACTTCTTTTTATTTAGAGTGCTGTTGCAAGGGTTCTTTCCATCTGGCAAAGTGTGTGTGTGTGTGTGTGTGTGTGTGTGTGTGTGTGCACGCGCGAAAGAGAGAGACACATGCCTGTGCATGCCAGTGTGGGTGTGTCTATGTCTGTGATGTCATAGCTCCGATCCGGGTGATACCTCCTCCACCAATCAGTGCAAGGCAGGTTGTGGGGGAAGGTGGCTAGAAGATGATTAAGGTTAGGGGGGAGGAGGTGAACTTCTAAAGCAGGGAGTGAAACATTGACCTGGTGTAGTATAGTATACAGGCTGTAGTATCTAATTTATCTAAGGCCAAGAACCTGTCTGCTGCTGGCCAAGCGTTATGTCTCATCACTGTCGAGCGGAAACCTTGTATGTCCAAAACAAGTTCCTTTTTTGTTATTATTAATTTTGTGCAACACTCTTGTATGATGACGTAGGGCATTAATTTACCCAAAAAAAAGAAAGAAAGTTGAATTATGGAGATACAAGGTTTCAGCCCAACAGCAACACATTATTGTTGAGTTCAGTTAATCAAGGGATCAAGAAGTACTCAGATGTGTTACTTTAGTTAAAGTAGCCTTACCACAGAGTAAAGTTCTTAAGTACAATTAAAAGGTCTGTATTCCAAATTTCACTTGAGTAAAAGTACAACATACATTAAGTAAAGTGAATGTACCTTGAAATTGTGCTTAAGTACAGCACCTGAGTAAATTTCCACCATTCCTGTTAAGTTTAGACTGCTGAACTGAACCCATATAGCAACCTCTTTTATGGGTCGTTATATCATCATCAGTCGGGCCACGCGACCCAAATCACCTCATATTGCCCTGTCGTTTCCCAAGGTGCCAGTCAATCATATCGGAAACACGAGTGACTGTCCTAGAATTCAGAAGGAGCTAGATAGATGTCATAGATAAGATCTCCTATGCAGATCAAATTGACTAGGACTGGTCTGGAATTCAGTCTTCCACTGATTCACATTAGCCTTGTTCTATAGGGAATTTGAAAAAGAAAAGAGATGCATGATTTATTGTTCAGTCGATTTGTAGTTGAATTACATTCCTTTGCATCGGATAAGCTAACTGGTTTCTAGAAAACTTTCACTTTGCAGTTGCATTGATGCAAACCTCTAATCCAGCTCTTTTTTCCCTTGCCCCCCTTCTTTCTTATATCTGACAAAAGCAGAGACCCCCCACATGTGCATGCACGCATTCTTGCATGCACTTATGTTTTTCAGACATGTTAACCACTTAAGGCCTATATATAGACTATTTCCGCTATTTCTGAATTTATTTATTTTGACTTTTCAATTGTTTTTATTATTACTATTTTTAACCATAATTATATTGATTGACATGGCAACATTGGGATGCCAGGCTGAATTACAACAATGTAATGACTAATTGATGCTTTGTTAATTACAGACAGGCTACATACATTATGTATGACAAGTTTGGACTGATATTACATACAACATACAGCCAGACGGTGCATGAAAGTAGGTTATGATTTTGCAAAAAATTTGAACATTTATACCCCAGGTTGGGAAACACTGCTCTAATATTTTTAGAGAACATTTAACTAACTGCTGTTCTCTCACGTCCATACTGTGTAGTCCATACATTATATATGCCCAAATTACCACTCAGGGAGTAACAGTTTTGACAGTGTTATCGTTAAATAAGCTTTCTCACTCCCTGCATATGCCAATGGTCAAGGCCGATGTGCAAGTTCAGATTGATTGGGTGTTACGACCCTGATAAGAGTCTATAGGGCACAGGGAGTAACAAAACACGGTGGTAAGGTGCAAACCCACTGAGGAGAAAAATGTTTTATGCTAAAATGACAGACAGTTTCCTTAATTTCATTGTATGATTTCATATTGACTTGTCTAGTATCAGTGTTACTCTATTACTGCAACTTCACTGAGGCAAAGCAGTTAGCACATCAGCAACAGCCCCACCTCAGTGGAGATACGTATTTTGTTATTTGACATATTGCATCATCTGTGACCTTTACAACATCTTAAAACTTGACTCATTCTGTAATTATCCTTTGAAAAAATTAGAGAACACTCCTTAGGACATAAAGTAGACATAACGCATAGCATACTAGCAAACAAGTCTGAATATGCCTCAGACTGTGCGAGAGCGCCCGTATCTGGATGCTTAGTTCTGACATGAGCTTCCAACAAGTTACATTCCACGGTTGGGTGAAGACACATAAGAGACAGAGAAGAAGAAAAGAGAATGCACGCAAAAGAGAGAGAAAAGGAGCGAAATTGAGAAAAGAAAGAGACAATATATAGGGAGGAATACTAAAGAATACCAATGCAGAGATCATGAATGTCCAGTACTGGCTGCTGCTGCTGCTGCTGCTTCACTGCACTGAATGGATTACAGGTAGAGAACGTCATCTGATCTGAGTGTGTTTATATGCCATTAGATTTTGTTTGGGTACATGCGTACTGTCTGCTGTGTGTGTGTGTCTGTGTCTGTGTCTGTGTCTGTGTGTGTGTGTGTGTGTGTGTGTGTGTGTGTGTGTGTGTGTGTGTGTGTGTGTGTGTGTGTGTGTAAACAATCATAAATTAGACACATGTATGTGCAATATTTGTCTTGCACAATGCATGGGTGTTGTGTGTGTTTATGTGTATAGACATTGTGTATGTATGTACATGGATGTTTGGATGTATACATCCGTGTGTGGCTGTGTAAATATGTGTGAATATATACATATTTGGCATCTCATTGGATGGCCTGACCCAGAGCCATGGCCTGACCTACACTTCAGCTCAGCTGTAAGTCCTTACACAGCCTGATGTGGACATGTCTCAGCTTGTTCCCTCTGGAATGTTGTGAACAACAGTAGCACCATTTGGGTCCATTTGTACACATTTGTCTCGGGTTAAATTAACTCTAACAATTTTACTGTGTACTTTACTAAGCCTGTCCACGTGAATGCAACCTTCTGTTTTGCCAGTTGTGATTAATGGAGGTACCAAGGAAGGTGACTCAGCAAGGAGGGGTAAGTGGTAAATAGTGCCTTATTATAGTCTTTCTGACCCTTCAAAGCTCTACAATGTTCTTCACATTCACACACCGATGGCAGAGGTAACCATAAAAGGCACCAACCTGCTCATCAGGAGCATGTAAGTAGACCCTCCAGAAAAATGCGAGCATAATGACACAGATTATGTAATTATTTTTCCAAAAGGGCACATTATCATATATTTCCATGCAAACTTCCCGCGTATTTCGTACTTTTTTGGACATTTTTTGCAACTTTCCACATAATCCGCAACTTCCCGCAATTTCACTGCATAAAAACACATAAAACCCCTGCATAATCAAAGAGTTTTGCCCACATTTTCTGGAGGGTCTAGTTAGTTAGGGGTTCAGCAATCTGGGAACCCATTGGCAAAAAAAAGTGACTTTGCTCAAAGACACTTCGACACGCAGCCAGGAGGAACGGGGAATTGAACCTGGAACGAATCACGAATGACATGCTTGATATTAATAATATTTTAATAGTTCATCCTCGTTTTCAGATGCTTTAAGTGGCGTTGGTCCCTACATCCGTCATTATGAGGGCTTGTCGTATGACAGGGAGGAGGTCCACAAGAGACATCTGATTCTGAGGGCCAGGAGAGCACAGCCTGAGGACCACCAACTGCTATTGGACTTCACAGCTTTCCACAGGTGGCCGGCATGCTTCTCAAACTCTGACTATGTGGCAGCTGCTTCAAAAGCTTTGTTAAATATACAGCTTATCTGTTCAAATATATACACCATTCATTTCCATTGAATGGTGTTCTTTATTCTTGTTCCTAAATCAATAAAAAATGTCATAGTTTAATTATTCATATTGGGCTTAAATATTTGTAGCATTTACAAAGCATTTTGTCCACGTCTTTGGCTTGTTTGTTTGTTTCCTTAGAACGTTCCGGTTGCGTTTGCGGCGAGATGCAACAGGGTTCGCAGAGCGTTTCAGTGTGATGAATGAACATGGTCCCATAGCAGCAGACCTCTCTCATTTATACTCAGGAACACTAGAGGGTATGTATGACAAGGAAATACGTCACCCACCACAACTATACCTCCTTCTAATTTACCCTTGTGGGTCCATTTTTACACTTTCAGATTTAAATGAACCCATTAAAACCACCACTTAAACCATTATTTCATACTTTGGCTATTCAAAAATAGCTTGCCGTGCTACGAGCTACAAGCTACGAGCTACGAGCTTGTAGATCCTCTATTTTTGAAAAATCAAGATTGTTTTTTGCAAATCTTTGGATATTTTTTAAAGCCAAACATTTTAACTCAAATATTTGCTTCTTGGGGTCCCTGGAACAAAATATTTTCAGATGGGGGTCGGTGGCCAAATATAATCATTTTGGAGGTCCTTAACATGAAAAAGTTTGAGAACCACTGATATAGTAACGTAAGTTTTTCAGAAAACAGATTTAGATGACATTTAGTAGAATCGGAACGTCAGGCCTTAATGGGTTAACACGCAGGATTTGGCTGTCAACCAAAGTGATAGTAAATGTAATTGGAATAGTAGCAGTGTTTTTAACAGTAGTAGCAGTAGTAATGAACATAACACTGAATATTGTATGTCTATGTCTATGTTTGTCCCTCTTTCCCTATGTTCTGGCCTGGTCATGTCCTGCATAGGTGAGCATGGTTCGTCCTGTCATGGCTCCGTGCTTGAAGGTCAGTTTGAGGGCTCCATCTCGACAAACAACGGGACGTATCACGTAGAGCCGGCTCATAGATATACCATCAACCAGACGAATCAACATTCTATAATCTACCACCAGGATGACATGGGTAAGACAGCATTCACATTTTTAACCACTTAAACTGTACTTTGTCGCAAAATAACAGAGTGACAACGCGACCCATTGCAAGCTTGTCAATCTGCTATTTTTGCAGACTATTTTTGCAAAACATTCACCCATTTTCTGCAAATGTTCGCCTATCATGACGTGCCCAGAATAGGAACGCTAGGGCTCATGTGGTTAAGGCTTTCATTATCTGGGAACATGTGGGCCTTTCTTCAACTGAAACCTGCCACATACTGTATAGACCCTTTGCACGCACGCATTTCCACACAGTACTATTATAGACCACATGGGCAGCTGCTTCATGTGCCTTGCTCAAGGGAACCTATAGCCCATACGTATGGTGAACGCTGTCAAAGAGGAGATTGTTATTCATCCATGTTGTTTTTGTTCCCAGCCTGTCAACGTGGCTCTTATCCCAAACCCCAACTTCTCTGACTTTTAGGGTTTTTTTTGTGATCTGCGGCGAGACAGCGTCCAAAATGGTGTGTTAAAGCCATAAAGTCACACTATAGCATTGCTCTGTGGAGAGGATGTGGTGTGAAAAATGTTACAGTTCACCACTAGTCATCTTTCACCAGTTTGATTAATGTCACTCTTGGCAATTGAATCAAATCCCAAATCACTGAGCAGACAAACATCTCCTTGTTGTTATCTGTCCATACACACAACGGTCTTGGCTGGTGTAATGAGCCAAGGTTACTCAGTGGTGTAAAGTAACTAAGAACATTTACTCTACATTTACGCAAGTACTGTTCTTATAAGTACAAGTTTTGAGGTACTTTTACTTTACTGGAATATTTCCAATTGTCTATACTTTTAGTTTTTTTGTTTAACCACTTTGGCCCTATTTTATACAGAGGCTATCTGCAAATAGCAGATCTACAAGCTCACAGTGAGCTTGTAGATCTGCTATTTTCAAACATTTTAGCACTAGTAAAGTCAATTTTGAATTCCGGACTTTTACTTGTAACAGAGTAGGCTACTTCTACATTGCAGTATTGATACTTTTACTTAAGTAAAACATTTGAGTACTCTCTCCACCACTGAGGTTACTAAAAGGCACTGAACCGGTCGTAACCTTTTACTGCGCAGCTTGAGCGAATAGAGTTAAAAACTCACTGTAGACTCTAGTTATAGCTCTGGGGAGGGAACGGGGGGTCTTGGGGGGGGAGTAGGGGCAGCTGAATACCATCCAAAGAAAATATGAACCTGAGTGGTGTGACTTTAGAGGGAGCGTCAGGGTCTGGGGTACAGAGAAAGGGTTGGGGCAGACAGGAGGAACGTGAGGATGGGACGGAGGAGAGAAGGGGGGAGGATGAAGAGGAGGAAGAGATGGAAATTAGAGTCCTCGTAGGGTGGCCTTGGGGATGGATACCATGGGTGATATACACCCAGTCTGGTTGGTCTGGAAATGTATCCCGATAATGCTTCAGCCAGCTGGCATTCATTGCTGAGGACTGTCATATCTTTCACAGTGACGTGTGTGTGTGTGTGTGTGTGTGTGTGTGTGTGTGTGTGTGTGTGTGTGTGTGTGTGTGTGTGTGTGTGTGTGTGTGTGTGTGTGTGTGTGTGCGTGTGTGTGCTTGCTTACGTGCGTGCGTGCATGCGTGAGTGTGTGTGTGAGTGCGTGTGTGAGTGCGTGCGTGAGTGCGTGCACATATGTGTACGTGCAGAAAGAAAGACTGCTTCAATAACGCTTTTCCTACCATTGGGAAACTAGCTCTGTTCCTGTAAAAAAAAAAGCCAATCTTTTGCCTTAGTTTACAGGCAAGATGGTCTATGGCATTTAAATGTAAATCTGTCATCAAGCCAGATTCCAAGGTGCTTGTATTCAGCAACCCTTTCTACGGTATATTGATCCATTTGAATATATTGGATCCAGAAAATAACATAAATTTAGTTTTGCCTGCATTAAGTACAAGTTTCAGCTCTCTAAATGAGTCCTGAAGTGCATTAAATGAAAGCTGCAAGTTCTCAGTTGCCAGCTGGACAGAATCAGCACACATACAATAAATAATGGTGTCGTCTGCATAGAAATGGGTCGATCCTTGAGGGACGCCTTTTGAAATGGATAAGAACCCTGAATGGTTGCTTCCAGCTTTCACACACTTAGATTTCCCAGCCAGGTAGCTCTGAAACAGGTATTTCTGTTATGTTCGTGTGTTAAGGTTATGTAAGGTTATGTAAAACATACCCTTAACCCCTCACCCCAAATCTAACCCCGTATAGTGTTTCATCTTAACCCTAACCCCAACCTGGATCAGAACAATGTCAATTGTTTCTGGTTTTTCAGTAGATGATTTCCAGGAACTAATTTAGCTGGAACCATATTGTTGATCACTGTGCCAAGACCCCCTAGTACTCATATCAAAACCTCACATTCTGTCAATGCCTTTCTTCCCGTGACATCTGACGTACAGCACAGCTTGCTGTACTGCAGACGTGCTCCTACTGACAACATCCTGCACTTTCATTCAGAGGCCAAAATCTTCAGGAAATGGTGAAAGATTGAATCCTAAATCTCCAAATCACTACCATCAGTGTGTGAAGGCCTGAGATAACGTGTCCACTTCTCTGTGTTAGTTTTCACTTCCTGTGGTTGGGGCTTGAATAATGGTATCCCGCCTCCTGAGGTGTACTGTAGATTGTTAAAGGGTCTCTCTCATATCTGTAATGAGTGTCTTTCCTGTATGATATTCCCTACAGTACTTTTTTGTTTAGTGGTAACTAAGGTAAGGCTAGTTTGTTAGTCTGTGAGCCAGGACCCCAAATTTGGGCCATTTGGGCTTATTATTGACCACTCTCTTTGGAAAATGGTGGGCATAGCTCAGACGATATGTTTTTCAGAAAAGTTGTTTAAATTCAAAACTTAAATTTCATCTATTACTGGCAGTGGCTGGCCTGGACCACTGGCGTGGCGGTCCAGGCACCTGGGCTCCGGGGTGGCCTGGCAGCGTGTCGCGGGTTTGAGGCATAGTGATTTCTGGGAAGGTATACACCCCTAGCGCTAGAAAATAATGTGATAATATTGCAGCGGTGGTTGCTTTCTGTGTGTTATCAATCCATTCATAACCCCATGCCAAAACACACATTTCAATTTATTATTGACCCTCTTTTTTTTTATTTATTATTACTGGCAGTGACAAATTCAATGAATCAAATATAATGTAGTGTGTAAGTAATAATAGCATTTATTTGACCAATTTTAAGGAATTAAAAAATAATTAAATAATACAATTATCATACAAGGTTAAAGCGCAATTGTAGTTTAGAATTTTCTACTGGTAAATTGCAAACTATCAGTAATAAACTCGTATTCATCCTAAGTTTGTACTGATCTGACATTGAACTTTAACTTTATCTTAAAAGCAACAACAGCTGCAACATGTTCTTCAGCAATGGTATTGTGTGTCCATGTAGAGAGGGAGCTCCTTAGAGATTAACAACATTTTCAAATCAATGTTTGGCTGAACGGACTGTGTAAATGTCCATGTATGTGCGTGTGTGTGTGTGTGTGTGTGTGTGTGTGTGTGTGTGTGTGTGTGTGTGTGTGTGTGTGTGTGTGTGTGTGTGTGTGTGTGTGTGTTTCAAACTGAAAGATGAGAAGCAGACCTCTAAGTTAAACAATACCAGAAGGAGTGTCAGTCTGTGTGTGTATATGTCTGAACTGTGTGTGTGTGTGTGTGTGTGTGTGTGTGTGTGTGTGTGTGTGTGTGTGTGTGTGTGTGTGTGTGTGTGTGTGTGTGTGTGTGTGTGTGTGTGTGTGTGTGTGTGTGTGTGTGCGTGTGTGTGTGCGTGCGCATGCGTGTGCGTATGAGTGCACACATCCGTGCTCAGATCCGTACCTGCCCTATAGTTACCTCGGTCACGTGCATGAGTTCTCCTCTGAGGAGTCACGCCACTTAATGGGAATGATGGCTAAACTTTCTCAACACATTCCACCACTCCTGGAGCTTTACCACCCAATCTGCTGTCTCATCTTCCCGCTCACTGTGTCATCAATGTAGAAACACACCCGCACGTGCATTTGCATGTGCAAAGGGCAAACAGACGTAAACACACGCAAATACGTCAGCACACATAGATGCATACAGTATGCCATTCAGACATAGGCACATACTGTACACACACACACACAATCATTTTCTCTGTCAAGCTCCATTCAATTAACCTTTTCAAACCGGGAACGCATCTGTGTCATTTTTAGATTTCTTTGGGCTATTCAAAAACAGCAGATCTGAAATGTTTGCTTTAAAATATATATATACATTATTCAAAGATTTGCACAAATTTTCAACAATATTCAAAAATAGTAGATCTACAAGCTCATAGAGCTATGAGCTTGTATATCTGCTATTTTTGAATAGCCAAAGAAAATGACACAGATATGCATTCCCACTTCCCGGTCTCAAAGGGTTAAAATATGCTGTTATTGTTTATGAAATGTATATGTTATTATGGTTATGTCTTAATATTTAACTCCCATGGCTGTGGCTGGAATGATTAACTGCCCTTCTACACGTTTTTAATAAAAGGCATGTGATCCACGTGATTTCACAGTCAAGGAGAAGTTTGAATAAAGTTGACCTTGTTCAGCTTGGGAATACTTCGCTCAGCATGAGCGTGATCCCATATATTTCTGTTTGCTTTTATGCATAAAAGCAATACGCGGAAACTTCAAACCTCTGGAGACGTTAAAATGATAGTATGTTCACGTGGTCACGTGTGAGAAAGTGTGAGCCATAAAGTTATTGTTCACATTCTTTACTGCAAAATAACCACCCTTTTGTGGTGGATTTCATAGTAGAAATCTGGTTAGGAAATACCTCATGGTGGATCTCTTGGGTTTGCTGCAATTTCACTGGATTATCAACTTTTACAATGATCCTACGCTAGGAATATTTTCAATAGAACGCTTATCCACTGGAATTTTTATGGCATGGCTGAAGGCCAAACCATCTACAACTTGGTTTGTCATTCACCTGGGTGAAGCTGAAATTGAATTTCCCCCGTGGAATTAAAAAAGGCTACTTTTTATTGTGAGGGATGTTTATGATAAATAGTATATTGTAGTGGGGCTATTGTATTGGACAGTAAGTACTACCCTGGAATGAATCCTTGATTGATGTCAGATGAGGGGCTGGCATTGGCATACGTTTTCTATAGTGCACTGAGCCTGGGAAATGGTTTCAAATGATCGCTGGGAATCTAGTCTTGTTGAAATGCAACACAGAATTTCCATTTGGAATAAATAAACATACCCTTCATGGCTTTAGAGGTTTTAAGTCTAACAAGCGCATAGTTCCAGTTTTTTGGGGGCTCTTTAAGGTGAATTCAAATTAATCTGTAAAGCTCAGGCCAATCATTAGTTTTGTTGTTTAATCTTGTGGAAGACCTCTAGTGAAAATAGCTTTGTTAGATCGAGGCTTGGCTCCAAGGCTCAGAAGACTTAAAAACTCAAATGAATTTGCCCCCGTTAATCAGTTATTGCATCAACATTTTAGGAGTGTGTGTGTGTGTGTGTGTGTGTGTGTGTGTGTGTGTGTGTGTGTGTGTGTGTGTGTGTTTGAGAGAGAGAGAGAGAGAGAACAAGGGGAAGTAAAGGAGGTCTGGAAATAATTCCATCAGCCCCCCCCCCCCCCCCCCCACTCATAACATATGCTGGTTCTGATTGGTTAAGAGCGCTTTAGCAGGATGGTGTGATCCAATCATTCAGCGTTTGATCCACTGGACAGCAGGCATGTCTCAAATTGTGCAAACTCCCACACAACAAGCACATAAAATATGCACACATGCATGCAGTATGTTAACATGCACATGCGTACGTACGCACACACACACACACACGCACGCACACACACACACACACAGCACTTCAAAGTACTGTAAGTATGGGTCACTGACTAATTAACTTGCAGAAGATGCCTGATTCTGTGAGTCATTCATTTCTGCCAGCCGCTGCCTTGTGAAAGTGCTTATAAAGTCATGTGACTTTCCTGTATGTTGTGAAATTCAACGACATTTATTTCTACATTTATCAGGCTGGAACCGAAACTAAACTATAATCATGAGGTTAATAAATCACTGCACTTTTTTTCACGTGTTATGCATTGTAAAAGAAGTCTAACTAAAAAGTGCATTGATGGTGTCGCTGCATGTAGTATCACGTCAGACAATAGATTTTCACAATACAAATTGTCTCTGAAAATGCACTCCCAATTATGGGAACTTAATCAGACTAGACCGGCACCAGCTGGCCTACCCGGGGCCATACAAGACGAGAACGATGCAAGTTGGGAATACATGCCCGTCTGCATGTGCGGTGCTGCTTTCCACGCACATCACGTTTTGTGTCACACCGTTGCTTTCGTTCGCTGCGTCTTCCTTCCATCTCTTGCACTTTCTGTTCCATTGCACATGTTACTTCTTATATTGACGACGCGGCACAAATGTGGCACAAATGTCCCAATACAGTATATACTGTATATATATATATATATATATATATATATATATATATATATATATATATATATACACACACACATATATATTATATTTTATAATATTTTATTTTATATTTATAATATAATATATAAATAATTTATCATTTATAATATAATATATAAATAATTTATAATATAATATATAATTTATACACACACACACACACACACACACACACACAGATTCATAGCGTTTTCATCAACAGTAGTTATGTTTTGCACTTTCTATGATTGTAAAAGGCACTGTATATTGAATAAGCATTGTGCCAACAAATTGCAAGATTCGGCCCCTGACCTCCATGTCCTCTGAAGCAATAGCATTTCTACTGTACCAAACGTTTTCATAGACTGCTGAGGGCTGGCCAGTGCAACATGATGGACCAATCTATGCACATGAAATGATCCCCTGACTGCATTTTCACCATTATTTCATCAAACTGTGACAGCTGGCCCCAAGGTGCTGCAAATCACAGCTATTTGAACGAAACCCAACAGCCACCAATGGCTTCTACTTAGATGATTTCCAAATGAGGGTTGCTATTCGTATAGTGTTTAGGAATACAAGCAGTTTAAGCACTGCTCTACTCATGTGTTTCAAATTTGATCGGTTACCGACACAGACAGACACACGGAAAGTGTAATCTCACCAACCCACCACCACAACTCTGGTCGTCCGGGGACGAGACAAAAAGGGCCCAACATGACCTCAGAAAGAAAACTTAGCAGCCAAATGTTGTCAGCCGCCTTAACAAACACAGATGCATGTAAGCCGCTTATTCCAGCACAATGAGAAACTGTCCTGTGTCCTGGTTGCAACCCTGGTTTACAATAAGGACATTATCAGACTGACAGAGCTGAATGTCGATAAATCTCTGTGCTTTGCGTGTGTGTGTGCGCGGTGCGTGCGTGCCTGTCTGTTTCAATGAGTGTGTGTGCATGCTGTGGATGTGCATGGTTATTGGTGTTGCCAGGGAACATTTATCTTTTAAGGAGTACCTTATTCTTCCGAGGTGAAGTGTACTCGTCATTTCACTTCTTTGTCCAATGTGTCAAAAAAATAATATTTTTAGCTGTAATCAGAAGTTGTTGCTGTGCTCCCGTCAACATAGTAATGGAATCAAGGGCCCAGGTTCCTGCTTTGAAATTGACTCGAATAAGGAAGAGAGTTCAAGTGACAGTTCATATGAATGGCCTGTAGTTTCGCTTTTTTACCCCTGCTGGTGTCAGAAAGAATTTATCTCAACACAAGTGGATGGGTTTTTGACGAACTTTAGACTTGATTTTCTTACCTTAATAAACATTATCATAAATACTATATGCTTCCAGTCGCTAGTTTAAAGTCTCCTTTCAATCATCATGATATGCGTTTTGGTAAATTATGGTCCCATTTATTTTAAAATTGACATTAAAGTAGGCTATGCTCTAGGAGAGGCGGGATGATTTGATTGACAAGCTATACAACCAATAGCATTCATTCCCCGACCCCGCTCTTGATTGACAAGCTACCCAACCAATACTGGTCTGGTTGCATTCTGCAGGATATGACGTGATTTGACGCGATATTGAAAGAATCGTATTCCAATATTTCTGTGTCTGAAGACAAAGGGCGAAGCTGTGAAAAAGGTTTGACTCTATTGCATTACATTTGTCACAATGTGAAGAAATATCTGTAAATCTGTTACGTATAGTTTTGACTTGGAACAGTGGAGTCTATGTGTTGCAGGGTTCAGGGGACATTTGAAGGATATACAGCATGTGAGAGAGAGATAAAAAATGTCAGTTTTGTGTTTGTACATCTACAGTATATTACTATACTCTGTACTGTATGTTTGTTTCTATGCAGTACCCCCATCCGTGGGAAGCGGTTCTGATGGGTTCTGCGGTGCAGACAGTCTCCAGCGCCTTGCCCAGAGCCTAACACCCAAAGAGGTGGGACAGTCCAGACTTCACCAATAAACTTTGCCCACATAGGGATGTCAGGGTTAATGTGGTTAACATAAAACAAATATTATTACATTATTAAACTGTGATGTTATCTAACATATCATTCTAAATTTCACAGAAGGAAATATAGCCATATATTTGACCAGAAGAACGAATAAAACATAAAATATCCCCAATGGTGATAACAATTAATGACATGAGAGATATCAAAAGCAGAGGCATGAACCCCGCCCCCCAGGAAATTGAACCCAAAATGAGTGTTGAAAAAAATCTAAATTATCTCATAAACACTTGACTAGCGTGTATGATTCACCAATTCGAACTTCCCTTATTATGAATGTGGTCATTGGTGTAACTTTTATTTTAGCCTGTTGAGTCACTACCACTACCTTGTTCCAACCAAGATGTCATAAAAATATATTTAAGAAAAAGGGAAGGCCACATGGTGACTCATATAGTGAAAACAGATCCGCTTGTTTACCGGCTGAACTTCCACAACTCTCACAGTAGCGATTGCAGGTCATAAATAAATTAGTCAGGTGACTTGGACCACACTGTAAACGTGTTCAATAAACAGCTGGTAAAGATGATTGTCAGGTCGGCTATCAGCTCCATCAGGACTATTGTTATCTCTTGGCTGACAATTCGTCCATACCATGGATACTGAGGCAGTTGTGTGAATACACAATTGCTCCATGCCTGCATCATTCCAGTGGTTGGTCACTTCTGAGGTCATGCAATGGTTCAAACAGAAGGCATTCCCAGTGGAGTGTCCAATATCTGTGTCAGGCCAGCTCTCAGTTTCTGTCACCCTCACATATATCATTTTCCCCTGTAGGAAACGTGCCTACACTTTGTCACACGCAGTGTAGAGACAGCTTGACAAAATGGAAGACACACACTGATATGAAGAACATAATCCAACGCTCATTTCCTCTGATCTTAAGCCATGATCTGGTGTCAAACCCTATTCAAATCACAAAGGATAATGACTTTCCACATGTCAAAATGATTATATAGCCGAGGCACACACACAGAAAAGGTGTATTCCGTCATATAGTATGTGCTCTCCTTTGCTGGTTGCTTCACGTGTGAATTCTCCCACAGGAGATGCCATCCACCCGGGCCAGGAGAACCGTTGATGAATCAAAGACCAGCTGCCTCCTCCATCTCCATGCCGACCACCTCTACTATAAGAAGTTCAGGACTGTTGAGGCTGTTGTGGCACAGGTGATTAGTCCACAGTTATGGACAGCAATAATGCATGGTGGGATGTCCCAATACAGGAAAACAGCTATAGTACAGCATTTTCCAACCTGTGGGCCATGGGGATATTGCAAGTGGACCCCCAAATAATTGGCAAAACACTAATACTTTATTGATAACATAACATTAAATAATGTGAAAAGAAAATGTATATTATATGTTTTCTTTAAAACCTTGAAACATTACTTTTCATTACGATACTGACCAAATAGGATACTATGTAGACTATGTTGTTTCCACTGGTCTAAGCCGTAAAACAATCGATTGATAATTAAAATAGACATGGGCGGCCGAAAGGCTGCCGTGTTAAGTGGTAAGATGGGTGGGCCACAAACGCTTTCGAAATTTTCAAGTGATTCAGAAAAGGAACTGTAGGAACTGCTGCTACAGAAGAACTCCATGAGTTCCCTCCACCTAATTTCCTATATAACATATACCTAGCCTTTATTTCCCCTGTGTGAGTAGAGTGGTAAAATCACAAATAGAGGACTATAGGCCTAATCAGCCCAAGGGCTGATAACTGTTATTAGCCCAAACAGTGCAAGCTAAAGTGCCACCGCATGATGCTGCTGAACTGTCACCATAAGTGTCACAACATGTCACGCCAAACACGGTTCCCTGGCGGTGTGGTAGAATTCATGTCTGAGAGGACACTGGGCACAAAGGAACCTAAAGAGAGAGCAGAAAACAGCGTCCTTTGACGATTCACACTGCAGACAAAGGACGAGGTCCGCCGGTAGCACCTGCCATGTTTACTGCTTCTCCACTCAACCGGCGAATCAGAGACGTTACTGCCATTTCGTTCCAGGGGCAGTTCCTCGTTCACAATTATTCCTCAATGTATTAAATGAAAGCATTAATCAATGCTTTTTTTCTCATTGTCTAGTGTGTGAATGGGGGAATGTAACATACATTTTAAAGCACATCAATAAAAAGGATCTACAGTATATTTAAGCAGTCCGTTATTTTTAGGGCAATTAATTAATTAGACAAAAAAATTTACAAAAAATTGTTTATTCACAAACCTATTGTGGGGTGGACTCAATCTGCATGGCACAGGTATGAACAGAAGTTCATGGCAGAGGTAAAAAGTGGATCGAAGTTTATGGCTGAGGTAGAATGTGGATGAAAGTTTATGGCAGAGGTAGAATGTGGATGAAAGTTTATGACAGAGGTGAGGGTAGGACATGGAAAAAGAATCCATGAAATAGGTAGGATGTGGATACAAGTTTATGGCAGAGGTAGAATCTGGACAAAAGTTCACTGGTTATTTTGAGTATTTGTAATTTTCTTGGTTAATGATTGGCTTGAAATGGGCGTTTTGAGTATTGTTTGTTGTCTGGAAAACAAATGCAATGACTCATATTGAGCAATACATGTGTAGATCATGAAACCAGGACCTGTGACAGATTAGACTTGATTAAATATTGGGTCTATGGTGTAATACTAGGTTTTGGTTAGTAAAATAAATAGTGAATCTTGCTGCTAATGGTAACAATGTTTTAAAAGCAATACTACACTCAAGGTTGTGATTGTATTACACCACAGCTGGGCATTTAAGGCACCTGTAATTGTGATGTAATCACAATATACCATGGCCTTTCATGTATTATTTGTTACGATAACACGTCTCAAATATTTCAGAACACTCATGTTGTGATCTCAGTCAAAAGGCAAAACTCTTGTTGGTTCAAAGCTACAGTAGTCTAATGGTCATTATGTCTCCATTAATATATAAGCATCCACCAATGTGGATAAAGTGTTTATATTCACTTACATTGGAATTCTGCTCTTATTTTGCTTCCCGTTTAATGTCCAACTTTCAATGGCTCTCCAGAGGAGGGCAATTTGTTTTGAGGTAGCACACTAATGTCTATTGAGAGCCAGAACAGTGCCCATAAAAGACCAAGCTGTTGCTGCTACTTGGGTGAATAAAGCCACAAGGGCCTACTGCCAAGCCCTCTAAAAGACACACACACAGCTGCTATAGCATTGCACATGGCACAAGGAAGAGGCCATGTATCTTCTTACTCTCAGGCCAGGGATCATGGGGCCATTAGGGTACCACCATGTGTGCCAAGGCTGCTGCCACCTCCACTTGGCAAACTCAGCAAGTTCAAGTGTTGCTTGGCTGCTTTCCTCCGTTACCCTTCCATTTTCCATTTCAATTGCAACAATCAGTATGTAGCAAGACCATTACTGCTGCCATACCAAGTCTATTAGTAGGCCTGTACTAATTGCTTAGAAGGTCTAGCTAAGTAGTGTTATGGCCTCCCTTAAAAAATACTTTTACAGGCCCGGCGTCAACAAAAGCCAGATTTTCTCGCTACAGAAGTAGACGATTACGCCTCCATTTTCATGTGTCACCTCCTTTGGCTTAGGTGGGCGTATTGACTTGAAAATTGTGAAATGTCAAATAAACCTTTTTAACCTTCTCTCCTCTGCTCTTGACCACACACCCGCTGATGAAATGTAGGAGCCAAAATGCAGAAAACAATCTAAAAACAAAATAAATTGTCAAACTGAAACCTCTTTACTGGCGAAAATTCGCATAGGGTAATAATAACTCACACTTAATGAGCACACAGCACATCTTAAATACTCTGCCAGTCTCATTAACTCAGATGCGCCACAGCTGGGTTCCCAGGTGGAACCAGTCTCTCGATCAGGGCCACACAGAGAGGGGAGGGGGTGAGCAGAATGAGGGCAAGAACACACTGGGCAAGGGCAGAGTCACATTAGGGGCAAAACTGGTCAGGGAGGGACACAGAGAGCCAGGGCAGAGGCCAAGATCGTGACAGTTCTTTACAGATCAAAAAGCATGCTTGTAAGTTGTAACCCTATTAGATTTGACAATGTGTCTTTTCTGTGTGTGTCTTGTCTTGTTGTCAGTGTGTCTTGTCAGGCCATATGCCAGTTCTTTTATGATGAACTATGAGGACCAGTGTAGTAGACTTGGGTGAAAGTTGACCGCCTGCTGGACTTGCTGCCTGCAATGCCATGCACTCTTTTTGTCTATGTTTGTGGTGAAACCTAAAAGAGTGGCCCATGGGACGTGATCACATTATTCTTGTTACCCAGATCCCTACTCCACACTGACACTTTACACTTTGTTAGCATTGTCCCATTGCTGGATATGGGTCCTGTGCAGCTTCTACCATTTTAGATGGACGTAAATCCCACGAGCACTCAAAAATGCCATATCATACGAATATAACAAATATATATTTAACACATCTGACCCAGGGCTCTGTGCTGCATGTCATTCTTTTTTTCTTTTATTTTTTAATTCTAAAATAAAGAAAATATAACTTGAAAAAATGTCCATTATATTCAAAGGAGCATATAAAATCTAAGATATGTCTGTCCCCTCAAAAGTCAACCGATCATGCCGCTATACATGCATGATGTCACCCCCTATATCACAAATTCAGAACCAACCAGCCATGAAAGCCTTAAATCTGGTGAGATAAAAAGCAAACATAATTGTAGTTGAAAATCAATACTATGTCTGGGTGGCGCCACTGTGGAGTACTGGGGTTCAATTCCTCCACGGTGCCTCTGGCTTGACCGGGAAGACGGCAGGGAGCAGAACTGGGAGGGATAGCAGGTGAAAAGAAGTGGATGATGATCCCATGTGTATTAGAGGAGACACATGGTTGTGGTTGTCTATCTATACTGTAGCCCCCACCCCCGACCAACAGTAGGGATTGGCAGTGACAGGGACTACTGTGGGGGGGAATTGGCATAATGATAAAATCGGGGAGAAAAGTAGACGTTTGATAAAAGAAAAAGTCTATGCTGTGAATGGGGGGGGGGGGTCTCTTAGTTATATGAATGAACATTGTTCTTGTGAACACTAGGGCACATAAGCCTGTATAGTGCAGCTTCACCTCTGAACACTGTATTGTGATATGTGCAGACTTGTTCACAAACTGCACACAGTAACCTGTAATGGCTGAGGACTGGTGGACAGGGTGGACTCACAGTTATTAGACTTGTTGACTTGTTTTAACAGAAAAGAATGAAAGCAGATATTTGTACACCAGAAACTCTGATCTTGGCCTTTAATCTTATGTGGAAATTCTTTCCATCCCAAACAGATTGAATAATTCACAATACGTTTTCTCTGATCTGACGCAGTCCTTTTTTTTGTACCCTTTGATGCTGTGTTAATGTGACGTACGTACGAGCGTCAACAGATAAAATGGTGTTGTCAGTCACAGCAGCCCGCTTGTAGTGGACATGATTCATGTCCACTACAAGCGGGCTGCTGTGAAGCGAGGGCCTTGGTCTCCAACCTTGCAGGTTGTCAATATTGACCGCCATGGAAAATCCCTGGCAGACTGTTACTGTGTATATACCGCTTGGGTGTTTGCTGGAGTGGAAAAGTGATTCCATAGACTTCGACCTGTACATGTGACTGGTCTGCATGTGCCCGCCGTCTGAGAGCAAGTGATTACCAGTGCCACCCACGCTGAAAAACACATTACGGCTATTTTGCAGATTACCTGACTTTGTAAAATTGTAACTTATATCCCACCTGCATCAGATATGAACTGTAAACAACAGCAGGGGGCATCGGAGGCTGTAGCTCCTTGGCTAGTCATTCATTTGTCATCCAAATCTCTCAGTCATCCTAGGAGTTCTCAATTGCAGAAAAAATAAACTATATAGTAACTTTATAACTTTTCAAATAATTTCCCATGATTATGTTGTACTAATTATTGTATTGTATTAATGATTATGTTATTGTACAAATTATTTTATTGTATTACGTATTGTAAGTCCCTAACAGTATTTTAACTTTATAAACCCCACAGGGTTTTCTAAATCTCACCTACACATCCCAACCCAATATTACGCCCAACATTTTTTTTAAATGTGCAAATAAAAAAAATAAAAAAATACTAAACCTGGTGCAAACATCACACATCTGTCACTTCAATATTGGTTAAAATCAAACCCTAAAAAGCATTTGCAAATATTATTCAACTCATGCCTGGAAATAAATCACAACACAAACACATCTCCGCAAGCATATGAAAGTCAAGGCATAACGCACAGGGTTGTTCTGTGTTTCGTGTGTTTCTTCTGCAGGTTGCTTCATATATCCGTGCGATAAATGATATCTACGACAAGGTGGACTTTGATGGCATCAAACTGATCAACTTCAAATTGAAGTCCCTAACAGTAAGATTTCTCAGAATGCATTGAGTCACATTGTCCCAAAGGCCCGAGCGTACCTACAACTAACCACGTCAGATGTTGGCCACTGACATCCCAACGTAATGGTAATAGCAATAGTTATCCTGGCTTGAGCATTCACAATTCACAGACTGGCATTCGTGTTCCTCTCTATTTCTTTTCATTAGACTGAACTGAATACTGGATGCTCTGTGGAATTGTTTGGAAATAGCCTGTAATAGACATAATGGGGATCATCTCGGGTGGTGTCTACATGTGCTCTATGGATTTCCTGGAATAGGCATGTGAAGTCAGTAAGTCACTGAATTGGGAAACAGGAGACCTCCAGTGCCAAGTTTAAAATGACTTGAAATACAATCTATTTCCTTTCTCAATGTTCTCACAGTGTGGGCAGTGTTAGGCAAGCTTGCATTCTATACAGAGTGGAGTTGTTTTGTCTCTATCTATCCATCCATGTATGTTTGTCATCGTTCAGGTCATCCATGAGGAGGACAAGAAGAACCCTCTGCATCGCCCATACATTGGACCAGAGAAGTTGCTCAGCCTGTTCTCTGAGAGTAATTGGGGGAACTACTGTCTGTCCTACCTGCTAACTAACAGAGATTACAGTGGTGTGCTGGGCCTGGCCTGGGAGGGCAAGGCTGGTGAGATACACACATGCACACGTGCATACGCACACACGCGCGCACACACATGCGCGCGCACGCACGCACGCACGCACGCACGCACACACTTTTGGTACTGCTGACAGTAGCAATGCTGCACACAAGGTAGTTGCTTAGGCTAAATGTGGTCCATTAGATTTGGTTCTAAAATATTTACGTATGTTACTGTCAACTCTAGACAAACACTCCAGTCTAATAATAGGTGGAAAGCTGGATTCAAATGCACATAAGAATATCGTATGTGACCCGCCACAGAGTATTATTTAATACATCCTATATTGAAATTGCCTAGTGAGTAAATGTGGGTGGGTGGGTGGTTGGACGCCACAAACGTAACATGCGGACCTGCGAGACTCACCGTTGCTCCGATCCGCACCAAACTTGGCACCAACACTGGCCAGGGCTCTACCATCAGAATAGCCACACCTGGGTGCCTCAGGTTCACCATTGCTCCGCCCACTCTGTGTTGCTATTGGCTGGGCTGCCATAACTCCAGTTCCCTGTGTTGCAGGTCCCAGGTAGCCAGGACAAACATACAGATAATAATGTCCTGTTTAACAGGAGAAAGAAGCACACAGAATGTTTTAGTTGTTTTCAGACTGGTTGCTCTCATTGGAAATTATTCACAGAATTCACAAATTCACATTTACTTTGTTTCCCATCTCTTTTGTTACTTTGTATTATCATTTCAATGTATTTTGCTTTGTCTTCAACTCACCAAAACACTCAATTAAACCACAACTGTATCACTGGAGTTAATCACCTTTACAATACTGCATGTTTTTCCCATATACTTTTCCATATATTTTCACATAGCAAACCTATTACACAACATCATCACTTAAACATACAATATAGTACCCAATCAGACCTTCATTAACTGTCTTGTCTTTCTCAAGAATATTCACCTTTAACTTAATGCACTTTTAGCCATTTTCATTTAAGCAATTATACTTTTCTTCTTTTTAGTAATGCAGCTTTAAGTTACTGTACTTGAAAAGTTCATTGACCAATTCCTGAGAGTTCAACTTATATAACCATGTCCAAACAGAATAAAGTAGCATGTCAAACTTCTTACAGAACACACAAAATATACCAAAATACATTCTTAATACTTATACAAAAACGGGAGCTCTTAATGGGAGTCTGAATTAGGATCAGAAGTTCCTATGTAAACATTGCGCACTCACGTCGCCATTTTGCATTTATTGCTCCAGCCAAACTACTGTGTTCTGCACTGGATTCATTCACAAACAATAACCACATCTTGTAAACACTTTAGAGTTAGGCTCCACCATCAGAACGTGTACTTAATGTTATAATGATCACGTTGATACCATTTAGTGAGTTGGTGCACCACAACTAACCTGTTTAACAGGAGAAAGAAGCACACAGAATGTTTTAGTTGTTTTCAGACTGGTTGCTTTCAATGGAATGACGTGAGCTTCCTGTCTGCAGGTAATAGTATCCCATGAGGGAGAAAACACTCTGATACTGCCCTCTACTGACCAAGCTTAATACTCATACTGATAAATTAACACTGACAGCTCCAAAAACGATTTCAAAGCACAAAATAAAATAAATAAATCAACACAAAAATGTGACACATTATGGGTGGGTCACACCTGCATGCTAAAGCCCTCAAACTTGGTGGGTGCTTAGCCTGGGCAGCATTCCATTTCGGGTATATGATCCGGTCGGGAGCGGAAGTTAAAAAAAAAGAAAGTGGCCGGATGGGCAGAACCGGAAAGACGTCTCACCCCAAAATAGGTCCGTCCTAATAAAATCCTTGATGCGGCGGCATAGTTTAGCTTATTTTTTAAATGTAAATGTGCGTGCACTATCCGGAGACTATTTAGCGTCTGTATAATCCCACAGGGAAATTCTATTCCATTTAAATAGGGATTGGGGAACCAAATTTCAGTAGGCGTGGCCTAGACCGGATCATATGGGTCTTTGGTAACGCAGACCAGGCTTTCCTCCGAGTTGGAAAGACTGGTGATGCGAGGTTAGTGGGTGCTTAGATGGCCAATAGGGACGGGCTGTAATTGCTTAAGCCCCGCCCCCTCTGTGTTCCTATTGGCTTTCAATCTGGGAACCCATCGCCAAATGAAAAGGAAAAACAGCGCCCTCTGCTGTTTTTGACTATCTCAGTTGGCTCTGGGAGGAAGTTGACGTAGCACCCGTGCGCAAGGAAACCGGTGTTTTGGTCTGCCTTCAGCGCATCACTTCCGGTGGTGCGACTATGTTTTCATTCCCACTAACAATATTTCTACACGGAACACTAACACCACTTCTCCCAGAGAACATGGATCGTTTTGGTTATACGCCCACTTGTTTCTATGATGAAAGAGTAAGTTAAAATGTGAGTATCTTTCCGTGGTTTTGTCTGCTCTGCGGACGCTATTGTTAAATTAGTTTTGGTTTGTTTCGAGTGGGGAAGGATCGACGGACACGTGAATCCCGCCCACTACATTTGATTGGGTAAAGCGTGGCCTGCTTCCTGATCTGAAGGCACGCCCACTTGTAGACCAGTGCGTACGCGATATTACGAACCCCTCCGACAGATTCAAACGCAGAGCAGAATCTGTTCTTGAGAGATGAATTGGCTTTAAACAGCCATAACTCCATTTCCCAGCATGCTAAAGGCCCCAATAGGGACGGGCTGTAATTGCTTAAGCCCCACCCCCTCTGTGTTCCTATTGGTTGGGCTTTAAACAGCCATATCTCCAGTTCCCAGTATGCTAAAGGCTTCAAAATTGGTAGGTGGTCTTATGGGACTGGTTGTAATTGCTGAAGGCACAGCAACCCGGAATGGTGCAACCCGGAAGTGAATCTGTTCAGTCCCGGTTTTACCAGCAAGTGGTCGTAGACCCCTACCTCCCGAACGCAAGGTCGCACAGGTACGACAGTGGACCTGGGTGCTGCAAGTGCATCACTGCTCCACTGCAATGTTATAGCAGTGTATAACACTTCAAATGGCCATACTTCGCTGACCTCTTATCAACGCAACATAGGACTAGGTTTGAAGCCGGCGTAGCAGCCCGAAAGTCTAGTAATACATATTTGCTGACATCCTCTCATCATCATGAGAGGCTATCAAAATAATTTGAAATAGATGATGTGGTATCAGCAGTAAATGATAGACACACATGTAGTGTGGTAAGGAGGCTCTGAGGTGGGGGACTTAGAGATTGTGAAGTGTGTACTTTGCTGGTGTTGTTATCCTGCTCAGCCCATGTCTCCATGTGAATCCTGAGAGCCAGGGAACATTTACTCATTCTCTGGCTCTCACCATTCATTTTATCCCCAGCGTTGACACAACACAATATGGCCAGACGCCAACAACACTACACCCACACAAACATGTTAGGCTCGTTTCCAAGGCAGATTGAGGTCACTTGAATGTTTAATCCCCGGAACCCCAGAGAGCAGGTGTTTTTAGGGGAAAAGAAATGCACCAAACTGGCTTGAATTGAGCTGTATATTGTAAATGCACAATATATAAATTAGATTATTAATTTATTATTAGATTAAGTGCTCACTGAAAAGTAGAAGGCGATGTAAATGAAACAAATACCTGAATGTTCATTCTTATTTTATTTTATCTTCATTTTATTTATTATTGGCTCGTACCTGTTCCCGTGTTGCATTCTTACTGTTGTTTTTACTATGACACTTGAATTCCCGCCAGGAATCAATGAATACATGTACTTCTTATGAGGGGCACAAACTGGGCCAAAGCATGCCAGCTTTTCTTGTTTCATTGATACTGATGAACCATTGAGCTGCTAGATCTATAGATATACACTCTCAATGCAGGCTTATTATATAGAAGTTGTTTTGGTTTGGGAGACCAAAAGCCAACGTGAGTGAACTCCTCAATTAACATTCCTGGGTGGTTTGCATGTGAAGCTGCATTCCCCTCTGGTCTTCTCTGAAGGATTTGAGATGCAGTGGAATTCATTAGTAAATAGATCTTCTCTAAATATATAGACCTAAAGAGATCCACTATAATGTAATCACTGTTATTTTAGAGTCCTGAATTTCTGGTTATTTTTTTTATTTTGTATTACAGTGGATATATTGTGTTTTAGAATGAAATTCTATAAACTACTCATGCATATGGAACATTATATTTTCCGGTGATATATTTAATAATATCACTAATATAATAATTTGCTTTCTGGACGCCTTAGACTGCATGTACGCACAACTCCAAATCTGCAGAAATGAACCAATATGGAAACAGCCGCAATGGCAGACAATGTGACACGTCTTAATGTCACGGTGTGGCCTCATGGGTCTGGTGACAAAGCGCGCACTGTGGTGTTATTGTTGTTTTGGAAGGAGGGGGGTCTGAGGTTGTGAGGTTGTGCGTGTGTGGGTGTGGGAGGGGGGAGGGGGGCTCCGCCATGGGAGGTTCTTCTTGCTTGTTTCCATGACATTGTCTTTTTCGCAACTTGTGATTGGCTAAACTGAGGGGTGTGAGAGCAGACCTCCTTGATGGCATGTGATCAGAGGGCACTGAACCCTTGAGACACACACATGCACACACACGCGCGCGCACACACACACACACACACACACACCACCTACAGACCACCTTAGTGAGTTCGGGTGACCGCATTCCACGACACGGTTACCATGGTGATGGCTGACCATCATTCACCCAAGTCTACTGCTCCTCTGACCTCTCCGCACTGCAAAAACCCCTGAGCGTTAATTTAACACTGAGGGTGTTGAAGTGAACCTTTCAGAATGCAGGGATTTTGCTGTGCAGGAGTGTGATACTGCTGGGTGAGGATCGGGGCCCTAACCTCCACGCCACTCAAGCTTTCCCATCGGTAACATTCCTCTCCCTCCTGTGCAGCAGCTATATTTGCTGAGGCATATATATAAAGATTTGCACACATTTTCATGATTTTTCAAAAAATAGCAGATCTACAAGCTCGTAGCGCGGCACGAGTGCCGCGCTATGAGCTTGTAGATCTCCTATTTTTGAATAGCCAAAGTGTAAAATGACGCTTTTTAGCTCAAATCAAAAAGTGACACAGATGCGTTCCAGGTCTTAATGGGTTAAGACTAAAAGGATAACACAAAAAAGTCCTGGGGACTTGTTTGCATTGTGGTCCTATGTATAAATATAAAAATATATAAATATAAATAACACAATAATACACGTCATCAACAAATACAAAACACTATGGGCCCTATAATCGCCAATACTGGCTAAACCCACTATTTGAGGATTTAGGAGTGAGCAAGGGGCGTTCCTGTGCAAAAGTTGGTATTTTTGGGACACCTGCCTTACCCGCAAAACACCTGCACTACCCGTTACATTATGCATAGCTGTGGTTTGGGCGTTACAATAATAAAACCAATCACCGCCTGCCTTTAAGAGAAGACTGCTCCAGCCATTATCCCCAATGCAATCTTACGCTCTCCTCTGTCCCTCTGCCAGTGTTGCCAGGTCTGCTTATTATAAAACCACATTTGTAACAGTCCCAGAAAGCTTTTTATTTTACAACCTGGAGAGAAAGAATCTGGAGAGATTGGACAAATAAAATAGTTTTGAATAAATAAATAAAAACACAGACCATATCGTTATAGTCCACTAGAAGCACAAACAACAATACAAGAAGAAGGGTGATAGTACACATAGTTTTACTCTATGAAGACTTAAATTAACAATGACGATTTTACTTTTCACCTCTTAAATTGTTATGCCTTATGGTTTCACACTATACCTGCATCATTGTTGCATACAGTAGCCCAGTGATTCTCAACCTTTTCAGGCCACGACCTCCGAAAATACCCCAATTTTGACAAGCACTTGGCATTGTAGACCACACTACAGTAGACTACCTTAATGCCAAGACACACATAATGTGGTATTCTCACTGCTCTCACAGAGACAATAAAGCACAAAGGAATCAATGGTTCTAAAGATCTGCACGCTGTGGTCAACCTTACAAACACATTTCTGAGCTCCCTCCTGGAGCCGTGCTGCCTCATGCACAGTCAATTTCAAAATAGTTGTCAAGGCTTAACATTCCTCTCTAGCCTGCCCCTGTTGTCTACAACAAGTGTATTCACTTTCAATAATAGGATCTGGATTCACCTGCCTAGCTAGACTATTTCATGAAAAGGGCAGACGTTCAAAGATTTGGTCCCAACTGACTTCAGTCCGTTACAATTTTCAGTAGAGGTAGACCCATGACCTTCGGTAGATCTTATAGCTAGCACAGGGAAGGTATTTTATGTGGCCCCATCGCAATTATCTTGGAAAAATGCTGTGGCCAGCCGATGCACGTCGTCTGATAGTGAGTCCGATTTTGTGAGTTCATCCTTGTGCATGTTTATATTTTATGATGAGGTGAGTGGATTGAGCATATAGGTGTTAGAATGTTGGTATTCTGCACACAAACGTGTGCAACATTAGGTGTAACTGATCTGGGAGGATGTTTGCGTGTGGAGTGTATGTTTATCCAGCGTGCTAATAATAGGAGCCTTTCAGTAGACGTCTCTACACAAAGAAAGAGGAGGGGGACAAAAGCGCGGTCCATCTCAGCCAAGCCAATACCCTTGCCAAAAATCACAGCTTGGACAGGACTAGCAAAACACCCTCTGTAATGCTCTTTCTAGGAAATCCAGCTCCCTGAATAGCCCATTGGGGGGGTGCATTTTAGGTCAAAAGCGGAGGACTTGGTCGATAAAGTTTGTGATTAATTGACTATCTGGGAAAAGCTAGCTCGGCTGAAAAACGAAAACCCCAATTTTGCCTATTCTGTATTATGTGCGCTCAATGCTCCTATCTCTAGCTTGGCTTTGTCCACTGACGTGGGAGAGTATTTGATTAAGATCCCCCTTATGTTCTTCTAGGAACTCCTCCTAAATACTGACCAAAACAATTATGTAATGTCAAATACAAACGCCTTTGTGTTTCTGCCAGAGGAGTTGGGGGCAGTTTGTTTATGGCTGTGTCTGTCACTATTATTGGATGGAACACTGGACATGCGCACTTCGTGTAAGGAAAACATGCTGGTTCCCCACTGTGCAGTGTCAGTCAGTAAGCCCAGACTTGTACAGGTAACTTGAGCAGACGTTGACCTCACGCTGTTGACCCTCATGTTGACCCCCCGACCCCCGCACCGCCACCCCCCCCTCAAAATCACCTGATTGGTTCTACCGATCTCATTATGTAAAAGCTGTTACGTAAATCTCACGTGAGTTTGGAAACTGCTGAGACATCCTGCCTGAACCAGCTATTTGGGCATGCATGGAGGGAGTCAGCCAACGGGACCCGAGGTGTTGTTGATGGAGGAGGAAATAAAAGGTGGAAGGAAGTCCATGGATGTACTGTATAAGATCTTATAGTCAAACTGCATAATCATTTTTCTAACAGAAACCTTTGACCTTAGCTTAGATGTCCACAGCTTGGAGATATTACACTGCTAGAGTGTAATAAGCAAAAATGACCCTGTTTTTTTAATGCTCCATCATATGAACTACAAACTAATTGAATTCAACCTTGGGCCAACCCAAAGACCATACAGTCCTATTCTACCCTCAAGCAGACAATGTAAATTACTTTTATATCCACGTACATCTTGCCACAGAGACCTATCAAAGGACATAACCTTGAAACTGTCTGTCCTAAAGCTAGCTTAAGGATGTCTAGCTGAAAGATTATGTCACAGCTCTGCCATGCGTCCGTCCATGTGAACAAGACCAGCTGTTTGCAATTTTAAGTGTGATTTTCAGGAGTATTATGTAAACCCAAAAACATACTGCAGAGGGCCATATGAAACCTTAGGTCCGCTTTGAAGTGCCATAGGGTGTGCTCACTCAGCAGGTCTGTCTGTTTGTCTATGCCTCCGCGACAGGGGGGCCACAGAAGTCAATAAAGCAACGGCAGCTAAAAACACCACTGTTGATTTAAGGTATGGTATTTCCAGGAGGGCAAGGCCAGTTATGAAACTGTAATGGAGAGTGAGTGTATTTGCATACTGTAGATAGTTAGAATGCATAGTTAGAGTACATTAATTGTTGTACTCTTCCTTTCTGCTGGTTTGGTTGGACGCTGCCTGCAGTGTCTACTGTGTGAAAGGGAAGTAGGCCAAAGAGCAGAACACTTCTCGCCCCCCCTGCGTCGCCCCCCTCCCTCACTACTACCATATATCTAAGGTGCCGTCCCCTCTCTCATGTCTCATGCCTGTATGTATACAAACCAGAAACACAACATCAAACACAAACAAACACAAACGTAAATTAAAACAATGCACCTGGGGTGAAAATCCTGCCCGCAACAATATCTCTTGTTCTCCATCTCTTGATTGTGACATTGACCTTTGACCTCAACCCGTTTCCGGGGCAGCCTACTGATCATTCCCAACAAGTTTAATGAAAATATACGCATCCGTCCTCAATTTGGACCTTGACAGTAACCTTGGCCTCTGATCTTTTGTACCCAAAAGAAAGAAAGTTATCATGGTTATAAAAACACAAACAAACAAACAAACAGATGCCATGTACAGGATAAAGGGCTGCACGCACCAAGCAAAATAACGATAACTATATGTTCACCATTGTCTTCAGTAAAGTTGTGGTGTGGCCATCCACTTGAGTTAGAATTTAAAAAACTCTATCTAGTTATAATTATAGTGCTTTGTGTGAACGTCCCTTAACAATAATTCAAAAGCTCAAATGTTGCTGTTATCATGACATTGTCACTCGATTAAGTGAAATCTGGCGACTTAAAGCTCTGTATTTTACATTCACACGCCTGTTCTCTCTCTTCTCTCTTTAGGTAACTGGGGAGGAATTTGCTCAAAGCATACGACCATGCGTGACGGTCGTAACTCCAGTCTGAATACAGGCCTGATCACGCTTCAGAACTATGGCCGTTACCTGCCACCCCGACACGTCCAGCTGACCCTGGCCCATGAACTAGGTCACAGTCTGGGATCACCGGTCAGTACTGTCTTGATATACCTCCTTTTGCAATATTCAAAAGTAGTTTTTTTTGTGTGTCCCTCTTTTATGACTGAAGTGTATTTCTTAAGTTTACAATCAGAGATCATAGTTTTGATCTGATTAATTGATGGAGAAAACATGTTATCAGAACATTGTGTCTGTGCACCTTTAAACAAGTGTAATGCCCAGAATTCAAACTCTGGTCTCCCGCGTGGAAAGCCATCATTTCAACCGCTAGACTAAAGGCAATTCCCTATAGACTGGGGGAGATATTAGATTTTACATACATTTCAGGACAAGAATGGGCTAATTTTTTTTTTTTTTAAAGATATCTTTGCCTTTTATTGATAGATGACAGTAGACTGACAGGAAATGGGGAGAGAGATGGGGGGGTGACACGCAGCAAAGGTCGTCGGGATCGGGAGTCGAACCCGCGACACGCTGTCAGGCTGGCATTGCAGCCTAGGGTGCCTGGACCGCCACGCTGCGGCCCAAGCCAAGAATGGGCTAATTTAACGCATTACCCTGAATCGCATGGGGCAAAGAAGACATCACACACACATCAAAGACATCACACACACGCAGACATGCACACGCACACACACACACATGCACGCACACACACCCACACAGTCATACACACAGCTTTACACATGCCCTACACATAACCCCTATACCCACCCATGGACATACACACATGCCCCATCCCCCTTGGGTGAGACCTTGATCAGATGCCAAATAGTGTGGGATTTGTTTTGAACGACTATAAAGTATGACCAATCTCTGTGATCTGGCTGATCTGTTTACCCCACAGCTTCCCACATGGCATGTTGTTTGTGTTGCACCTTAACAAATTGTCTCTGAATGACGCACCTCTATGGACATTATACCTTTGCCCTAATTGAGTAGTCAAGGGGTATTTTATAGGGGCTCCTGGCTCAACTGCAGATAAAGAGAGAAAATCTGGCCTCTAATTGCTCAACATAGCTGCCCTCACCTAAGCTTCAAAGGCAAGCCTAATTCATTTTGTCCACAAGTTGCACATTCCACACACACACACACACACACACAGTCACTTCCCATCTCCCCACTTGGCACAAAATGTTCTCTACATTTAACAGCTGTTAAAAGACAGGCAACCTTTCCCCCCATTATCTCGAATGCCACATACTGCCCCCTCTATCACATCTGCCCTTTCCCACCCTTCCCTGTGTTATTCACACTTTCATGGGCTAAACATTCTTCCCAGGCGGTACTGGACAAATTTGTTCTACACTATATCTGTCTCTGGGCCTTTATAAATTAGCTAATGCGTCTCTGGCTCTGGCATAGGTATCACTGATGCACTGACAAGCATGTCTCATTCCTTCCAGACCAAATACAGAGACATGAGAGGGGACGGTACCTTAGATATATGGTAGTAGTGAGGGAGGGGGGCGATGCAGGGGGGCGAGAAGTGTTCTGCCCTTTGGCCTACTTCCCTCCCTGGCACCTACTGTACATGCAATGTCCCTGGAACAGGCTGCTGAGATGATGAGTGACAGACCCAAATGCTCTTAGCAAACATTTTCCTTTTCTCATTCTCTTCT
This sequence comes from Gymnoscopelus microlampas, assembly GCF_963454915.1. Lineage (NCBI taxonomy): Eukaryota > Metazoa > Chordata > Actinopteri > Myctophiformes > Myctophidae > Gymnoscopelus > Gymnoscopelus microlampas. The sequence goes on from NC_139946.1 coordinate 38,661,005, forward strand.
TCCTCCTTGTATTTTTGTGTTAAAGGGATAGTTCGCCCCAAAAAAAAAAAAGTTCTATCGATTATTCACACCAAAAAAGAAATTTTCTTTGTTTTTGTCGCATTCCTAAGCCAATAATTTGATGACCAGCGGACTGGTAGGCAGCGGTTCTGGTAGGAGATACAAAGGAGATCTACACACATTGTGAGCTTGTAGATTTGCTGTTTCAACTATTTGAAAATGTTTTTCAAAATAGTAAAAAATGGCAAAGAAGTTTAGGGATAATGGGTAAGACTGCGCCCAGAATAGGGCCGTTTGTGTCTCCTACCGACCGCTAGCTGCCAGTCATCAAATTATAAAAACAAAAGAATATCCATGAATTCAAGTCTCCATAGGGTGACTAATCGATAGGAAAAAAAAAGTCATTTTGGGGGTGAACTATCCCTTTAAGGTGTATTATAGTTTGATTTAAATTCCCATTGATTTGGAGTTGTTGAAGCACAACAAATTGTGTTTTTCCCTGCAGATGTTCATGACTACAATAGCATGAAATTACCATTAGAACAATAAAACAACTGAATTATTCCCGGAGAAGATTTTTAACCAATGTCAGTCTTGGACCCGCCGAGGGGCTCAGTGTTCTGTCTTCTGTGTTCCTCATCAGATGGTGGAACAGAGTTTTCTGCCTGATCTGAATCCATTTGGACTTTTGCCTGCCAAGATACAACTTTTCAATACTTAGAAATATAATGGTTTATTTTGGCAGTAAACCACGCCTTGTACAATGCCAGCTGGGATATGGTTTTGTTTTATTTTTTATTGTTCAAAGCTTCTTGACCTGAACGTTTTGAAAGCTAAACCAGGCTTATACAATGACAGCCCAGATTGGAAATTCTACCTCCCTTTGAGTCATGGACATTGGTGACAGCATTTTCACTTTTACCAGTTGACCTATAACCTGGTTTAGCCAGCTTTGGAACAAAGCAATAAATAAAGTCGATCCCCTGTGAATACCAGAGCAATCGACTCTTATTACAATGTCAGTCATCTCCTTTGTCTTCTAAAGCTCACTACACATTAAAATTGTAGTTGTTCATTCCATCGTTGATAGACAAATATTAATTCATTTTTCCACTGTTGATAGACTGTACATACATACAGTACAGTAGGCCTACATTGATTCAGAGATTGATTCATATTTAGTGCCAGAATCTAAGCTTAACTATTTTATGTTGTTCTGTTTTACTTTTACTCATGCTGGAGCCACAAACCACCAGGAAACAAAGGTTGCAATCAAATATCCAGTTTATTTAGCCGGATAATGATGAATAGGGTTGACATTGGATTTCATGATGATGCCATGGTTCTAAACAAAGAACAAAACAAAAAAAATTATAATATCATGCCAGATAAAATATCAAACATAAATATGGCCTTTAAATTATATTATACATTAAGGTATATCATCAAAATAATAGGCCAAGTATTTACTTCATAATATTAAACATCTAAATATCCATATAACTCAAGTCCATCAATTCTTAAATATAATCATATAATCCACATCACTAGAAGTAAAACACTGGAACTTACATTATACCAGGTTTAACAGACGCGGGGAACATAGGGATGACCCCACATCAGCAGCACACGGGAAACACAGGCCGGCTGCATGTGTTTGGAAACAAAGGACAAGGGGGGAAATGGGAATCCAGTCCTGCTTTTATAGTGGGAGGAAGTGAGGTCACCACCACAGGTACCAGTCTGAATCCCATTGTGGTGTCTCCTTGTGGAGCGGAGGGGAAATGAACCTTGCAGTTTCTGACACTTACCTGTGCCTCTCCCGTGTGTCAAGCTTGTTGCTGTTGCTGCTGTGACATGTGAAAAGCTTATCTTTATTTTAATCTATCTAGAATTGTACGGTTGAGCTGCAGTGTGCCATGTTTTGTCTGTTTTGCCAGCATGATGAGGGCTCCAGCTGCGGGGACCTCGGGTCTCGCGGAGGCAAAGGCAGATACCTGATGTTCCCTCACGCCACGGACGAGGTCCGGGAGAACAACGACAAGTTCTCCCCCTGTAGTGTCAAACACATCAGCAAGGTCCTAAAACTGAAGATGGATGACTGCTTTGAAGGTGAGGGGGAATGGAAGCTGTCTACCTGTGGTTCTACCTCAGGCCTACACACATGTAGATCATTGCTGTACATCAGTGGTTCTCAAACCTTTTCATGTCATGTCAAACCCCCAAAGTGATATGTAAAAGGCTGCGGACCCCCATCTCAAAACATTTTGTTCCAGGGACCCCCAGAAGCAAAGATTTGAGTTACAAATGTTCGCTTTTAAAAATAATTATTCAAGATTTGTACACATTTTCTGGATTTTTCAAAAATAGCAGATGTGCAAGCTCATAGCGCTACGAGCTTGTATATCTGCTATTTTTTAATAGCCAAAGTATAAAATATGAACAAAGGGGTTGAAATGATTGTGATCCTTCATTAACTAATTTAACTGAGGACCCCCTGGTACCCCCCAAGGACCCCTGGGAGTCCCCGGACCCCACTTTGAGAACCAATGCTGTACATCACCTGCTAAGAGAAGAAACATCGGCATACAGCTTGTAGCTAAAAAAAAAGGTTTACTGTGCAATAACTAGCAGGTACACAGCGTTTCAAAAAAAGTATTGCACATTATTATAAGCCTTTTTCTGAGATACAAGCTGTGTGCTGTGTGAAGTTTCTTCTCTTTACTGTTGCTTATTTGTTGTGCACAAGCGACTACAGGATGTGCACAACATTGCTCTTTGAACTGTGCATCACCTTGCTCACATGTCTTTCTCTCTCTCTCTGTGTGTGTGTGTGTGTGTGTGTGTGTGTGTGTGTGTGTGTGTGTGTGTGTGTGTGTGTGTGTGTGTGTGTGTGTGTGTGTGTGTGTGTGTGTGTGTGTGTGTGTGTGTGTGTGTGTGTACTGTGTGTGTGTGTGTGTGTGTGTGTGTGTGTGTGTGTGTGTGTGTGTGTGTGTGTGTGTGTGTGTGTGTATGTGTGTGTGTGTGTTAACCTATGTGTGTCCCTCTGCTGCTCTGCATGTATGTGCATTCTGTGTCCATGCTTTCTTCATTGCCAGTCAGTGATCAGCCCATCTGTGGAAACCAGATTGTGGAGGAAGGTGAGGTGTGTGATGTTGGTCACAATCAAACCGACCTGTGCTGCTACAGCGCTCATGAAGCTGTGGGCGTCCAGTGTCACCTCAAGCCTGGTAAAGTCTGCAGGTATACTGCACTCAGACACACACACACACACACACACACACACACACACACACACACACACACACACACACACACACACACACACACACACACACACACACACCGTAGCCCTGTGGTTCTCAAACGTCTTAATTTCAGAGTTACAGATTGTAAGGGTCCATTTGGAACCCCCTCCATACCCCACTTTGAGAGCCACTGGTACCTGATTTAGTTAGTTAGTTAGTTAGATTTAGTAGCATTGTGTCATGCACCGACAAATACTTTCGCTGCATGGCACAGGCGTATGACTATAAGTATATTAGGTTTAAAGTATGCAATGAGATATCCACTTTAGAAATGTCGATGTAAGTTCCTGCTAAGATGTTGCAAACCTGCATGCCGTCCTGGTTTGAGCTTTGCACTGGCGTTGTGCGGAGGTTTTGCTGTTGTGTTTAACATGCTGCTTTCTCCTTAATGGCTGTTCATTAAAACTGCATATGAGAATATGAAACTTTCTGTCTTTGATCCTAACTATTTTGTATTTTTACCCTCTACCGCTGTCGTTTGTCTGTGCTTTGTCCGCCACTGTGTTTGTTTGTGTGTGTTGTTTGTGTGTGTGTGTGTGTGTGTGTGTGTGTGTGTGTGTGTGTGTGTGTGTGTGTGTGTGTGTGTGTGTGTGTGTGTGTGTGTGTGTGTGTGCGGGCGGGCGGGCGGGCGGGCGGGCGTGCGCGCGTGTTTACATGCATGTTTACATGCATGATGCATGCACATATCTCTTTGCTTTCCTCTGCAATCACACCCACCCATCCATCCATCCATCCATCTGTCTAGTCCCAGCCAGGGCCTTTGCTGTGGTCAGAGCTGTGAGTTTAAGCCAGCAGGAGAGCTCTGTGATGATGCCACTGACTGCCAGAGAGAGAGTGTGTGTTCGGGCCTGTCCCCATTCTGCCCCGAGCCCAGCCCAAAGGACAACCTCACTGTCTGCAGTCAGGGCACACGTGTCTGCATAAACGGGGTGAGTCAACCAGAGCCACTGTAACTGTACCACCTCAGGGTGTGGTAACTCTAACATTTCAACCACCCAACCTTTGAGTCAGCATTGATGTAGCCAAGTTCTTATCGCTTCTTTAGATCATCAGGTTTTGAAAGAGTGTTATGCACGTGTATATATAGATGCCAGGTCATTTGTAGACCTGGCATCCTATAGTGTGTTTAGTTTCAATGTACAGATTATGGATTTTTTTCGATTTTATACTGCTTAGACTAATGATAGGTTCTTCGTTTACCTATGATCCTAGATTACTATTTCTATGAATTAATGTATTACCTTGTGTTTTCCTTGCTTACTGTCAGTCACTCAGGATTAAGAGCGTCAAAGCTAAATGCCTAAATTGTAAATTGTATGCAATTATTCTGTAAATACAATTTACAACATATATATATATGCCTACAGCATGTTAAACATTAAAGTGTCCCCCTTCATCAGATACATGGTTGTATATCTATATAGGCACATTCCAAATGTGTATTTGGCTTAAAAGTATGTGTAACTAATTTGATTGTAAACAAACCATTCCAGCACCCTGTTGAGAGGTTAATCAAATCCATGTGACCCAAAACCACCATTCATGTTCCCCCTCTAAAGCATCCATCGTGACCAAATATCTGCCATTATGGTGATAGATTGTTCTTCGAATTGGGGAGGCAGAATTAATTCCGGGAAAATTGCTCAACATTTCCGTTGTATAATCGGAATGCTCTCTAGAGGCTCAGACGAAGATGGGGTAATCCTTTAAAAACTTAATAGGACAGGTGTGCCCTCAACACAGACTTCATTCATGTTGATTCAAATAATGTATTATATATAATCATATATAATAATCATAATAATCATACTTTACATAGCTCAAACTCAAGCATAACTTTATTATTTAGATATCTACTGTAACTTGAATATCACATTAATATCACATTTGATATGGAACTATTTTTGCAAATAGACATCCCAAAGGCCGGGGGGTGGTTCTGTTCATGATGTCTGGAGACAGGAGCTGTGACTGGTTTACTTTAGAGGGGACATACTGTACATAATGTACTATACAAACACTGTTCAGCCACAGCATGAAAATCCGCTGGGAAATTGTGGGCAGGGAGACCCCACAGAGACCAATGCAAACACACGCTCTCTCTCTCTCCCTCCTCACGCATGGTCTTGTCTGTTGCTCCCTTGTCCTGTCCCCCCACCCCACCCCCAGGACTGTGCTGAGTCTCTGTGTGTGAAACATGGCCTAGAGCAGTGTGACTGTCCAGGGGACTCCATGAGGGAGAAATGCCAAATGTGCTGCCAGCAGCCTGGTAACTAACGACCTCCCCTGCCTTTTAAGGAATGTGTTTATGGTTTGGGGACAAAGCACTTCAGCCTGTGTGAATTTACTTTGTGGTTACTTACCCCTCATGCAACATTCATCTCCATTAAACAACAAACAGTCCACTGTCATTGCAATTGCATTTAGTTCAACGACTGCATCTTTGAGTCTGGATATTGCTCGAAATATGGATTATGTTATGCAGTGATTCCAGCCAAAAAATCCAAAGTCAATCTTTCATGTCTTGCAATGTAAGCAGCTACTGCATAAGGTACTGTATATACAGTATTGTAATATGGTTCTTTAACCACATGAACTTTAAAGGATGAACCTTCAGGGAAAATACATCTGCAAGCTCACAAGACATCGCTTTGCGACGTGTTTTGAGCTTGTAGATTGGCTTTTTTATGCAAAGATATTTAGTGTAGAGGGAAAAAAGGAGAGGGACAACAGTATATACTCTGGTATAGACTATGTATATAGGGGTTAAGTGATTTTGAATGTGTGTTTATCACAGACCAACCTGCCACATGCGCCAGCACCACATCCTCTGTGCTGTCCCGTCACTTCCAGAGGAAGGCTGTGGCTCTGGTGGCCGGAGCTCCATGCTCAGGGAACCGTGGCTACTGTGACAAGATCAACGTGTGTCGGTTGCTGGATGCAGACGGCCCCATCGCCAGGCTGAAGAACTCCTTCCTACACCTGAGTCACCTCGATGACTTTGCTGATGATCTAGGAGAGTGGATGAAGGTGTCTGATTGCTTGATTATGCCTTTGGTTTGATTCAACTTTGGCCCTATACAATTTCACTGTAAACTAGAGAAATGTGCTCCTTGGAGCACAGGTCTCCGCCAGGGCAGATAGCTTATTGTGGGCCAACAATGTTTCATCGCAATCGAAGGTTCTGCTCTCGCCTCCAGGGAGTGAGAGTGCACAGTTTCACACAGATCGGTCCAGCGGTGCTGGAGATTTGCTGTGCACAGACAGACGGACGGACAGGGGCGAAAACATAGTCTTGGCCACGCCTTCGGCCTGGCGGTGACAATGAGCTCTTTTTAAACCATATGAGTTTATAGTACTTAATAATACACTACAATACACTACACTACACTACCATACTATTGTGTATTACATATATGATTATTATAGAAGGTTATAGCTTTTGTCTGTGAAATATGTTGCATAGCTAAAATTGTGTTTATGTACTATTAACAAACTAAATCATCCTGAGTACTGTAAATAGTGCATCCATTTAGTCAAAAACTAAGGCAAAGCTTCCTCAAGGACAAGCAGCATGACCCTCCTCGGTGAAGAATGATGTGTTAATTATTTTTATGGCCATGAGGTCAGAGGTTGTCAGATATTGCCCTACAGTATGCAGCCCCACGGAAGCACACATTAAAAATGACTGCAGAGCTTTGATGGCCTCAGAGCAGATGTTGAGATGCGTGTTCGGCTCAGCTCAGCTTCCTGTTTTGACTGTTCATATGTCTTAGATGTTCCAGTCGCACTTCTTTGGCTTCATGCTTTTGTTGCACTTGGAGTGCAGAGAATCAGGAATGTCCACGTTGGTTCTAGAGGCACCACATGTGTCAGGCCTCAGCTTTACTTAGAAACCCCTCACGTCACTTCAGGAGCCCAGATAGACCACCCTTTTGCTGACCCTGTCTAATGGGTGACTCATTTTCAAATACATATCTTAGCTAACGTGGCAGAGATGCTTAAGATACCATGGGTTATGGCCAGATAATGCTCGCCTGTTGCTGAGTGTCATAACTTGTGTTTACCATTGGTTAGGTAGAGGTCATTGTGGCAGTGATACGATAACAGAGGGTATATTTCCACAACAGAGCAGAAGTGACCAGTGTAAGTTCAAGAGTTTAACCAAGTGAGACAAATTTATACTTAATGTAAAACATCTCTTTGTAGTGTAACTTCTATTACAACTAACATATCAGTTAGCCGAATATAGCTTTCTTGTGTTTGCAACAAAGTGCATTTGAAATACAAGAAAACTGAGGACAAAAAAACGTTTCTTTGCATAGATGCTGTAATAGCAGAGCAGGTGTTTGGTTGTTTGATGCGGTTCAGCTTAAAACATTGTGTCACATTGTGGTAATAAAGTTTCACATTATGTTTTGAAGCCATCTCTCACTGAATCCAACATTATGCTGTTGGCAGCTAAGTATAAAAGGCTCATAAAGCTTTAATGCATTTTTCATTTGATTGAAATACCTCTGCAGTTTGTGTGACTATACTCTCTCGTGTGTTCTCCTCAGGCTTACTGGTGGGCTATACTCTTGGCTATCCTGACACTGTCTGCAGTCATGGGCTGCACCGTCTGCCTCTGTCACCGCACACTGGATATGAGTGACTTGGAATAGTCACCTTTGACCTTTGACCTTTGACCCATGGCCATGACTACACTACAACTGAATGGTTACCATAAGGAATCCAAGCAAATCGCTTGAGAATTTGACATGCTTGTCTAGATTCTAGAGAAGATCGAATCAAAATATTTCCTTTTTTCCTCCATATTCCACATAATTAAAATGAGGGTTACTAAATAATATTCAGAAGCATCATACATCCAATTGTTTGTAGCTCCATAGCTCATTGTTCATCTAGCCTTTCCGTTTGTCTTCACGTCATGGGTTGTCTGTTCAGAGACGTCATCAAATAGTCTGTCTCCTTTGATCCGTGGTGGCCACATACCAGCAACCTCCTGATTTAGAGCCACCTGTCCATGCAAACTCTGAGTTAGATAGATGGGACTTTCCGTTCCATTCATGGGCTGTGCTTTCTGTGTACTGCTGCTATTTGAACCTACGCGCTAATCTCAGCCCTGACGGGCGTTCCAGTTGTCCGACGTGTGGGATTGTGTTTCTGCTGAGGCCTTGATGACAGCCTACATGTCTCTAGAGATCTTAGTGTTCACATGCATTCACCTCTGGCTTTAATGCTAATACGTTACAGGTTTATTGGAGAAAACCCTGTTCATTCTATTAAGGATACAATTATAGGGACAGTACAGTAAATATGAAATATTTGCAAAAATGCATTGATATTTAATATGTAATCTAAGAGCCTTAACTAGAAAGGTGCGTACATTAGTGCACAACTCTCTGCCAGGAGGCACGCCCTTATCTTTCCAAATTGACATACAGATAATAAAGTAGTTAGAGCATCCTGCCAAAGCGTGCCAACGAGCTGATATGAACGTAATACAAACTAAAAGAAGCAAGCACGACTACTTCTTTTGCACTCCATACAGTAGTGTACTGCACAGGCTTATGACGAACAGTAAACTCATTCTGATGGCACTTGCAGTGTTGCACCCTATGGCAGGAAACTCTGAACAAAAGGAACATTTTATTATGCATTTTTTATTAAAATATACACATTGGGGGTAGGCCCCCACTGGCCTAGCCCCCCAACCCCCCTTCCAACATAATTTTGAGTAATAATATTACAGTTACTTTTCCCCAAGAGTAACTACGTACTAGCTCTCATGCCTAGATGGATCCAAGTGTATTCCTTGTAAATAGCGTCGCTCCGCAGTAGGCTACATGTCTGGGAAAGCTTGGTATCTATCCGAATTCCTGTCTAGGGCTAGCAACCTGCAAATTGACTTGATCCCAGTCTAAGACAGTATTCATTTCACTCCAATGAGGGTACACATTTAACCAAAGTAACGGAAAAGTTATAACAAGTTACTTTTGGCAGGGAGTAATAAGTAAAAATATTTATTTTGAAAAGACTAAGGAAAAATATATTAAATCCATCTCTTGGCTATTAAGACCATGAGATGGACAAGGATGCTAAGCGGCTGAACAAGAACCAGACTCATTGGAGACTGTTGTGGAGAGATGCACACGGAACAAGATGCAGGCCATAATGTTAGTCATCCTCTCCACAACATCCTGGCAGCCCAAAAGCAGCCACAATAGAACTGTTCATCTCTTTGCGCTGCAAGAACGGCGTCAAAAAACCTTTGTCCCGACAGCAATTAGGTGTTTTATTAACACCACGACCAGCCGCTTTACAGACTTATGAACTGGACTAGTCTTTAGTTATATATGGGTCTGTGCAATAACAAAAGATTATTCCCTCCAACACATTTTTATGCTTTTAATGCTTTTTATGTTTTGTGATGTTTTGTACCCTTTTTGTGTTTTTAACTCATGTCTGTATGAGCTATGGGACACCTGTATTTACCTCGGGGATTAATAAAGTATCTAGCTTGCGCCTGATTGGTTAGTTCCGGCCTATAGCCTCGCACAAGATGTATCCCATAGCCTGGAGATGATTGCTCTGTGATTATTAAATCACAAAAATGACTGAATACTGTGGTTGCCATTGACCGATTTGAAAGATATTCGGTAATTAAGGTCCTCTATTAAGGCATTCTATCAGAGTGCACAAGAAATATGATGCTGATCAGCCAAGTAGTCTGTAAGATTAGCTGTGTACACATGCAGGCAGGCAGGCAGGCAGGCAGGCAGGCAGGCAGACAGACAGACAGACAGACAGACTTTGACAGACCAAATATGATTCCTTTTGGATATGACCTATTGCCTTGAGACGATGATTCTCTACACAACATATTTCAGGATCACGATAACCTTTAATATGGTAAGTTTTCTTTTATTAGAGTATTTTTAACAGTACAGTAACATATTTACAAGAATGTATATACAACGGTTCACAGAAATAAACACTTTACATATCCATCCAAAAGTAAAAATATATATCTACCAGCGTGTTCCATAAAATCTATAATTATTTACATTGAATGTGCTGTACAATAAAGTAACATGGTTTAGTAACCTTTTCCTCAGCTTCCAGTGCAATAGTATGGTAGTTCCACTTTTTCAAGAGTGAATTAAAATGAGGAAGATAAGCCACAATGATTACAGTACAGATCTCTATAGTGCCATGTTAAATATGCTTACAGAATGGTGTGCATCAGCTGTATAGAACTATACATATGGAAATATAGAAAAAATAGTACCAGATTACATGCACAGAAGCCAGTAAAGGGAGGCAAAGAACCTCATTGAAGATACTATAACAGTGAAGATGTTGAAATCAGCTATAACCTTCAGGTTCATGGGTTTCTTTTGCAGTTGACTGAACCCAGGTTGAGCAAATAGTAGCCACTTATTAGAGGTAACAGATTCATAGTAACACATTTGGCTGTTAACCAGTTAAGATGCTGCATAAATATTCATTGCATATTGAGTATAAAACTACACCTTTACATCCCCAAGTGCTTCAACGAATGCATCACAGTTCTTTGAGTAATGTGCATCTCAGACTTTGCCAATCAGTCAGTCTTAGAGAATAGTTTAACCATAGGGCTCACTGTATAACACTATAATAAAAAATATATATACAAAATAACAGCCATGAAACATTTGTTAAGACAGATTCATTTTGCAACAATTCACTTCTGGAACATTTTCTTGAACATTTTGTGGTAAGGCACACTGACACAGGTCCCCCAGTCACCAGTAGAGATGGGGACGACAGTGGTGAATGCTCTGACATGTTAAGTATAGTAGATAGCGTACATTATTCATAATGTTAGAGAAAAGGCCCGCTACTGCATAAAACACCTAAAGAATTTCACAGAATTTCTTTTCTCGCTTTGAACACATCTGAAAGATCGCAGGAATCGAACTGGGTTCGTTTGAAAGAATTACGCATCATCACAGCCCCTCATCGGACCCCAATTTCAGAGTACTGCAGGTGTGTGAGACGTCGCAGAGAAGTACTGTATGTGATCGTTTTAAATGTTCGTCATCCATTTTTTCTGTGTGTGTGTGTGTGTGTGTGCAAAAGCTTCAGATTGTTTGCATGGGCCTTTTGCATGCAGAGAGCCCTTTAACTCTGTGTTAAGCTAATAACAGTCTGTAGGAGTTATGGATAACAAAGGGAAGCTAAATGTCATCAGGACTGTGAAATCAGAGGTATTTTACACTGTAGGCCAAGTACAGTATATTCAGTCGGCCATTTGGCATCTCACAATCTGAGACTTCAATGACTTTGTATAATATGCATTTCTTTTGGGAGTGCCGAAGACACACCAAAGAAGACGGCATTTAGTATAATGTCGTACCACATTGCGGTCACAGATTTATGTCATAAAAACAACTTCTTCTTAATAAAATATATTCACATACTCGAAATTTTAAATAAAGCACATATACCTGTACATATATACAAGGTGGTCATGTCTTTGTATAATTTAAGTGTAAAAAGTATTTACTACTGTAAGTGCTGCAATGGAAAGGAGGGCTTTCAACTTTTGCTCCTTGTCTTCAGTGTTAGTGGTTTTTCGGGGTTGTTCTATGGGAGAGAAAAAACATTAAAAAAAAATTAAGTAAGCCTTTTTTTAACAATAATATTTTGAGTAAATAATTGAAAATGTGTGTTCTTCATTGGCTTGTGGAGATTCAGTCACCTTTTTGGAATCCTCCATGCATCCTTGCATTTGACAAACGTGACCTCCTGTGTTAAGCTCTGAGCCTGGGGGTCTTTAACACAAAAGACCAACCTAAAGTGAACCAAGAACATTTAGACGAAAATGTTACATCATTTTGACTAATAAAATAAGACCATGAAAATATGATCAAAACCTCATAATGCAAAGTAAACGTACTTCTGCTGCGTCTCGCCAACTCGGATGCGGATCTTGTGGACTTCCAGGTCGTCCTTGTCTGATTCTCCAGACCACCAGGATGATACCGTCTTTAGCATGTTGGAGGCAGACCAGCCATTAGTGTCTTCCCATTTAAACTTGAGCATCAGGAGATCACCGATGTCTTTCTCTGTCACCAGCAGGAACGAATGAGTCTTATTGGTCACTATTTTATCCTTTCTGCCAATAGAAACAGTAGGATTGGAAAGAAATTAAGCTAGTGTTACTGTTATGTGATATCAGTCACAAATAGCTTCATACACCGATAACTTAAGATTCCATTCACAACGGTGCTTTTCATAATTGACTGTACTCACAGTTTCAGCTCCAGGTTTTCAGCCTCTCCATTGGTTCCATACAAGGAGACAGTCAGCGTGGGCTCCATCTCCGAGTGGTTCACTTTGCTAGAGAAATGAATCTTCAGCTGGTAGTGATACACTGTAAAGAATGAAAGGCATCAGACCTGGGGAAAAGAAACTACAGTATGTACAGACACTATTGTATTAAAAACACAACTCTGCAGTTTGATATTTAACTATCTAGTTAGTTGTTCTTCCTTTGATAAAGCCTAGATACTAACCTCTGAAAGGCATGGAGGCTCGTGTCTTGGTGTACATTTGGACGCTGCGTGGCTTGCGGACCTTGCTGATGTCATAGCCCACGGTGTTGCAGCGACCCTTGCGGCAGCGGAGGCACATGCCGCGGTCAAACATGTCGTTGCTGCCACAGCGGTAGGCCTTGGGCGCCTCCTGCTCATTCAGCAGAGAGTCGATAAACAGGTGGACGGAACGCTCGTGTTCGCACTTCACCGCGTCAGAGATGGCTGAGGAGAAACGAAGAAGAAAACCTTGATGTGTTTGTTTCTTCCGTGTGACAATGTACTCAAACGTTTAAACTAATGTAAACTTAGCCTCGCGTGGCCAGAATATATCACTGCGTGTATATGAATCTGGTGCTTCTATGAGGACGTTTTTTTTTCACAAGGGGCGGGATCAAAAGAATGGCTCAGGACGCAATTGGTTAGACCTACAACCAACTACCAATTACAGTCTCCCATATTTGAATACTGGGCCCTGATTGGTCACCCCAGACTTCTGGAGCAGGAAATGGATTCACAACGGGTGCCAGACCCAAATCGCAGAGGTCTTTTTTTTTTGCACTGTCAGATGTGTCTGATTCCCAGGCTAATGTAAACTATCCAATGAGATGTAATGCAATTAGTACACATTATTAAATGCTTTTCATAATGTTATGATAAAATTACAACATCTGTTAAATTGGACAGTAAACAATATGACAAAAAATAACTGGATATGTCAAAGCAGAAAACTAATATTAGAACCACTTCTTCTGTTTTCTTTCCTTATTGTATAGAAGGAAATGCTCAACATCTCAGCCTATGGTTGGTCATGGGCCCTACAGTAAAACTAACAATGTTTTTGACCTTTTATAAAAGATCCTGCTAGAAATTTGCCTCAAACATGTTTGGGAGTAGCAGTCTGTTCATTTTCAACTGGGGGACATGAATGGAGTCATTGTGTGACTGAAGGCAACAATGTTAATTGCAGAGGCGGATTAGTGATGACGAGCATGAAGTAGCTGAAAGCTGTCGATTTTTTTTTACATTACTGTACTGTATCAACCACCTACATGTATGTGCATTTGCTTCTGAGGGGGGGGTTCCCTGGAACAAAACATTTTGAGATGGGGGTCCGCAGGAAAACACATATCATTTTGGGGGCCCTTGACATGAAAAGGTTTGAGAACCAGGACTGCAAAACTGACATTGAGGCTCAATGTCAGATCAGTCTGCTTTATTATTGTAGTCCATAGATATGAATTCCTAACACTGAGCGATAAGTAATTCTTACCAAATATTCCAAAGTTAGCAATCTTCTCCAGGGCCCCCCTCATATTGCAGCCTGGCTGGAAACTTCCTCCGTTGGGGTAGATGTCCACGTGGCCTACAGGCTGCTGGATGCCAATGCTGAGACCCAGAGAGCCCCGCGTGAAGGTGTGGAGAACATCCACAAAGTGAGCATCGTCTGGGGACAGGCGCATGTGGGCATGCTCTCCTTCAAAGTCTGGACCTGCTGGATCGAGACCTGAAGAGAGAGAGAGGGGATTGGTCAGAAAAAAAACAAGACAAATATAAACCAAAACCCAGAAGAATTACATAATAATAATAATAATAACCTGTTATTCTCCCAACTTTACTGGTGACGTGGCTTCCAGCAAATCCTGCTACGTGAGCTCCTAGGCTGTAACCAATCAGGTGGACATTCTCAAGAGGAATGTTGGTGGTCTCCTTGAGAAAAACAAAGTTTACGTTAATTTTAAGATGGGGGGCCCCCCGATTCACAGGCCCGTGCCCTGCGGACCTTTGCTGCATGTCACTCCCTGACTTTCTCCCTGTTTCCTGTCTCTCTCCACTGTACTGTCAAATAAGGCAGAAAAGCCCCAAAAACATATTCAAATATATATAATATCTTTATCTCTATACAATGTCTTTAATACGTATGTTGGCTGTTTATTTTCAGTAATTAACTATAGGCATGGATAACAACTACTGCTTGTAACTGACCTCCATCCAATCGATGAAGTGAGCGATCTCCTGCCCCACTGCCTTGGTCTTTTTGGCCGCAACCACATAGTGATTTTGGGCTGAACTGAGCCAGTCCACTACGATGACGTTGGCCGTCTGCTCTCTCTCGTACAGCGCCGTAACCAGCTTGGTCACCCAGCTCTCAAACATACCGCTCACCTGTTGAGATGATGGACAAATCAGTAAATAACCCAGTGCCGATGTCGCTCTTCTTAGGGGCTGTGTCCACCGAGACATTTTTCCAAAGCGCAGCATATCATGTTTTAAATAGTATTCAATGGGAGCATCACATATTTACTATTTATGCGTGATGAGGAGCTGAGCGTCTATTCTTCGCTGCGCGTTCACGTCTGCCGTTTTAATCTGTGTACCCAGAGTTTAAATATTTTAAGGTCAGGTAATCAAGGTCAAGGTCAAAATCTAGATTCGATTAGAGGCCATTCATTACACTTGGTGGGAATGATCAGTAGGCCTCCTCAAGTCGATGAATACATTTTGGGTCGAGAAGCTCAAAATTCAAGGGTCACAATGGAGAGACAGAACAAGAGATGTTGCTGTGGGGGAAGGGTTTGCACCAGCAGGTGTATTTGTTAAAGGTAATGTATGTCGTCATCTGAGTGTAGTTTGTGTTTTATGTTTTGAAGCACTCCTCTGAGGGGTGGAGAGACGGGTATTTTGGAGTAGGGTGCTGTGCTCTGACTCCCAGGTGTTATATATCATCATAAGCCAATGATTTTTGTATATATGTTCCTTTTGTCTGTCATTATGATATTTGCCTCATGAAGACCTGAAAGGGTCGAAACGTTGCGCCAGTAAATAAAAGTAAGTCTTTATCTTCTCCTTATGTTTTGTAGCAACCTCTATTCTGATGGGGGTAGTTGACGATTTATACTAGCCAGTCATAGGTGTTTTAGCGAAGCCCACACGCAGTCATTTACAGCAATCCAAGCTCTATGACTAATTGTAGGAACATGCTGCTACAGGTTTGAAGGATCTTACCGTCCAGCCATGGATCACCAGGAAGGTTTTTGAGGTGCTATTGAAGGTACAAGCAGCTAGAGACTCTGGTTTGCCTGGGACGATGTAGCACAGGTCATCGTCAGGTTGCGATGGTTTGCGCAGAGAAAACTTGGCAATGGTCCCGTTACTTTCATCCTTATGGTCAAACAAGTCTTTAAGAGGGTCCAGGAAGTTACCTAACATGAAAGAATGCACACCAATCAGTTGTCTGTGTACAACATTGCATGTTGACACTTGTCTCTTGAATATTCATAGAATATAGAGAACAGAAGGGAAGGGAAGGGAAAAGAAAGAGGAAGAGAAGAGAAGAAAAAAGAAGAGATCAGAAGAGAAGAGATAGGCTCTTGTCCATCTTATGTTATTGTCAAAATGTGGGAATCTAAGCTCATTGTCCTTTTGATGGAAAGCCAAGAGACGCATGAGTGACTGTCTGACAGGCTGTGGGGCCCCTCAGTAAATGAGCCTCCGTCTTCAGACAACATGCCGACCATGGAGGTAACAAGGGTTCATTTGACCAGACATGTTTCCATGGAAACCACTAAAAGTTTGTTCCAGATATGCTTCTGCCACCTCACTGACAAACCCTCCCCCGAATATCCAATGGGGTCTAGACGGACCCTTCTCCAAATATCAGCTGACTCTTCAACAGGGGGAGGGCTGTGGTGGGTGAGTTTGGAGGGCTACATGTTGGGGGCAGGGACTGAACACACCCCCAACAACTTGCACAAGGGTTAAAGGCAAGCCAACTGGCTTAAGAGCTAAGCCATTAATAATACTATACTCATAATTTCACTTGTACAATGCATTGCAAACCCCTTTGAGGGGAAAAAAATTAAGTACGTTTTTTTCTGATTATGTGCAATGGCAATTATGCATTTGTGTGAAAGCAATAAACTATATACCTTTTCCATCAAGTCAGTCACTTTATTATAGTAGTCTATAGGGGGGGCTGGGGTTGTCTAAAAGTTAGAAACAATAGCATAGAAAATATAAAATAAAATAAACAGATCATTATTGTAGTATATAGGCTATTATTATAGCAGAATCACGGCTATTCTGATGCATAAGGCACTTATAACCGGAGTCCATTGTACAAAATGTGAATAAATAAAAAGTAGCCAACTTGTCACAATGGCTTTCAAATGATCAGAGGTGGAAAAAGTACTCACATTTCTTACTTAATACTGCAATATAGAAATACTATGTTACAAGTAAAAGTACAAAAGTATTGGTATCAAAATGTACTTAAAGTACCAAAAGTAAAAGTACTCATTATGCAGAATGTCCCATTTCACAAGTTTTCAAATGTATGAAAATCTTTTGAAAATATCAGATCTACAAGCTCACAATATGTTGCAGTTTTTCAAATAATTCTAGTGGTGTAAAAACTACAATATTTGCCTCTGAAATGTTGTGGAGTAGAAATAAAAGTACAGAAAAAAGGAAATACTCCAGTAAAGTAAAATAAATAAATAATATAAATTGTACTTAAGTACAGTACTTGAGTAAATGTACTTAGTTACTTTAGTTACACCAGAGCCAAATGATCGATATGAACGCATGTATGCAAACTGGCAACTCAACTCACCAAACATAGAATCCGTCAGCTCTTCTTCCAAGGACGTCACATATCGTAGCGCCGCATTTAAGACCACAAAGTAAAGGCATCGAACTGGCCACGCTTTCATCTCTTTAAAACCTTATTCCTGGAGAGAAGATATCAGTATTGGAGTTCCCCCGTAAAACAATGGCTTAATGCAATCACACTTCAACAATGAGAAGCTTTATATTCCGTGTGTAGCGCGCAGTGCAGTGTGATCTGTGTGTGTGAAGCACATTGAACTGGGTGCTTCTTAAATAGCACCTCTCTCCCTGGATCCAACCCATTGGTTGCTGTGGAAACATGTCTAGAGTAAATAATTAGACTGTTTTATGACTTGAGTAGAAGCTGTTGGAACCACTGACTCTTCATTAGCCTGTATTAATAGTTATTCACCTATATTATTAGTATTAGTATTATTATTAAAGGTAGAGTAAGTGATATTTTTTGTTCATTTAATCATTGCTATAGAGTGTTTGTTCAGTAGGCTAACAGTCTCTCCAGCTCCAAAAATAAACAGAAAATTCATTTTCAGGTAGGTGACAAAATGTCAGCCAATCAGGAGAAAGTACCCATTTATCAGCTTAATTTTATAGTGTTCCAGTCTGCTCATTTCTTGGTGTCATCACTTCCAATTTCACTTGTATCCTAACCTGAAAATGCAGCATATCTGAATTATGAAGAGCAGGAGAGACATTGTAGGACATGAAGGACAAGTATTTTCAACCGAGTCCAGTGAGGTGACTCATGACTCTGTAGGACAAGCAGGTCAAAAGTTATGGCAAAAGATAGAAACTATGAAATATCGACCAATCAGAATAGGGGACGGGGCTAAGTAACTCAAATGAAGGACAAGGACTCTCAACTGAATCAAGTGACTTGACTCACAAGTCTACATGACAAACCGTTCAAAAGTTATAGCAAAAAATAGGAACTATCAAATATCAACAAATCAAAAAAGGGGGGCGGAGCTAAGTAACACCAATGAAGGACAAGGACTCTCAACCGAATCAAGTGACACGACTCACAATTCTTTACGACAAACTGTTAAAAAGTTATAGCAAAAAATAGGAACTATCAGAAGAGGGGGCGGAGCCAAGTAAAATCAATGAAGAATATGGACTGTGATCTGAGTCAAGGACATCACCCACAAGTCTGTATGGCAATCAGCTCAAAAGTTACATAGAAAAAACTAAAAACCTGACCTTGTAGATCGGCTATTTTCACTTCCTGTTTTCCGGTGAAACAAGGAAGTTTGACACTTCACCACGGTTATGCCGCTTTATGAAAACGCATGTTTTTGACAACTTTTCATCGTTAAGTTCTCTTGTGTACACTGAGCGAGTTTAATCATCCTCCTGTGATGAGTTCGTAAAAGTACGACCTATTAAAATAGCAAAAAATGCGCTAAAACGCCACAACAAAGTCAAAATGGCTAACTTCCTGTTGGGTTTAGGCAAGCCCCCATAACCGAGAGGGAGCAGTGCAGTGAAGCGCATTGGACATGCTGGCCAATCAGTAATCATACTGCAGCTTATTACGGCTGGGGCCAGACACATGAACGAGCTGTGTAGGTAAAACCATATTGTGGGGCTTCAATGTACGTACCTTTCGCCACTTGTGATGTGTGTGAAAAGTTGTGCAACTTGTTGAGTACGTTTAGGCCCTCAAAACATTCATTATTGCAAAGAATAACAAAAATCTTTGCAATATCAATAGGGCTTCGCACTGGTGCAGTGCTCGGGCCCTAATAATAGGGTATTATTTGAATCAGATCTTAGATATTCAACTCAAATAAGTTTCTTATAGGATGAATATGAACATGTTGTCTTTACTACAGTCTTCCCTTTCCTTAGAAGTATAAGAAATTAATGAAAAGTAATTTCCATCATATTATTCCATATCATATTTGTTTAGACCAAAAGGCAACTATACTTTGAGGTGCCCACTATTGACACTCTGCAGCATAACCTTTCTTATAGTTTGCACACCCATGGTTATGTCTGGCTGAAGGGCCAGTTACTACAGTGGTTCTCAAATGTTTTCATGTCAAGGACCCCCACATTAAAAAGTATTTGGCCACAGACCCCCATCTGAACACATTTTGTGCCAGGGACCCCCATACAAGATGGGTGTGTAAAATGTCC
This sequence comes from Gymnoscopelus microlampas, assembly GCF_963454915.1. Lineage (NCBI taxonomy): Eukaryota > Metazoa > Chordata > Actinopteri > Myctophiformes > Myctophidae > Gymnoscopelus > Gymnoscopelus microlampas. The sequence goes on from NC_139946.1 coordinate 38,680,671, forward strand.
AATTTTCCCCAATTCATTCAAGATATTTTTTTAAATAGCCGATACGACGCGTTGTGACCTTGTAAATGTATATTAAGGGTGGTTAAACTGACTTTGATCACCTGCGAACCCCCTCAATGACCCTTGGGGGTCCCCGGACCCCACTTTGAGAACCACTGAGTTATTAAACATGTCCAGGTGTGGGAAGTAGGTCATGTGGGGTTTTAATTGCAGACCTTGAGCAACAGTGACATGTTATGATGGGGCCCTCTGCACAGTAGCAAACGTACAACGTCACTGACATGGTTGGCTCTCCAAAGAGTCTTCAGGTCTCTCTGCTCTGAGAAGTAGAGAGGAAATTTGGATCAGTGCATATACAGTATGGGCATAAAGGGGACACAGACAGATGGGTACATTGACAGCTGTACCCATTGTGGTATGCTGACAATGGGTACAGAGGGTATTATGCCTTGTACTTTACCCTTTCCCCTGCACTTAATTATCAATCCATTGCACTCCGTTGCAATCCATTGCAGGCAAAAAAATAACAAGTCACTGTGTGAGTCCATGCATTTCCTCATCTCTCTAGGTCCTCCTCAGACGAGCCCTCCATCGTCGCTTCCAGTCATCCTGGTTCTCCATACATCTGTCCAGCTCGTTTGTGCTTTGCGCTCTTTCTTGAGTACATCCATCGTATGTTGATGTGGGACGGCCTTGTGACCGATGCCCGTGTGTTGATTCCCACGACACCAATTTGCTGGCTAGCAGCTCTTGATGTCTTTGGCAGTGTCCTGCTAGTCTCATTCTCCTATGAAACATCATCAATCACTGTATTGCAATAATGGTGCTTCTCTCATAAGGAAATACTTGGCAATTGGCCAATCAACACAGTCCAGCATAAATGTGGTACTTGCCTAGTGCCTGCCTTTGAATTCCTCTATCAACGCTGGCAGTCTGTCACTGACCTCTGACATTGAGCAGTGGGCTGATATCTGTGCGACTCACATGTCTAGGATACTAGTATACTAGTATTAACCCGCCAGCCAGGTATCACATGCCATCTTGCAAGGCAAATATGTATCAAAAAGTCATTGATTGATTATTGTCCAACAGCATGCAACGTTACGTAAAGTATCCCAATGAAGAGAGTCAGACACAGGCCAGAAGTCTCTCAGAATGGGAAGTCAACAAACATTGGACTCCAATGAATTCTGCCTGATTTATACTTGGTTGTGCATAGTGTTGTGCACTGAAAATAGCTGATCTATAAGCTCACAACACTGCGACGACGACGTGGTTTGTTTGTTTGTAATGTACTATTCTCAGTGCACTACACTGCCACACAACTATCAGGCTGTTCTGAAAACATCCTGTAGTAGTACCTCGCCAACACCCCCCTCCCAAGCTGCCTCTTAACACACACGCACGCACTCGCACACGCACGCGCACAAACACACACACACACACACACACATACATACATTGCACACTGCTCACAAAAATGTATCCCGCCAGACGTTGTAGCCAAAGCAGTCCAGCTGTCCTGGACGTGTTGCAGTTTTTCTAGGAACATGACAATGTATTCCCTGTAAATCAACAATAGCGTACAGTAATTAGGAAGACAAACACCTGCTGCAGTTGGGATTCCATTGTCTCATGGAGGGAAGGGACTGGGAAGGACTGATGTAATTTGTTTTCATGATAAGTCCACTGCAGATGTTTGCCGGTGCCAGCAGCACTTGGAATCAACACAATTCTATCCAGTACATCGTCTAGGAAAGTCCTGTTACAGAACATGTTCAGGAAACCAGGCCAACAACCAAACCCACAGTGAATTTTACAAATATCAGTCGCCAAGATGAGAAACATTGTAAAATGACTTGTTGTCACCACTTCTTGTAATTCTATTCCGACAAATAATTTAAGTTGATTATTATGATTAGTGACAGGCAGGGAAGCCCTCTTCATCATAACAATGTTTATTATTCCTAGATGTATGCATTTGCTGAAAGCGCAAGAACACTGTTTGTTTCAAAGATTATTTGAGAGTCAATGAACTTACTGAGGCTATGTGTGCTAGAGTGTTTAGTCACGCATGTCTGTAACCAGATTATGGGAAAGAGATGGGGCTGCGAAGCACATGACAATGCAGGCTACAACACGTTTTAAAAGTCATCTGTGTGGGGTCAACAACACTTGTCCATCACAAACACAAAACCCTGCGGGATTGTTTCCATAATGACCAAAGCTCAAGTTCATCTCTATCGATACTGCATATATAAATTATGCTAATCCAAAGATGCTTCAGGTATTACATCTAGGTCTAAGTTTTGTTATCTGGTTAGTATTTGAACTGGCAAATGACCTTCGTCTCTGAAAGAGGCACTATTTCTCATAACTATTTTAATTAGCTTGAATTTTTTCTTCAATTTATGGACAATATGAAGCTAATTGTACCACAATTAATTCCCTTGACTCTGGATGCCAAGAGTTGCTCAATGCCTTTCCTGTTTTATACATCCCAGTGGAAATCTCTTCCATGGAATCAGTCCGTAACTCAAGGAATTAGAGGTACAAAGCATATTTATGTCATACTGTATGTCGATACAGTGTTGCATAACCTGTTTTTAGGGTGCCAGGCACAGACAAACTACACATTAACTGCCCAATGTTTTGGCACCCAAACCCCTGCACTCCATCCAAAGCACACATGTTGTACATGAAAATAAAATTGAACTCAAATATATGAGCTGTGATACAAACAGCGCCGGTTACATGTCACTGTTCGAATGCATCATTGCAATAGGAAATCAGAATTGAAACATTCTACAGTTGCAACTCCCTTACTTTCTACTGCATGTTTACCTGACTGTGGACCAGAAGCTTACAATATGTCCCGAGAAGAAATGGAGTACCACCACGCATTAGCCAGGTAATAGCAGGTCCGGTGTGTCAAAGGTGCAAAATATAAAAAGACTGATCTGGGTCAGGGTCAATTGCTCTGATGGAGATGCTGTGAGATTGAAATGTCAGTCTTTTTGCACTTTAATAAAAATAAAAAAAAGCATGTTATGTCACAGCATATTTTTGAGTCGGTTGACTCTGATGAAGATGCTGAGTGTGACGACTTTTTATGCTTCGCACCTTTGATAAAAAAAAGTCATTTAACAGTCCATGCTGCTCCAGCACAGTTCCTTACAGTATGCCCCTCAAGGGATATTCACCTTTAGACCGTTAGACCGTTAGATGTTTGGTTTCCTATGTGGGAGACTGGGGGCTCAAATCCAAATCCAGCCGAGTCAGAGAGGACACATGCCAAAAGGTAATAACCAATACTCATCATCTTCAATTGACAAAATAAAATAACTGAAACGGCCTACTGTAAGTTTGTCTGGCTTTAGCAGCAATAGTCTGTTGGGAGGGTTAGAAGCTTTTTTGATTGATAAGGGTCGAGAAGCCAGCTTGTGTTGAAACAAAGGCTTAGTGTGATAATCCCCTTGTGCATGGTAAAATGAAACAAAAGTCACTCGCTCAACTCGTCAGCAGAGAGCGCACAACATCTTCTAGCTATTGTGACAAACAGCAAAATAAATTAAAGCCTACCTCAAAAGCTTTTCCTTTAGTTTTTTTTACACTGTGTTACGACCCGGCCTAGGGGTCACCAGGTGCAACATAAAAATGGACTCCCTCCTACCCAGTTCCCAAATATAGACAGCCAACACCAGTTTAAAAATCCAAAGTACAGAGTTTTATTTTACAAGTTACCAAAACATGGATAAGTTACCTCAGGGTGGGTACCTGAACATAAAATCCTACTCAAAACAAAACCCTAGTATTACCTTTACCAAAACCCAAAACAAAGCACAGATATCTTACCTCACATAAACTAAAGAAACATCTGAACAAACAAAGAACACAAAAGAAAGGACACCCACCCCTACCTTACCAAGACTACCATGTTAACATTGAAACTTCTAAAATACTGGCCAGGCTAAAACACCAAAAAAAAAACAGACTGGGGTGGTGTAAGACATCAGGGAGACTGAGACAGGCACCTTTATAGGTGAGCCTGGTCACAGGAGCCAATCATCAGTAGGGTCCACCTGGTAGCCAACCACTCATTCACGTCAGCTGGTAATCAATCAGTCACTCATTCACACACACTAATGAGGGAAAAAGATATACACAGGGCAACACAGAAAAATACATAATATGACCCTATAGGGTCATAACAACTGTAAAGTCTTGATACTACTGACATGATACTGATCATGATACTGACCATGATAATAATAATGCAACTTTATTTAGCACCTTTTTTAACAATGTTAACAAAAACAGCTTTACAAGATTACAAACAATTAAGCAATTGTACAACAAATTGTGAAGGATTTACAAGACAGTAACAACAAATTAGGCAATTGCCAACACCACCACCGTTGCGCGAAAGTATTGCTATTACAGGGTTAAAAAGACTTTCCTATAGGAATAGAAGAGATTTAAAAATAGTTATTATGCTAGCTGAGGTCCAATGGCAGGTTGTTCAAGTCTTGGGGCCTTGATAAGTCTCTGTCACCCCTGGTCACCGACCTAGACTTTAGGAACAACTACTGTAGAAAAGCCTATATAGTGTAGTAGTTCTACAAGCAAGCATGTCAGTGCATGCAGTGCATGTGGTTTCAGGGAGTTACAAGGTTCTATAAATGAATTGCGGCCAAACATTACATCAATGCATTTAGATTAAAAAAAAAAAGAAATGTACTTTTACTTGTACGTTTTACTTTAAAGTATTTTTTTAAAGCATGTACTTTTGAATATTGGTATATTAAAGTTTGATACAAGTACTGGGGTTGAGTACTTCGTACACCACTGCATGTGTGTCTGTATGTGCTGTGAAACTCAAGTTGTGAGATGCCAGTCTGGCTGTCTGGCTCTCAAGTAACAAGTCCTTGTTCAATTACCTTGCACAATCAGTTCATGATGGTAGAGTTCCTAGTACTAAGTCTTTCAAATTAAGAAACCTTTTTTTTGGCTAACAACCATAACAATCTGTTAAACATCACTCAATAATCTGTAAATGTTTAACTTACTGTATTTTTGTCTTTTCAACACATAGGGCCTACTGTACTTTTGAGTGCAGGAGCTGTCAACCTATATACCCTCATAACCGAACATTTGTTGTTTTTTGCGCTTTCAATATCAACCTATTGCATGAAATCTGTTACTCTGGACATGTTGTCATGTGGGCATATCATTATACATATTAAAGGTACTGCTATTGGACAAGATTTCAATACTACACTAGTAGTTAAAACAGATCCCCAAAAAGGTCAATATTAATTGTTAATGTGGATTTACCACATAAGGATGAACACATTTCAAATGATGGAATTTTCATGTAACATGAGTAGCCAGGAGTATCAAGATGCGTGATGACTTCACTTTATTGAAATATTAAGTTATTTCTTTCTTCATACAGTGCACTGCATTTCAGTTCATAAAACTATATGCACTCAGCAGCCGGCACGGAAACCAATTTGATTGATCTGTCCAAAACCTTGCGCATGAAATCACAAAATGCTCCAATCTATAAAAAAAAGACAGCAATGGAAATCTGACAAAATATATTACAGCTTAATATACAAATATGTACAAGTACATTCAATAAATAGAATATGAAATATTCTTCAGTTGTATTACGTAGGACAGTCTATCAGAGCTTGCAAAGGCTTGAATATTTATTTTCAGCCATTCTTGTAACATTTGACCTTCCAAAGGCAAGGGCATGATGTTTAGACCGCGCTTCATCGGTGAGGTAAGCCATTTAATCTGATAATATTATGTTTTAGAAATTAGTTCGTTACAATCAGGGTGTCCAACTAAAAACGAACAAAAAAACACAGAATGTGTAAAAGCCGATTCATACTTCGTCGCACAATGGCATCCACAACGTTTTTGGCGCGCAATGCTGTCATGCGATGGAGCATAAATTAGGCCCAGCCCTGTTGTAAAGGACAGCACTTGATCCAATTGTCTGCAGGGGGTAAAGTGACCAGTGCCAACGCAATAACCAAATGCTAGCGAGAACAAGTAAGGATTCAAGACATCTGAAATTAATACATATAAAATGTATTCAAATACAATATAATACTGATTGAAGGAATACACATATTTACAAAGATCATTGTTATATTCCAGTCAGTAGATAGTAACAACATCTTTGGTCCCTGTTGATTGTTGGCGGTTAGTGGTTAGGAAGAGATAAAAACAAAAACAAAAAAATGATCAGTTTGCAGAAGAAAAATAAAAAGATGTGCCAAAATTATGCCTATCACTCTGCATCATGTATGTATAAAATGATGTACCAAGTTCACATAGGCAAACAAAACACAACCTATTGAGTGGTCTAAATTTATCAAAATCTGTATAAACAATACATATACAAGGGATACAAGAGAATAAACAAGTGATTAAAAAGAAATGCAGCAATAGTTACTCAAAGACTGTAATAGCAAAATATATGCACCATTATGATAAAAGTTGTAACATTTTCCAGGAAGACAAAATAAACATGAGAGCTGACTGATCCCCGGCACCAATGAGGAGGTTCTGAAGGTTGCACTTGCATGTGACGTGTAATGATTCTGGAAGGAATAGATTATGCTCATGCCAACACCCTGTATGTTTCCGTTTCTTGAAAATAGTTCCCAGTGTTTTTCTGTCCAGCTTTGGCTATGAATGTAGAGGTGGGTAATGTGCATGATGATGATGAGGTGCGTTCAAGTGAGTCTTCAAGCCTCGTTCTGCCCAAAGAGGCTGCCCTCCATCTTCATTCTGTGAAGCCTGGATAGAGATACAGTATATGTGGTTATGGACTATTCATTTTGCATTACAAGGTTTCTTGGATCACATTATTTTAGTGTTGTATGATGTGCCACAGTCTTCAAAAAAAAAAAGTTATATTTTGAAAGTTTACAGCGTACTCGTTGACTTACAGTTTTTCTTTACGACTCATATAGGCTTCTTTTGATTTGACAAAGACAGTGTCTTCCCCTCCCCTGACGAGGTAGGCAAATTCTCCATCCTTGGCCGAGAAGATCACCCTGCAATCACATTGAATGTCACACTGAAGTTAATGTCACTGAATGACACCACTTAACATCTAGGGCAATCCAGGTTAAAGTTACTATACCTCACTATTGAAAACATACAATTCAGTTTAAGTATACCTAACTATTAAAAACCTCAGGTTTAACCACTTGAACCCATACCGTCCCTATTCTGGGCATGTCATAATAGGCAAACATTCCGCAAACATAGCCGATCTACAAGCTCACAGTGCATTGTGAGCTTGTAGATTGTGACTTTTTTTCTTTTTTTTTTAATAGATTTTTGGTGTAGAGGGAAAAAAGAAGTCGGCCAAGTACTGACCCCTGGGGAACCCTGGTCAACAAAGTATAGGGTTTAAGTGGATAAATATGTACATAACATCTTTCCAATTATGCAGACACTGTAATCTTACTACATGTTTTATACTGTAGCATAAATACCTTTTATACTATGCAATTATACTGTGTTCTTCCATTAATCTGTGACCAGCAATTGGTCAACATTAGCAATATCCTTTCATCATTGAGCTTTATAACACATTTCTTCTGGTGTAATAACAGAGTTGAGTAATCACGTCATGTGGAAGGAGGTGGTAACAAGTCTCTTACTTGGACTGGGTCTCCCCAGATTTGATGCGCAGTTTACGGATGTGGAACCTGCTGCTGCCCCACAAATCTGCCCAGCTGAAGATAGCGTCCTTCTCCCAGCGCAGCTTGACGATCATCAGGTCTCCAATGTCAACATCGGTGGTGAGCAGGAAGGACACGGTGGTGTTTCCATTCAAGGCAGGTCTGTAGGGGGTCAGGGCAAAAGCCATAAGGTCAAACTAATGACGCTGCTGTGTATAGAGGTCAGCTGATGATTGATAGAGATATGCCCGTACACGTGCAGATGCAAGTATATATGTTGGCTCTTTACGACTACAACAACTAAGTGAACCGTAACGTGAAACATATTTCAAGGGTTCTGGATTTATTTCCATACATACGCTATGGCTCGGTTTCAGATAAGATTTTTAGAACCTACTTTGGGCCCTGCTCAGGAGGTGGTACTAAACCTGAGTTATGGGAACCCAGAACTCAGCATTTTTTATGGCGTAACTCCCCTTTCAGGAGTGGTTCTGATTATAATGGATACGTAAATTAAAAAAAACATCACAGAACTCCCCATGTTCTGGGACGTTTCATGTTCTGGAAGGTTCTGGGTTACCCTTTGTAGTCAAAAAGAGCCATTAGTCAATTTATGTATGTATGAACAGGAATGTCTTTTTCATCTTCGTTTGGGAGTTAGAGGATAGCATGAAACATGCCTTTCAACCACCGCTTAGCTATTCAGAAAACTATTTATTGTTGTACTTACATACTGAAAGGAATGTCCTCCTTCTCTTCAAGGGTTCCATATAGAGACACCTTCAGTGGCTGCTCTGTGAAGCTCAGCTTGTCCTTGCTGAAGAAATGCACCTTCACTTGGTAGTGGAAAACTAGGAGCAGAAGAGAGACAAGGCATAAGACAGACAGAACTTTCCCACAGCCCACTGCATACTATTAGTATATTTCCACATGAGCACATGAAGCGTGTACAACTAAGTAACATTATTATAGCTTAAAGCTTTAACGTGTGCCATCGCCATGTGCTCATCAACGCTGTTTTAATCTGGTTTCATACTTTATTTTGTTTTTAAGCACTTTTGTAATCTACGTTTAACTGCCTTTAGTTTTGACTGTGTTTATCTCTAAAATGTTCCAAAGCCATTTGATTAGAAAACATTCTTAAGCTTACACGACATGTTCGATTATTATTGGTGTGTAAGGGCTGAGCTGCAACTTTAAAAACTGTCTTCTTCTCTGGTGCAGTAGTCAGGGACAAAGTTACATGCAGCCAGGGAGAACTCTCTCACACGGAGAACAAAAAAAGGAGTTCAGAGTTAGACTGTAATACATTACAGGGTTGTGCAGACAGTGACTGCGAAGACACTTTGCACTGAGTTAAGTCCAAACTGGAAGTACACTCTGTGCACGTCAGCACTGTGTGTACACTAGCCTTGTAATGTAGCAAATGGAAATATTTAAAGCCTATTTTGTTCTATGTGTGCGAGAAGTTACCTGATGCATGTTTGATCATTATAACACCCCTGTCTTAAATGTATTCATGTCAAACTCTTCAATGATATTACTTCATGCTATGATATTACTTTATAATTTGATATTTTAATATTATAACTACCACTACTATACCAATACCACTACACTGTACAACAACAACAACAACAACAACAACAACAACAGCAACAACAACAACAACAACTACTACTACTACTACTACAACTATACTTCCGCTGCTGCTGCTGCTGTTGCTTCTGCTGCTGCTACTGCTACTGCTGCAGCAAATATACAGTAAAATCCTTATACTGGATTGTAAAAATGGACCCAAATGAAATTTGGAAATATTGTGGAGTTGGGAACGGGTTCCAGTAACTTTCCATTTATAACGAATCATGTGCAGTGGTGTCGTGTTACCTACGTAACTGCTGAGATACCCCTGACCTCCTACCCATGTGACCAGCATGCCAAACATTGCTTTATTCTTTGGGTTGCTTTGCTTTGCTATTGCCCCACTCTACCCTACACCTACGTATATTGCATACAATAAATATACATACAGAGTGGATGCTTGTGTACAAAATCTGTATGTTTTACAAAAAGTGTATTTTTTAACCTCCCTTGTATTATTTAATATTTGTACCAATATAAAACGAATGTGGCTGTTTTTCTTCTCATAAGCAGCCACCACTACAACAACAATATTTAAATAGCAGCTCATACACTGAGGATTTTCCAACTTAGCTACCGTATTAACATGAGTCAACTTAACTCTCTGTAATTCTTGCAAAGCCCATAAATCCAGACATACTTATCTGCAGTGGCCGAACATGAACTCATTTCCCTCATCTCTATTACAGAATGTAGCATAAAACACATACATAAATGTGTTAAGTATAGTTTCTTAATATAGTTTGGTAGCTCTGTTTACAGAGTACAACTGTTACAGATATTATTATTATTATTATTTATTTATTTATTGTTACTATTATCATCATCATAAATAGGGTAACATTTTGTAATTTTGCCCTTGACTGACGCAAACTCAAGGCATTGTATACTTCATTTAAAAGTACCTTAATTTACACAGCCAATATCTTCCTGGTCTTTTACCTTTGTAGGGCATCATTTCGCGGGTCTTCAGGTACATCTTTGTACTGCGGGCCGTGCGGGGTGCGCGGATCTTGTGGACGTTGTAGCCTAGTTTGTTGCAGCGGTTCTTGCGACAGCTGAGACACAGGCCTTTGTTGAAGGCCTCCTTGGAAGCGCAGCGGTAGGCCATGCTCTGTTGCTGTGTGTTTACCAGCGAGTCAATGAACAGGTGGATGGACCGCTCGTGGGAACACTTGACCAGTTGGTCCATATCTGTGTGACCAAACAGTGTAGGTTTGAAAACCAGGCAGAAATACAACACACAGCCAAATTCATTTAGAGTTGAGAGTTTACAAATAGACCCATAAGGGTCCATTTTGTTACATTTTCCATTTTCAGATATAGCACAATCAAAACGAAATAAATGTCCTAAATCTTATTAATGCATGTGTAATGGTAGATAGTTTTTTTTATTGTATTCATGCTTTGGTAGGTATTTTGCACGCCTGAGTAAAAAGTATTGGTTACAGATATATAAAACTATCTAAGACATTTTTAAATACCCACAAGCTGTCTTACACTATCAACCAAAATGTTCTAATAAATATTCAACTAGTGTATGACTAGTGTATGACTTTTCTTAGATTAGATTATTATTATTTTAATATCCTGTTCATGACATTCCTTCAAATGACAGGAAAATCCAGGCTGCAGCCAAAAAGCTGACAGTGTTTGTGACTTATGTGGGGAAATTCACAATTAAACGATGGCTTCATCCACTGGCCTGTTACTGCATGCACTCTGCTTGGATCAGTTCACAGTGGCTGTGATGATGGCTACATGAGGACCCATGTGAAAACCTACACTATACTGTACAGACCATGCCTATGACATATCGCAATTGCCCCCCAGCTGGGCTGGTCTGCTCTGACTGGAGGCAAGCATGTGACCCCTTGAAGGCTTTTTTATGGAGGCAAATTACATACTGACACCATGCAAACCTCCAGTGAAACCTGTCTGCTGTTACAATTTACAGCATTGTAACAGCAGACGTCTCACTTGGAGCAGAGATTTGCATCGGGTCGATGACATAGAGAGCAGACGATGATTGATAACAGAAGTGGATTTATAAGTTATCTGTAATTCTACAAAGAGCTTATATATCATATTGCACAAGACAATATCCCATAACATAATAGCCTAGACATTACAGTATATTATGTATGACCACTGATTTACTGGTTCCGGGCTGTCACGGTAATTAGGGAGTTCCTGGACTGGAATCTGCTATCCACACAGTAACACTCCAGATTTGTACTGTGTATTACTGTGTGCATATACTGCAGTTATGTGATTTAATAGTGTCTGTGTGTGTGCACGTGTGTTTGTGTGGGGCTACATACTCTGCAGGCCTCTGATGCCAGCCGATGCGAGTTCCAGCAGAGTGTTCTGGATGTCGCAGCCTGGCTGGAAGGTGCCTCCGTTGGGGTAGATGTCGATGTGGCCCACTGGCCTCTGGATGCCAATGCTGCGGTCTGGGGAGCCCCTGGTGTTGGTGTGCAGGACGTCCACAAACTGGGCATCGTCCGATGAAAGGGTTAGCTGGTTGTCTGCATGCTCGAAGGTGGGACCGGCGGGGTCTAAGCCTGGGCGACAAAGACAAGGATGTCAGGTTTTTTTGTGTGGTCAACTTGTTTACATGGCTCAATGGCTTGAGCGACCTGAAAGAGAGACACACATAAGGCGCTGTCCCTCTGCATGGTACTGGGCTGGCTCAACTTGAGAATAGTCCAGCTCCATGGAAAAGAACCACTTTATTTGCAAAACAGCTCAACGTTTCGATCCTCCAAGGGATCTTGTTCAGGTCAACGTTGTCATGTTTTGTAAATAAAGTGGTTCTTTTTCATGTAGCTGGAGTAAGCAATAGGCCATGCAGTTGCTCAACACTGATTCATTTCACATTTTATGGGGAAGAAAATATTTCCTATGAAACACACTGTGAGTGAAAAGATATGAGTACAGCGTAGAGCTCTGCAAGGTCAGCATGTGTAGAAGGAGCTTAGAGGCCAGCAGGTCTCTACGGACCTCTGGTCAGGGTTGGCTGGTTGTTTCTACTAAGATTTAAACTAAAGGAGACTATGCTCTTGAGGTTGTGGCTCCTAAAAATTGGATCGCTCTGCCTTTGGACTTTATCCAGTTTGATGTCTGTATGTTTATGCTTTTTTACCTCTATGAAGCACTTTGTTAGGTCTTCTCTTGAAAAGGTGCTATATAAATGGTTACTTACTAATACCCTATAACACACTGTAGACCGGTGGAGCCGAGCCAGGAGCTAAACAATATGAGGCACTGACTATGAGCTGCTAATGGTCTGGTCTGCTGCTCTCCAATCTACTGCCTCTGATCACAATAAACATGCCATTGTTCTAAGCAGGTCAGAGATTTCAAAGCATGGATACAGACTGACATTGATTTACTGCTTGTGCTGCTTCAGTCTGAATTCACCATGATCAGACAAGCACCCAGCGCTCTCTCACCTGTGATTCTG
>NC_139946.1:38703498-38980998 GCF_963454915.1 Gymnoscopelus microlampas
CAGACTGATAGAATCCACAGGTGGCTTTGCTCTTGAATCAATGCAATGTGCGTATGTACAGTATGTCTGTACGACGTGTGTCTTTGAACACTATAGGCCTGTGCACATGTGTCTATATGCATGTGAATGTGCACGCACACATTCCTGTATGTGTGTGTGTGTGTGTGTGTGTGTGTGTGTGTGTGTGTGTGTGTGTGTGTGTGTGTGTGTGTGTGTGTGTGTGTGCGTGCGCGTGCGTGCGCGTGCATGCGTGCGTGCGCACATTCTATATGTGTGGGTATGGATATGTGTTTGCGGATCCACATGTGCATACAGTACGTACCGTCGCCTGTGCAAGGTCAGCCTCTATTATTTTACTGATAGAGGTGTCATTGTGTTCTCCCTTATCTGAATACATGGGCACAGGCGAGACAAAACAGGAGACAGGGCAGCCTTCGGACGGTGCTTCCACCAACACAGCCTTGAAGCCAGCTGGAGTCAGTGGGATGTCAAAGTAGAGGAGAAAATCTACAATCTAAAAAAGAAAACCATGAGTCATGATTAAACCAGCCACATGGCCTATTTCACATTTCTCGACAGTCTTTAAAGCCAAAGAAAGCCCTAATCTGCCACAACGTGCAAGATGTTTGCCATAAGTAGAAAGCCCATTAAGGTATTCATTCTAGGAGGAGGGTGTGTCAGGCAGGGCGGAGGAGAATGGCTCCTCAGTGGGAGTTCAGTTTTACGACTGGCCCTTTTAAGGAGAGCGAAGTTGTAAAGAGCCGCAGAAAGACTGAAGTAGTATATTATGTGCATGTGCATGTGTGTGTGTGTGTGTGTGTGTGTGTGTGTGTGTGTGTGTGTGTGTGTGTGTGTGCGTGCGTGCGTGCGTGCGTGTGTGTGTGTGTGTGTGTGAGTGTCTGTTTGGGAAAGTGGTGTAGGAGGCTGACACCGGTTTTTCATTTGCCTATTCAAGGGTGACATTAAGAGGCAGTATTATACACTTGTGGAGTCAGTTTAATGTGGGGACAGATTGATGCTTGGCTATGTGTGCACTGTGTACTTTTGTGTCTGTCTAAACAGGCAAATGTGTCTGCTATGCAATTTATACTCTAATTGTGTGTCTCATATTTGTATATACGTGTGTGTGTGTGTGTGTGTGTGTGTGTGTGTGTGTGTGTGTGTGTGTGTGTGTGTGTGTGTGTGTGTGTGTGTGTGTGTGTGTGTGTGTGTGACACACACACACACACACGCACAAATATATATACACACGAACATAAGTACGTACAGTACATATGTATATCATTATTTATATCTGATAAATAGTTTTCCTTTTATGAAACGTACAGTTCTTTGGTTTTATTAACAATGACAGTTCTTTCCTTTCCAGTGAGTGAATAATGTTGGCTGACGGGGCAGCAGAGACCGTGGGGAACAGCGAGCTTTGCAGGGGAGAGCGCTCTAGTCTCTAATTTGAAGCAGACACAGGGAGGTCCATTTCTCTTTGTACAGTTGCAGTCTGGAAGAACCATGGTTGAGTACCGTAACTTGTTGAGTGCAAATAAATAGTATTCTAAGAATACAGGAAACATTTCTTGAAATTAATAAATGCTGCAGGCTTCTGTTTCACTTATTATTATTTGCGGATAATGTAGGAATTGAAATACTTGCTCTACTGTTGTTTTCATTGTGTCTATGAATGAAAGCATCATCCCAATGCTAAAATGTGAATGTTCATATACAACTGTATGTATATAGCATTTTCTCAAACTATTTCAGGCATTCCCATTATTAAACTGCTGATTGCAGAACACATGTTGATATCATCAGCTTACCTTTAATTTATAGAGATTTAAAATGTTTTTAGCATTAGAGAAATCATGTGAAAATGCACACCAACACATGCACAATATAGGAAAACATAGCAAATATACACAATGTTCACATAAAATGTGAGGTTCTTTTCCCTTTCCAAACGGTAATGAGACCATTACGAGAGGAGTTCTGCAGTCAGATGTCAGTATATGATGAGGTGATTTCAGGGTGCAAGGGAGATGGGAGAAGGCAGATGATGAAAAGTCAGACTTCTCATATGTCTATATCTGGAATTAATTTATATATAGAATGAAACCTTAGTCTATACAGTATGTCGTAACAGACATCCTGTTACCAAACCCAGACCCTCCCCCTCCTCACATATTGTAGACATTTGGCCAGTGTGTGTGTGTGCGTGCGTGTGTGCGTGTGTGCGTGCCTGCTTGCCTGCGAGCGTGCGTGCGTGCGTGCGTGCGTGTGTGTGTGTGCATGCATGCAATAACATATTGCACAGTGTAGAGTAGACGGTCGCTTTACTGTAGAACAGCCTACGTATATATATATGTACGGCACGTGTGCAGACTTTGCACACAGAGAGAGATCTGAGATCTGCAACAGTCTCCCACATACAGTATGTTCTCTGTATGTCTGACAAGCCTCCACATTGACACAAAACAAAGACACACTTCATGCCAAAGACATTGAGAAATGCAGACACACAATACAAGTTCTGCACACAAGCACACTCATGCATGAATGAAGACTTACACTAATGAAGATGCAAACCTTTAGACACATTCAGGTGCAGACGCTGTAAACCTCAATTACACAAGCATACACTGATACACACCACATGTGCAGGGAATCTTGGTGGTGAAATCCAACGAAACACGCCGACTGCTTTTGTTGCTAACATTTAATCTTCATCAGAGTCAAACCTCCGTGGGACCCACACAGTCCCTGCACACACTTATTCTGTCAGCACCGCTTTCCGTGTGTGTGGATTGACTGAAGCACAGAAATCTCCTTCTCAATGCACTCCCACTCTCCCTGCATGTCATGTCATGAACATAACTCAAAACACAAATGTTGCTAGGAATAACACATGCACAACGATAAAGTTACTTTTATTTACAGCACAAGCTAATGGAAATGCTGTTGTGTGGCTAAACACCCGCAGTCACGCCCTAACCCTGGCAATGTTATGGCCATGCTCTCCCCATCTATGCATGACCACATGTGTGCTTGTGTGTGGAGGTGGTAATGTGCAGAGATTATGTGCGGAATGCAACAAACCCATAGCATCCATCATACAGCCATGAGAGCAGCTGCTCATGGGACAATGTAGGTCAGTCTTGAGCCAGTAAGGCTTTAAGTGCACAAAGGGCTCTGACCAGCACTTTGCAACTCACCACTGCCCAACACAGATGATAAGCATGCTCTGATATTGTAGCGATTTCACAACTAATTAATACGTCGTAAATATAAGTTAAAAAAAATTGATCAGTGGTTTTCAAACTTTTTGTGGCAAACCAGTGGGCAAGTCAAAATCTCAAGACACACCTGTATTTGTTGCAAAAAATATCTCACTAATGTGTGGTTGTCACTAAATCCCAAGGCACACCTGGACTTGTCTCATGGCACACCAGGTTGGGAACCACTGGCCTTGATTAAGATGCCAGCATCTGAGTTGGGGTGGTTTTGGTTAGGCATGTAAACATCCTTCCTTCCCTTTATTCCTTTTCTAACAACACCTCATTTTTGGCCTCTTCAAAGCCCAGAATGCTGCAGATCTGCAGACCTTCTACTCCCTGCTGCTCTCCATGTTTCTCTGAGTTCCAGCTCCAGTTAAGAAGCATGTTATCTCAGCTTTGTTTCTTTACTCTCTGCTGTTGCGGGAAGCTCCCGGTGGGTCATCTGCCCTTGTGTGGTATGAGGTCTGATGCCTTCCAAACAACTCCCCCCCCCCCCCCCCCCCCTATTTTTTAACAGTACTACTATTTTGGCAAATAAACTCTTAAATTGAACTTTTCACCTCGTTGTTGTGCTGTGCTTGGGGGTTTAAAGAACAGTAGGTTAAATATCACTTACCAACAACAACAAAGCAGCATATATTAGACTCTCTCTTTTCCCGGTGTTTCGCCCAGGTTGACATGGTTTTGAGATTAGGTATAGTGAAAAAAAACGCAGTGTTTGATGTGCGGGTGATATGAATGCCAGGTTGTAAATAACACTCCAGCAACTGCCAAAGTAAAATAAATAAAATGCCGTCTTTATCACATGCAAAACACTTTCTGTGGACACGAATACTAAGACTTCAGGTGCCCACTCTTCCTGGTGCCCACTCTTCTCCGCCCTAGTCCCAACTCTTCCCAGTGCCCACATTTCCCTAATGCCCACTCTTCCAAGGTGTCCAGTTTTCCCTAGTGCTCAGAATGTTTTGGTGCCCACCTTTCCTGTTAGCCCTAGTGCATCAACTTTAGCTGAGTGAGCGACCACATCCTGCCTGTAATCTAGTGCTTCATAACCACATTGCCACTTTTACAAGGCTGTTCTCACGGGTCCACAAATCAAACACTTAATCGATGAAAAAAACACATTTAAGTATGATTCTGTAATGCAAAGAGACAGCAAAGAGATACAAGAATACCAGCTGTTAAGAACACGAGCTGATAGATATACACTCAAGTATCTTGGAACACACACACACATGCGCGCACACACGCACGCACGCACGCACGCACGCACGCACGCACGCACGCACGCACGCACGCACGCACGCACACACACACACACACACACACACACACACACACACACACACACACACACACACACACACACACACACACACACACACACACACACACACACATGGAATGGAATGAACTCCCCATTGCAATTAGAACTGCAATCTTCTGCCGTAATCTGAAGACTCACCTCTTCAGACTCCATCTCAGCCCGTAGCACTTGCCCTAGCCTTGACGACCTTGCAGGATTATGCAAAGGCTAAAATGTAACTTAGATAGCATGTTATGTAGACAGATGAAAGTTCATTGTTGCCCTGGCATCCTATAGTGTGTATAGTTTCAATGTAGGCTGATGATAGGTTCTTGGTTTACGTATGTATTAGTTATTAATGTGTTTGAGCACTTGAGAATCTGGGCCACACATTATTAAGGGGAAGTAGGCCTACTGTATAATAGAATAATGGCTTCTCCAGAGCCAAGTTGAAGTCATGCATATTTAATTGCTGTGGATCTTAATGAGACGTGATGAACAAATAAAAGCTAAGCAAGGCAAACAAAGACAAAGACCCAAACATGCTTGCACAAGACAGTGAGGCTAGACATTCTGTGTACGTATCCCACCCATGGCTGCCTGAAAAGGGAAGAAAGCATAAAAGTGAGGCCTGCACAATTAATCGGAAATAGTCAAGACTGTGATTATATTCACAGAAGAACAATAGAAATCACAGAGGTCATTACATACCACTTGACCAAAGATCTAGCACCGATAAACACAACAAGCAACAAAGATATTAAGAAACATTGTTCAGGATTGTACAGTATTAGATATTAATGCTTGACTGATTCAATTGTGGTCAGGCAGGGAGCCTGGTGCCTCTCAGTGCATGTCAGGACACTGGCTGGCTGGGGGTGGGCCATGTGTTGATGCAAATCTGTGTACTGGGTGCAGGAGGTGTTGGTGGTGTTGGTGGCTTTCTGGTGCTGATGCATGTCTAGTCACTGGTAACACAACCACTTGTTGCAGAATGTACAGAGGCTCTGCACGTCCCTAGGCTCAGAGCAATCTGAGCAGCTCTGAAACACTTATGACTTAATACTGCAAATATCACATGAATACACACAAGCACACAAGCACACTAGCACATGCATGCACGCACGCACGCACGCACAGATGTGCATACCGTGCAATGACGAACATACAGATAAGTGTAGGTCCGGATATGCCTGCAACGTGAGCATAAACATAATTTCATGTGCACTGCGCGTGTTTCCATGTGGTTTGCGGCGTTCCACGTCAGAGAATTTAATCAATCACACGTACTGCTACATAACAAACACTGGGTATCAACACACTAAAGAAACACGTTCTGTTCTCCCTTGAGCTACAATGTGTGGTGTGGATTCCTTCATGTCCGTGCCCATCTCTCACGTGGGGGACTTTATAGTTATAGGTGTGTCTCTGAAACCCGCGGTCATCATAATATTATCGAGTCCAGCTGCAGCCAAGTTGCTCCACATGCAGCCATGAAGAGAGACGGGGAGAGAAATCAAATGACAGATCAAGCACTATAGGTTGTTGGTTCTCAACCAACCACCCAGGGGTCCTTGGGGGAGTTCCAGGGGGTCCCCAGCTAAATGATAGATAGTATAGGAACCAAATTGACCCTTACATTAACATTGATTTTACAATATAAATTGGGGTCCCAGAGATAGAAATGCCATTAAATGGGAGTCCTTGAAATTAAAATGGTTGAAAATCACTGCTAGAGCCGTAAGAAATATTCTCTTATGGGGGTCCTTGGCATATCTTTTCAAATGGGGGTCCACGGGCTAATAAGTGTCTAACCACTGATCTAGGCCAAAACTGAAGCATGAGAGCATGACTTCTGTTAAACGGAGACTATCACTCATGGTGTTGATGTACATTTCAGTTGTACACAATCCACAGTGACAGAGACAATTCTGTTCTTTTCCAGCCTTGTTCCTGCAATCATTTAGAACAGAATGTCTTCAACATTTTTCAGGCCAAGGACCCCTTAGCTGAGAGATAGATGAAGCAGGGACACCCACTACAAATTTGTGTCGCATATTAAACATTTTCATAGATTTCATAGATAACTTCACAGACTATCAGTGTACATTTTTTGTTTATTTCAGACATGCACCCTCAATACCTAACCCAAATAAACCTGACCCTTGACACTTGAACCTGACCCTCTGTACTTGGTCTGCTTTGCCAAACATAGCCGATCTACAAGCTCACATGCGAGGAGTTGTGAGCTTGTAGATCGTCTACAGTAGTTTCGGCTAATGTTCCCCTCAGAATAGGGATGCAAGGGTTGAAGTGGTTCATGTAAAAAACAAGATATGGTGCAGTAATTCCGAGGACCCCCTAGGGTCCCTGTTGAAGACCCCTGATCTTATGTGAATGTGGCCAGTTCCTTAGAGATATTTTACATGAACCTGTAATCTGTCAATCTATCAATTTAATATGATTCTTGTAGCATAATCATAATATGGCATACCATACAATTAACGTTAGAAGAACCTATGTTTGCAATGTATGACATCATTTTCATACAATACATAAAAGAATCCTACAGTAACCTTTCTGCATGGATTTGCGTGGGTGTGTTTGGATGTCTTGTGATTCTCTGGAGGCTGGGCCTTGTGAGCTCCTCTGACCAGCTGTTGGTCATGTTGACTTTAGCCGTGTCTACATCTGCTTTTCTATTTGTGGCTCTGGACCGGTCACTCTGGATGAGAGGTGCGAGGATACAGAACAGGGGAGATTGGTGAACTGGCCCAGTGACCTTCAAATATTCATCACTACCACCCACCTAGACAGTCATGTTTCAGGGCTACCAGCCACCCAACCACTGATCTCACATCCTCTCTCTTCCCTCACAATATAGATACAGATCATACATACATTGACAGTTATCTCGTTAACTTACACAGGTATATCTGTTAAGTATTGTCCAATGCCTTGTCTCTGATCCTGCACTCATAAGTTCAGTTGTTTGTTCAATTAAGAACCATTTGAGCATGTATTTATGGTGTTGTGGTACCCTCTGCTGGACAAAAAACAGAACGACAATGACCAATAGTGGTGGTTAAGATGAAACCTGACTTGTTATGGATGACATTATGGAGTGTAAGGCCCAGTTCTAGACAGTTGTTTACTCAAAGCTCAAGTAATCAAAGTTAATGTGTTTCATGGGCACATTTTAGGGCTTTATTAATACACTACAATAAAATAACTACTTCAGGTGTAAAATGCTGAAATACCCATTATGTATGTATAGACACTAGGCTAGGCTACTTAATCCCCAGTAGGTCATGTTAATTGTCTCTCTCTGGCTTCTGCAGACTTTAGGGACTTACTGTCATAGGAACATCACAACTGTTTATCACTCTAGCATTTTATTGTTACCCTTTTCTCTAAATGACGTAAGGCAACCCTCACAGGAAGATGTATTAATGGAGAGAGGAACTACATTTGTATAAAGGAGGAACTTAAGCTCATAATAGAAAGCACATGTAGAAGGAAGTGAGTGACAATTGGGGAGTTCCTTGGTGAAAGGAGTTATATCTAGAATAACATATCTAAGTAAATAAGGCTGTGGTGTGCTCATCATGCCCACTGAAGTTTGGCTGTACAGGGGTCAAAACCAAGAACATCTACTTGTGGGAACAAGAATGTAAGACCAGAGCCTAATATATACTCGGTGGTAGTAGATCAATCTAACAATGCTTTGTTAGCTTGAAAATCAGTTTCAATTCCCAAGAATGCACACCAGTCATGGAAATCTATTGAATTAACACACCTGGAATGCATCCTGATTGATCGCTACACAGTAAACCCCTCAGTGTTAATTCATCTATTTGTAACTCAGAGGGTAACCAAATGGATCCTTCCAGCTCATTTGTTACACTGATTTACACGGTGTATGTAATCTGGATGGACCTCTCGAAGCTACATTAGGCCATCCACTAGCTTTTAACCTGATTTCAATAGTCTGGCCTGGTGTCTTACAATACAGGTCAGGTCATGGATGTGAAATGGCGTCCATCCATCCTTATGGGGGTTATTGTTGGGTAATGGACCCACTGCAGTGTGCGCTGTGGGACACCATGACATGAGACAGCAGTTTGAACCCAACAAGATGTGGCAAGCAGCACAGTTCAAAGTGATAATTCAAGGGACCAGTGATGAGATGTGCACATGAACTATCTGAATAGATACGGGCAATATATACGTCACTCTCGGATTGAAACCTTGGATGTCAAAAAAGGTTCATTTTCAGGAAATGGAAAAAAATAACCTGCGTTCCAATGGATCCAATGTAATTACTAGTCACAAGCTCTATTATTTTCATTAGTTCAATACATAAAATCCAGACACGTTACTTTCTCAAATATAGCAACAGCCGTCGCGTTGTGAGCTTGTAGATCGGCTATTTTTGTGACACTGTAGTATCACGAAATAGGGCATTCATTTACAAAGGAATCAAAACGTTGAAATATAGAGCTTTCTGCCCGGCAGCAACAATATTAGATGTGTAGTGAAGAAATATTTATTATGAACACGGATATACACATAATTATGTCTTGTACAAGATGTAGGATATCCCTACGGTCAGTTTCTGCTTGCTGTATTGAATGTTCACTAGTACTCATACTATGTTGAGATTAAAATGTTAAAGTACACATAGCTGCACGTTCTGTCAATGTAGCAGATCAGCATGTCAATTGATATTCCAAGTACCGGTAGTTCCACAGCAGGAATGAAATGAAAAATATTTTATTGTAAGCAGCAATTAAATCAACTAATTTTATTACATCACTGGTTCGTCACCACTACTATGGCTCTTCAATTAACATATTCAAGTGAACCAAGTAACAATGTAAAAAAAAAAGAAGCTTTTATGTACAGGATTGGTTTGATGGTTTTACCAAAAATGTTGTTATACAGTTATAAATTAACCAGATTTGTTTGTTCGTAAGACTTACTTTAACATTTTCCAATTTATCACTCGCACAAATGAAATTTAAAGTACATAAAATAGGAAATGTAATCATCTGAAAAAGAAGGAAAAAAACTGAATAAGGTATGATCATCTGAACGTTACTCGTGGCATTTCAAATGCATCGTCATAAGTTTTACTGCCCACTTCTTCGAATACAAATTACACAACAAGAGAATAAAAACACACGGTCTGAAATTCACAGAAGCATTTGAGAGCAATTTACATGCAGCAGACAAGTTGCACTTCAATATAATTGTGACAGGCAAACAGGAACACATTAAGTGTGGTGGGGGCTTTCAAAAGCTTTCAGACAGAAACCCATATAGAAGGCAGGGAGAGAGGTCAGTGCCCATGACTTCTAATTGAAACAGTTCAACTCAAAACAGATCTGGCATTTGCAAGCTGACAGCTGAGGTGTAAAAAAACAAGGTTATTTTATCTAAATCACTGATTCTCAACATAGGGACAGAGGGCCACCAGGAGTCCTTGAAGTTGTTTGAGGGGGTCCCCAGATAAATGATTGCTGTAGTTATTAACCAAATGGACTAACTGTGCACTCACACCATTTATTTCCAATGGCTGCTGTCTACACTACACTACAAGGTTAGGTTATGATGACTGAACAACTTCGGAGTGATGAAACGCCTGGCTACAAGGTCGCCACGACTTGGCGACCCCCCAAAAAGTTTAAGGCATTTCAACTTCATGTAAATGAGCAGAGACTACATTCAAGTAACAGCCAATCAGATGCAGGGATTAAAGCAAAATAAAATCTCACGACTGAAACATTTTAGGTGCCAAGTCTTAATCTGCCATTTGTGAAACAGCATGAAAGGAGCCCCACAAACACGCACTAGTGCTGTGTTTCATGAGCAATTGGCACAATATGTTAAGTTAGAAAGTCTTGGTAGCCATACAGCAAACAAGAAACTTCAGATTGAGGCTGATTTGATTGATTGATTTTATGAATTATCAGAGATCAATAAGGGTTTTCTGGGGATTGAACATGTATTCTATTACTAGTATCACCACTTCAAATATGCTTTAATTTATCTACAAGCTTACACCGGGTTGTAGGGCGACCCGTTTGTAGATCGCCTATTTTCGGTACGTGACATGCTGACTTCTATGGAATCCAAAAGACTGAAATCAATCATGGCGACTGAGAACTTAAATCCATGCAGATGGTAGATGTTTTGTTACGTTTTTTTTAATGTATTCATACTGTACTGTAGGTAAACAGCTCCTGAATTGTATTTTTGGATGTACTAAATATATAGATAGAAGCTCCTCAGCACTCCACTTCCTCAAAAACAATGAATCCATGCCCTTGTCGCTTTTGATCTGAGAGCTTTTCAGGCTTTGGCGACTGAGACTTGGTGACGACATACTGTACGATCAAATCGCTTTTGGTGTGGGAGCACAGTAAGGGTCCATTTGGTTCCATTAGTACGTTTTCAGAGTTCAATTAACACCAATGATTTTACAGTGTTGATTGGGGTCCCAGAAATTTAAATTTGTATCAAATGGGGGTCCATGGCCCAATTAATATGAGGGCCCATGAGAAGTAGAGAAGACTCATCTAAATTATCTATATTCCAGGTAAATGAGTACTCAAACACAATGGGGGAAAAGAGCTACAGTATGATATAGGAAAACTGACATGGAGATGAATGGATCCAAAACCTCTAGAACCCTGGTGGTGAGAAATAATAATTAAGTCTCCAATGTGGCAGCCTTGAGATAAACAAAAAACAAACATTTTCAGACAAGACGTCTCAGTACCGTCGCCCAAAGGCCCCACCACCCTGAAGTCCACTGCCCTGCATCTGGTTCATCTGGTTCTGTCTGTTCAAAGCTCCAGAAAGAGACTGGGATGTTCCCGTGTTCATGTACGCTCCTCCACGGCTGGAGACGGAGGGGAAAACAAAAATGGACAGCATTATTCTCACTTTGGTTTGTAAGACGCCAGTATAATATTTAAGGAACATGATTCAATAATTCCACTGTCAAGATGACATAAATGGAAATGATTAAATGATGGAATAAATAAGTAAGACAGTAATCTTGTATGAGGTGGAAGCCTACTGCCTGTAGTAAAATCTTCATTGGTTTTAATTCATGCATTCTTTTGCAAGTTATTTACAGCTACAGTGTTCTTTGAAAACACTGAATAAAAAAGCTTACGAATTCAATGCTACAAGCTAATTAGATCCTCCATGCCACCACCACACACTCTCTCTCTCTGACTCCCAAGACATCAGCCTCTAATCACCTTGCCATTCCTCCTCGGGTCATGTGGCTCTGGCCTGGGATAGCACCATCTCTACCTAGAAAAGATGAACAGGACATCAGGCACGGACCACAAGTCAGCAATCAGAGTACTGTACGGCTGAAAACCATTCAGAGCAAGAAAACTAGAGTTTTTAGATCATGTTGCACAATCAATACAATAATGTGGATATGGAATAAAATTTGAATGAATGCTGACTGATACAATTAGAATCCAAAATAGTTCATAATATATTGTTTGAGCATTGACATTGTGTAATATTCACATTGCAAAGAATGCAATTTCGGTGGACCCAAATGTAACATTACACTACAACTTTTAACCCATTTAAGTTTTCTGAAAATATAAATATATGTATTAAAAATTACAAAAAATGTATGTTGCTATATACTGTACATAGCAACAACTACCCCAAAAGGGAAAGACAGCTATCAACTAATTTCATGACTAAGCTAGAAGAGAAACGGTCTAGTCCATGATAAATATTAAATAACAAACTTTATTATAATGTAATGATTACTTGGGTTACTGGTCTTGCACTGCTCTGTTAGCCTGGTTCCAGATGAATCTGCCATTGCAAAAAAAAAAATGCCCTTGGCAGATTAGGTCTGGCCCATCTCAATACAGATTGGAATTCTCTCCCTCTGAAGTTGTAAGGGACCAATCAAGGCCCAGTATGCAAATATGGGACCAGAGGCATTTTTTTTTATTTACCCCTCTGAAATGCAGGTTCCACACAAAGACTCCAGACTAATATCTACGCAGTGATATTAGTCTGGCCATGCCAGGCTACTGCTCTGTATGCATGGAGAATGCCCAACTGCATTATTTCTCAGGATGGAGTTCATTACAATACTAAAAGAAGTAAATAGTCATGTATTGTGTTGCTAGACAAACAGATATCTGCCTTCCGATACGTCTGGGGAATTCTAAATGCAGGGTAGTTGCCAGAACACCGGTGTGAACAGCCGCTGACAAAGCTACGCCCATTGTAATAATAATAATAAAACATTTTATTTGTAACACACTTTATATTGGACACAAATCTCTAAGTGCTACATGGCATAAAAAGTGAACACACAGTAACAAAAAACATATTCTTACTTTGCCACGATCTGTCTCCGTCCATCTTCCGCCCAGACTCCCAGTCACGGCCTCCGTCTCTAAAAGATGACAGATATTTGACATATTTTATGATGAGCACCAACTTCACCAAAATGCTTGACAAAAATGTTATGTCAAGTGACAAACATTACTTTCTTCCACTTGAAAATAAGGCATTTGTGCCACGCAGTAATCGTAAAATAATATTTAGTCAACTACAACTAGACTAGAAGACAGATGACGATTGACGCATTAACTGCAGCCACCTGCAAAGAACTAACCTCGAGTTCAAGCGCTTGTTGTCGTAGCCTGTGTTCCAGGAATCCCTGCTGTGTCTGCTGTCTGACCTGTCTGAGAAGTGCTACAGGGGGAAAAACACAGAACGGGATCAAGTTATGTTCGTGTTCATCTATGACTTTGTGACAAAAGAAAAAAAGATAGGTTTTTGACGTACTACCCCCACACAACCTAAGAACCACAATATATTTCAAAGCCTCTAACCTGGCCATCTCTGTCTCCACTCAGGGTACGCGAGGTGTCCCGCCTGTCCAATGCCCCATCCTCTTGGTAACGGCCACGGTGGTCAAAGTCTTGGTAGCGATTGAACCGGTCCTCAACGCCTATCCGTTTCTCTGGCCACTCATCTTTCCTGCAGAGCAGCAAGCAGCAACAACCACACAAGTTAGAAATAAGAACATCCATGGATCATACACGTTGGGCTCAACGATTCAAATCATCATTTAACTGACAACTTCATAAATAATAGTCCCGTGGCTTCTTCCTGATGAGCTTCTACTAGGCTGATGTTTCTTTACCTGCCGTCCATGTCGTAAGGCCTCTTCACACCGCGGCGGTCCTGTTCAAAGCGCAGCTGATCCTGCTGCCGCCGCAACTCGTCTCTCTCCCGGTGGATCCTCTCCTGCTCACGGCGACGTTCATACTCTATTCTCAACCTCTCGCGCTCCAGGAACTCACGCTCCATGCGGTCGGCGTCAAGGCGTTGCTTCTCCACCTACGGATGAACATGCCCACAGTTCATGAATTAATTAATTTAGAAAGGTTGTCAACATAACACGATTGATTGTAGGTTTTATGTTTCAGCCACAGGATCTTTGGTCCAAAGAGGCAGGGATATGGGGTGTGCACACGCACCAGACAATGAACCTCATTCAGCCTTATTTCACATTCATGTAATGAAAAAGCAATGGCTTTGGAGTATTTATAATAAAATATTTCATATGTTCATGCATAAATAAAACCTAGTTTACCTCCAGCCACTTCCTCTTCCTTATCAAGCGTTCACGCTCCTCTCTCTCCCGGAACAGACGGATGCGTTCACGTTCTGTACGGCCATCGCGATTTCCTTCGCGACTATTGCTTCTATTAGCGCGATTGTCTCGGTCTCTGGGAGGAACAATACATAACAAAAAAAATTCAGCGGCAGAAAAGAAAAGAAAAGTATGTTTGCAATATAGTTCATTTAACAGATGCTACATACCCAGAGTGTCTACGTCTCTCCACCTCCCTGATCTCTCTCTCTCGCTGCCTTTGCCTTTCTCTCTCCCTCTGCTCCTTGATCTGGTCAAATGACAGGATGTCTTTCTTCTCCTTACTGGGTGACTTGCGATCCCGACTCTTAGTGCTCTAGATGAGGAGAGGAAGAGGACAGAGGGTAGGTAGGAGGGGGAATTAGAACTATTTTCTTTCTTTCTTTATTGACCTTAACAGTGATGAAAAGGCTTACAGCATTATGGAATAAGTATTGTCTGCGTGCGTTCAAGGGGAAAATATATCAGATTTTATGCTATGTAGCATTGTACCATTTCTGAGTCATGCATGTTTTAGTGACTTACTCGCTCCTTGCTTTTTGTCTTCACACTGATAACGGGCTCTCCCTTGGACTTGTCCATCACCACAGTCCTCTCATTACGTGCTACAAAAACAACCACAGGTCATATTCAGGAAGATGTTCATCACATTTTAGACAGGTGATACAGTTAGTATCCATTCATTGACTCACCTTTGCCGTCTTTTCCTTCGCCCTCAGATTTGACATCAGACCTGGAAGAGGGTAACACCACATTAGATTTAGAAGGATTGGTTTGTTTGTGCCTCATGTATGTCATTTTGTCCAATCAACTTGAGTTGGTCAGCATGTCACATCACCATTTTGTAGATGAGCAAAACCCTGTGTGAACAGACCCCAAGACAACTATAGCTCTTATTTTGTAGTTAATGATACTGCTACAGTATACAGTTAGTTCTCTCAGGACTAATAGAATACGTTAGCCTGGAATCCAAACTGATTCGCTACCATTTGCTCCCCTTTATGCACGGAGATAGGAGGCTACATGGCAATATTATATATTATTTCAAAAAAGCTTTTCAGTCTTAATGCGGACATAAAAATACTAAATATGACAGTTACATTTCAAATGTTTCTCAGCCTTTAGATGACCTTACTTTGAGTCTGTGGAATGTCTCCTGTCACTGCCAGGCTTCTTAGCGTCATTCTTGTCTGCTGGCTTCTTTCCAGCAGGCTCATTTTTGGCCTGCAAAATTAAGGGAATGGAGAAATATAACATTAATATATCATAATCGCACATGTACGCAATACCTCACTTGTCTACTTTCATGGTGCTTAATACAGTGGAAATGGAGAAATATATCATTAAATATCCTCCAACCAAATTACCAAAAAAATAACTATACAAAAGGTCAACAACACCCACCCGATCCACAGAGATCATCCTGCCATGTAGCTCCGTCCTATGAAGGTGAGTAATACACTTGGTGGCCTCCTCTGTGGAGGACATGGTGACAAAGCCGAAGCAGCGAGACCCAGGGCTTTTGGCATTGGTCACCACCTTGGCTCCAACAACCTGAATGGAGTGGGAGAAGAGAGGAAAGCCAAAAAGAGTAGGGAGTGGCAAACAAGGTGAGGAACAAAAGTGAGAACAATAAAGACAACTTTCTGCATCACTGTAATGTCTTTTGCAATCACGTCAGCCATATTCAATTCAATCATTACCAATGTTGGTAATGGACTTACCTTGCCGTACTTGCTGAAGAGGGTCTTCAAATCAGTCGCTCTGGTGGTGGTGGACAGACCACTGACCCACAGATTCCTGCTACTGCTAGCTCCATCACTGCCTCCAGAGACTACACACACACAGACACAGACACACAGAGAGAGAGAGAGAGAACAGAATTCGGGATTCAAAAATAATTCGAATATGAAAAGAATGTATATGTATGCATGTTATTTCCTGACCTACCGATGTGAAAACAAATGCTTTCATCACGTCACGCATGATCAACAATAAAGTTTGAGTGCATGCACTGCACTCAGCAAGTTAATATGAACGTCGTTGTCATGATGTATTGGTTATTCGGGTCACATGATCAGGTACAAGGAAAACCGAAATGACACACTCGACACACTTGGTGATTTAAACGTTTGTGATGATTGAGACAAGCACAGTTCTGGTCCATAGTGTTAGGAGTTCTCCATAACGCTATGTGACTTTTTGGCCATTACCTGGAGGCGATGCTCTACCCTCGGTAGCGCAGCCTCTCGGCTGTAGTAAAAAAAAGTAATACACTTTCGCTACTCACCAAAACAAAGACGGTTTTAATAGGTTGAAAGCCTGAATTCCTTAGTGGGAACAATCTGACCCACAAAATACAATTTTTTGTGGGTCAAAAAAATGCCCCACAAAATACAATTTTTTCCAGAAAAGTAAATATTCCACCGGATGGAATTGTTACTCCACTGCGCACCCTACATATCTGGTCAATGGAATTTTTCTATTGACAAGCCACTGGCCACCATGTTACTACGTTACTCTTTTTCTCT
Source organism: Gymnoscopelus microlampas (assembly GCF_963454915.1). Taxonomy (NCBI): domain Eukaryota; kingdom Metazoa; phylum Chordata; class Actinopteri; order Myctophiformes; family Myctophidae; genus Gymnoscopelus; species Gymnoscopelus microlampas. The sequence goes on from NC_139946.1 coordinate 38,720,332, forward strand.
CGGACGCGCGGTAAGAACCTGTACCCAAATATTATTCTCCTCTCATAAAGAAAAGCCTGAAAATGAACCTAACTAATGTAATTGGTTTCACAATTGTATGTAGGCTGTTATTATTGCATTTGTAAGTGTGCAAGTGGGTGTTTATTATTGTACAACTATAAATGATTTTATACAATAATAAATGATATAACATATTCGAATATTAAAAATAATAAAGCATTTTGAATGGGTTTATAGAGGAAAACTGACAGCACTAGTCCACCATCCCCGACACTTACTTTTTTCTTCTTTTGAGTCGTCCTTGCCATCTTTCTCCTCAGGGCTAGAGACAAACAAAACAAACAAATAAATATGCAGCAGTGAGGACAGCGCTGGTCTCTTCTCATCCAGGAACTTATACTTACCACGGCTTTTATAGTTCAAAACTTTTATCATGGCTTTTAGAGTACAAACTGAGTAATTTAGCAGTGAATGGATGGACCTAAGCCCAAAGAGTATTCCATTGCATTACTCATTAAACGGTGACATAGGGGGTTAGGGGAGTGTAAACAATGACAAACTTTTCGGACAAATGCACAGACCTTTTTTTGCCTCCAAAAGAGCACCCAAATTTTGCTAGTACAAGGGAGCCAATGCAACAGAGATAACCATTTTGGTTTCTAGTAGACAGAAAACAACAAACCTCTTTTTCTGATCATCACCCTCAACAGAAGAGGACTCTTTCGCTGCCGAGGATGTATCTGCATCAGCTATGTCTTCTGTCTTCTTCTCTTCTTCCTCGACCTTCTTAGAGTCATTTTCTGAATCGACCGTTTCGCCCGCGGGGCCCTGTTCGCTTACACTAACGGCTTGAATGCTTTCGCTTTCAACTGTCTCTTCTGGGACGTTTTGCGTGTCCCCAGACTCTTTTATATCAGTCTCCATAGCGTCCTTATCAACCGCAATATCTAAGGCGGCCTCGCCGTCCCCTTTGTTGCCAATGTCACTCACAGGGTCTTCCCCTCCATCGGTGGTGGCAGCTTGATCTTCTTCAATAGCCGCCTCCTGGATCTGCTGGCGATCTTCGTTAAGCGGCTCAGATATACAAGACCCGGCTACTTTGTCATTTTCTACGGATTTAACAGGAATAGAATGGCACAGTTTAATCACTTCTGAAACACAGCAATGGTTAACGAGGAACTTGGCAAGCCTGGATTAGGAAGGTCACAGACCCCTGGCCTGTGCTCTTAGCTCTAGCATCATAAGGATGGGGCACATCCTAACGGGAGACTGGAAATGGAACCCAAAGGCTGAGATAGGGGGAGCAAACAACCATAGGGATTAAGACATCCACTCACGTTTAAACACTCGACTCAACATTTCACCTGAAGAGTTCAGACGGACTGAAGAGTTCAGTCCAGAAGAGACCCACAAGATCGGCAGTGGAGGCACATTGATGTAGTCAGTCTTCTTTTGGTCATACTTGATTAGCGTCCACTCATGTTGAGAACATGATGAGAGTTTGATATCAAGTCCATCGTATATCAAGTCCATTAGTTTCATTTCCAGTGTATTCACAATTCAGTCTTTAAAAACGCTATTGTTCTTTGATGAGGCTTGACAGTTGTTCTTCATCTTGGTCTTCGTGGGGCAACCTGGAAACACTGCAATCACCTTCAACAACTAAAACCTCCCTGACCTTGACAATTGATTGCTGCCAATGTGCATCAAGTTGTTCACCACCATTTGGTTATAGCTAAAAACGTATATTGATACGCTTATTGAAGAAAACATTTCTTACGTATGGTTAACCAACTTTCAACACATGGCCAGCAATTCCCTTTGGGTTTCCAGTCTCCCTTCCTGGTTGAATTTACACTCAAGGATTGCATTTCAAGCACACCACTGTAAAAAGACAGGTCTGCGTTCAAGTGAATTTCCAACCCGTTTTCAGTAGTACCTGTTGCTTCTTTGTCCTTGACATCTGAATCATCTTGTCCCTAAAACAAAAAATACAATTTTGATTATGTCATTTTATGGCTATGTTAGCGTTACATTTTACATTAGTAGCTTTACTAGAGTTGTTCCAATACCGATACCAGTATCGGAAAAGCTTTGGATACTGCCTAAAATGGTATCGGTGAGAATGCCAGTCTATGCCATTCCAATACCACGTAATGTATCACATGATGTCATTTACAGTAATCAATAATTATGTATTTTGAATGCTTCAGTTGATGTTGCCCTACTGTTTACTATTACTGTACCATTACATTATTATTTTACTAACTTGCAGATGCACTTCAACAATTATTAATGGAACTTTTATTTATTCCTAGATCAGTGATTCTCAAACTTTTTAATTTCAAGGACCCCAGTAACTCTGAGTGTACAAATGGAACAAATGGACCCGTAAGGGTTACAGAACATGTAAGGGTCCATTTGTACACTCTCAGAGTTACAGACCTGTAAGGGTCCATTTGGTTCCATTTGTACACTCTCAGAGTTACAGACCTATAAGGGTCCATTTGGTTCCATTTGTACACTCTCAGAGTTACAGACCCTGTAAGAGTCCATTTGGAACCCCGCAGGTAACACTGAGGGTCCCTTGATCCCACTTTGAAAATCACTGTCCTAGATTTTTTTTCCATTACACACTGGTATCAGATATCGAACGCAAGTTATATAAATATTTCGGAATCAGTATAGGGAAGGAAAAAAAATGTATTGGTACATCTCTAAGCTTTATACATAACATCTGTGAAAATGATATACCTCTTTGGCTGATAAAAATGTCTGGTCTTCATCTTCATCTTCGTCTTTGATCTTGGACTCGGTCATCTGTTTAGACATAAATCAAGAGGAATAATCAATTATACAATTAAGCAAATATCCAACAAGTGCAATCGGCACATATTAGTTCTTAAGGTTATACTAGCGAATTACGGCAGCAAGTATGCAAATAAGCATACTCTACCCGTACCCACCCACTAGTGGTGCAACAGTTCAGTTATCCCACGGTTTGATTCTAACCTCTTTTTGGGTCACGGTTTCAGTTCAGTTAGAAAAAAGCAAATATTTCCAAAATGTTCCCTTAATTTTGTTACCAAATTAACCTTATGTCACTACGCCTCACACATGTGTGGGGGAAGAGGTGGAGGTACTTTCACAAAGAAAAACATCACTTCAATGTTTAATCTACAGCAATTAAACATCAGCTTGAAATCTCTGCATAAAGATTTAAGGATGTTATGCTTATAACGATTACAAGAAGAGTCCCTATCTGCAGTCATGAGTACTTTGTTGGAACCAGTCTGACAGAAATAACTTTTAATGAGCTACTACAAGTGGAGAGGACAACAACATCACGTAGACTAATCATTATGCTCATTTACTAATCCGATGGTGTGTCACCCGCCGTATATAGACGATCTACAGGCTCACACGCAAAACGCGCCGAGATACTTGTGAAGCGGCTGTTTTTGGCGAGCAACACCATACACTCGCTAGGATCTCTGCTGATTTTAATCACAGAGCTACTACATTTTGAATCTCAATGGAGATGACCTCCAGACGGTGTATTACTCATCTTAAACTTAATCAGCACACTAGAATATGTATCGGAATCTTTTTTTAGGTAAGAAATAAGCAACGTACATTGGCCCGCTCACTCTACCTTGGGCAGCATGAGTGACAAGCTATACAAACACTGAACGGGACCTTCTGATTGGTTGAAACGTTGCAGACTAAAATTTCAAAATAAAATGACCAAAGAAGCCATTTCACCAGGTCTTTCACAAGCGTGCTTCAGCAGTGGCCCTCTCTTACGCGCACACAGACCGTAGCTGCTGCATTTACATTATCCCATAGCACGAAGGGACAGGACGGTCAGCTGAGACTGTGACCGGTTGAGGCACAACACGCCTCCGTTTCAGAGGGAAACATCCAAAAATAAATTGAGCAAAAAGCAATTTCATGACTTCTTTAACCCATTAAAACCGGGAGAGCATCTGTGCCATTTTTGATTTTAGGTCTTAATGGATTTAGATACACAGTATAAACCTGTGTTGTATACGAGGCCATGTGACCCAGTCTCTCACCTCCTCAACTTTGGGTTTCGCCTCTGACTCCATTGTGCCATTGTCCAGCTCTTCATCTTTTATGGCGGAGTTATCGCTTTCTTCGTTGCCTTCCATGGTGAGCAACTTCTCCTCCTCTTCCTCATCTTTGACTGAAGGTGTTCCGTCATCGTTCTCTGCGTCGTCTACGACACTCATGTCAAGGATGTCCATCTCGTGTATGTTAGTGTCTTCATCTGGATGCTCGTCCTGCAGGGGGTGACATGTAGAGCTCAGGAGAAACGAAAGGAAGTTTGGGAACCCCTGATCTAGTGTCATGCAATAGAGCACTGAAGTCAGTGATCACTGCCGCTAGAGGGCGCTATCCCCCTGGGTCACAGCGTTGTTTTTTCTCTTGAAAATCGCATAGGAGAATCTTAGATTGGTCATAAAAAAACTGTGTTCCAGAAATAAACAAATCAGCCGGGCGATTTCATTCATAATGGATATGAAGCATCAACTGTGAAAAAGTACTTATTTATCCAAAGGGAAAGAAAATATTTTTTCTTTCACAGACGTTATCAAATGTAAATTTGATAACGGGTATGTGACACAGAGTCACATACCTGGCAAATTCGCCCTGGTGGTCTGTTTATATTTGGAACACAGTTCCCATAGAGAAATCTATGATTTCTCTATGGGATTTTCAAGAGAACAAGATGACGCCGTAGGCCCGCGACCCATGGGTAGGGGAGTGACGTCAGGACTTCGGTACTCTATAGCTTCAAGGGAGCCAGGACAAGCCAATTTCTTCTTGCACAAATATTGCAACACATTAGCAATATTTATATGAAAGACTATTGGATATCATATCACCCTTTAATCAACTCACCTGTCCATCACCAGCATCCTCCTCAGCAGGGCTGTCTCCATCAGTGTCTGGCCTTGCATCTATAAAACAATATTTTTGTCTTTCATGGCGGTCTTGAAAAAGGCAAGGCATGCATATGACATATTCAGCATATTTCAATAAGGCAATTCAAAATAGTCTCTACACAAAACATTAACTCAATCTGTTTGTATTTACCTCTGGCTGCCCGTTTCGGTGTGGATTTCTTCGGAGTCTGATCCTGAGCAATGGCAACCTCATCCGGATTGCCGCCCTCTTCCTCGATTGCCTGCACACACACATCCGCAGGGTCAGCTAAACACTGCAGTTAACAACATGACATATATGTGGGACACAGGACGCATACAAATTAGGGATGGAAAATTAACCAGTCATCATATCGGTATTGGCCGATGTTGGCCTTAAAATGCAACATCAGTATCAAACAGATATCAAAATAATGTACCGATTTTAGCCAATATTTTATTGTATAATAATTAAGTTGAAAACATTTTTTTTAAAGAAGATTCTATCATTTTTAAACACAAATAATACTACATTCAAGCTGTTTATGATATCTGTCTGTCTCTTATGTCATCATGATTTGTGTGCATGGGGATCTCATCTTAAACAAGCTCAGTGCTTAATGAGTCTTCCAGTTTAGTAGACCTTGTATTGTGACTTTGTACTTCCATGTACTGATGTTCTCATGTCTTACTAAATAAAGTACATCAATCAATCAATCAATATGTTGGCATATGGGCCAACATTTCAATAACCGTGCATCCCTAGTTTCGGAATAAAGAGGCATTGCTTTATTCAGTGTTTATATGCCTTTTTCAGAATGGACAAAAGTATTATTCTTTTTTTTAAATACAGAATGATAATGATATCGATATCGGCCAGAAATGTCATATCGCCCCATCCTGAAATCTAGGAATATAATAGTAATTTGACAATTACATGTTTATAACCTCATAATTTCTGTTTTCATTCCAAGCACATGCATTGAGCCGTCCATAGCTACATTAGCTTAGCTCGTTCTAAAGAAGGATATAGGGGCCTTCAGCTAGCTTAGTTAACTAGTAACCGGGTTTAATAAGGAAACTGTCCAGCTAAAGCTTCAGTTGACCACATGTACAGAGCTCTGGGGAACCGCCTGGTCAACGTTGACATGTATATTAATCAACAGTGATGTTAATGTTAATGTGTGGGACCTTTTTGAGGCGCTCTTGCAGCACGCTCTTGTTGCCCGTCCCGTCCAGGCTGCGTCTCTTCAGCTCGGCCTTCAAGTCGATGACTCTCAGCTCGGACAGTCTGCGGACCTCCACCTCCTCCATCACCGCGGACCCCTCTGTAAGGACAACATCTAGCTCTGCAGGGGGAGAGTCAGCCATGGTACAAGACCGTAGGATTGTTTCTGACACGCGAATAATAGCCGCTAAAGCACGAATCGAGCGATTCCCTTTAGCTTCTCTCTGCAACACAGACACCGCCGAATTCTGCTGCAAAATGGCGATGGCGGTGTTTTCAGTGTTGCCAGGTTCTGTGAGAGAAATAAGCAACCGGGTCTATGAAAACAAGCCCAAAAGAAGCAACTTGGCCACATGAGCACTTTAAACCTAAATACGTTGGCTATTTGAAAATAGCCGATCTACAAGCTCACGTGAGCTTGTAGATCTGCTATTTTCAAAAAATCTTTTCAAAACACAAATCTGTACGGGGCTCCCCTAGCATAAAACATTTGATTCATTTGGGGGTCCATGACATGACAATATTTGAGAACCACTGGTTTAAATAATAAATAAAACACATTGGAACAGAGCCCAAACAAGCAACTGCACTTTGGAAACAAGCCCCCCAAAAAAAACGCAACCTGCTACTTTAGTGAAAAACAAGCCCAAAGTCGCTTATAATAAGCGGACATGGCAACCCTGGGTGTTCCGTGTTCCAGAGATGTCACTGCGCCTGCGCAGGATAGCCCACCGGCACGATTTATATTGCCAGACGTCTTGGTGTGGTCACTTTTTATTAGGATTGTATAACTTAGTTACTTTACACCACCTGGTTACTGCCACTCTCGTTTGAGCATGACAAATATGGCAAGCGGTTGTGGTGGCATTTAACTCTATGAGTTGTGGTCATAGAGTGGATTGGTAGGCTATCATGGGGGAGAAACAGGAAGAGTGGGCACTAAGGAAGAGTGGGCACCTCAATGTAAAATTGGCTATTTTGTCCAAAATGTTAAAAAATATAATATTTGAAAAATGTTTCTAAGTAGGCCTAATGTAAAGTAGGCCCATATTATATTTGAACATGCACGGTACATCTACATCATGTATCAGACCTAAATGTATACAACTTCTTGTTTATGCCCCAAATGATTGGAAATACAGGTTTTGTAGCAATTTGTGGAAATATTAGACCTTATTGGCGAATGTTCAATCATGCTCTAATACTTAACATTAGCCTACTTGAGACCATTTTCCAAATATGTATATATTTTTTTACATTTTGGACAAAATAGCCAATTTTACATCGAAGTGCCCACTTTTCCTTAACAGAAAATACATTTTCCGGTAGGTGTCAAAATCTCAGCCAATCAGGAGAAAGTACCAATTTTTAAGCTTCATTTTTTATAGTGTTCCAGTTCCAATTTTGCCTGCTCATTTCTTAGTGTCATCACTTCCAATTTCCCTTGTTTAATCTATATCCTGATTGAGTTCTCTATCCTGATTGGATCAAATTGTACTGAACAAGCACTCTATAGCAATGAGTACTATCAGAATATAGAGCTATTTAACACTTATTTTAACCAAAGAAAATCACTTACCCTACCTTTAATACTCACTCTTCCTGTTACGGTATGGGGTCCGGCCCCACGACCCCCAGTGGTCCTTGAAAACCTACACGGTGCCTGATCCATCGGCTATTTGAAAAGCCGATCTACATGCTCACAATGCAGCTGCACAAAATATTTTCAGATGGGGGTCTGCGGCCGAATACATCATATTCATTTGGGGGAAATGAAAAAGAACCACCGATTTAAAAGATAGACTGAATATGTATTAAGATATCTGTAATTCAATTCTTCCTAGTCAAAATTTCCGATATCCTTAATGACTATCTTCATGGTCATGGATATTTGAAATGACAATTCTGGGTAGGAAGAAAGTTTTATCCACAATTGTCATTTCAGATATCCATGGGTCATTCTTCTTAGGAGAAATTATGCCAGCATGTCACTTTTGCCATTCATATGTTATTGGGCATTCAATTTCAGCTATCAACGAACAATGTATATCAGGATATGTCTGTTTCAGTTGCCCACTTGCTTAACAGATGGAGGATAGGATGAAGTCAATACGCAGTACATTTCTGAGGTGTACCATACACATTTTATTAGTTGTCAAAACAAATGTTACTGTACCAATAGGCTATAGCATATACATCTATAAATGTTTCTACAAACTAATAAGGGGTTAAGAATGACCTTCCCCTTTATGAAACTCCATAGACCCATCTTGTAAAACTATAAGATAAATAATCCTTTCACTATTTAATTTTGAGAGTAAGGTGCTCTTCAAATGAACTTTACAACAAATTAATACATAACACAACCAACAGCAAAATGGTTTAAAAGGTGAACTGCATGCACGTCTAACAAATACTATTGTGTCAATGTTTTTCCCTTTATCTTTCCTCATTTTCTATTTTGAGTTTTGTTCGGTTGATTTATTGACAAATTAACCCTTTTCACAGCAGCCATTTTGACAGGTAAACAGAGTTGAAGGTATTAACATTAAATGTTGGTGTATTTAATTGATTTAGGTGTTTCTGAGCAAAAGTATGAAGTTAACTGTAAAGGAGCTGTCCATGCTGGCACACATCAGCTGTGTTTACCTGTTGAAATGTCTGCTGTGAAAAGGGTATATTGAGTGATAGCCAAATTGTAGCGTGGCTCCTTTAACAAGAATGAAAATTATAAGCATTACTAAACTTGTAGTTATTGTCATCTCCTTGGCTATAAGGCAAGCTGGTGGTAAGAGGTTGAGGAGCATCGGAGTCAAACAACTCAGGACTATCAGTCTCCTCTGGGACGTTGAATTTCCTGGATGAAGTTGCAGAGGCAGTGGAGTCAGATTCTTTCACAGCCTCAGGATAATATGACCAGGTAGTTGAAGCTGAGCCAACAGATGAAGTTTCAGAATTGGGCAAGCCTGTTCCAAAGCCCTCAGTGAAGGAAGACGACTCAGGAAGGTTGAAGGAGTTTAGGTCACAGGAAGAGGCAGAAGAGGAGCGGGGCAATCTGGGTTCATGGAGGTTGAGTTTGGAAACCAAGGGTTTGCCGACTGAGATGGTTTGTTGTTCCTGGAGTTCCTCATCCAAGTTTTTGTACCGGTAGTGAAGACAAACAGTGAACGTGAGCTCTGTCTATAAAGAGAATAGGAAGCAAAATGTTTTCCTTGGCATAAGTGATATGTGATGATACAAAGAACAATTACAAAATGCTAAAATAGCTAGATAGTGTACTTTGCTTTTACATGACAGGCCTCACAAGCTGGTATGTAGCTGGTTTGTGGGATGATTAGGCCTGCAAACCTAATGCTGTTGTAGGTGAAAAGGTCCTGGTTTATTTCCTGATACTGACGGTGCCAACTGCCTCTGTGTACACTGTGACATCCTCTGTGATAACTCTGCGAGAGTAGGATCCATTTGGTTCCATTTGCACACTTTCAGAGTTTAAATGAACACTCAGGATTTTACAGTGTTTACTATACTGTATATGTACCTTCCGACTCCAGGATTGGGAATTGTCTGAATTGAATTGTTGGTTGGAATATCTCTCAGTTTCTGTGCCTAGCCTTGTAAAAATAGCCCATGCACACACAGACCAGATAGTCAAACATAAATGACTAACCTTGAGTCTCTGCAGGCTGTGGAGGCGAGTGTAGAGGCTGGGGACCTCTGGTGACGGCAGGTTGACCATGGTAAACAGTAAACTGCCTGCTTCAGCCAAGCTCTCCTGGTTGCTCTTTTTCAGATCAACAGCTGGACCCTGCCGAAGCATTTCATTATTATTTCTAATCTGGCACAAAGTAACCGGGGTCTATATGGAGAGTGAGAATCCAAGGAATCCAGGGGGAAAACAATTATTGTATGAGCTACGGTTCAAGAGTTATTGGCCAAAATGTTAAGTGGGCTGTTGTAGCACCACCATGAGGCCGATGTAAAAACAATTAGGTGGAGGTTCTTCCTAACTGTGAGTGTGCGTTCAAAGTTTCACAGTAATCAGGAGCTGCGTTCATGATTTGTGGCATGTGCAAAACAAGCCACGCCTGCAAAGTTTGGGAGGCAATCATAGCCAATTGGAATGAAATATGAGAACTCTGACAGATATGTCTTGATCACTTGACTACAATTGTGTAAGGTTTGGACAAAATCTGTAGGAATAATATTTAAAAAAATGTTTTTGCAAAAATCGGCCTCAAGGTGGCACTATGTGGCACTATAACCGATTTGGGGCAGAGGTTCTGCTCTGGGCTCCAGGGAGTGTGCGTGCAAAGTTTCACAGTCCAATAATGCCTGGAGATTAACTGCTCACAGACAGACAGACAGACATAAACAGACACACACACACACACACACACACACACACACACACACACACACACACACACACACACACACACACACACACACACACACACACACACACACACACACACACACACACACACACACACACACACACACAGATGGACGGACGGACAGGGACAAAAACAGCCTCTGGTCACTGCCTTATATTACAGGGGATAACCCTGTTTATGCCCCAAAGTGCTAGAAAGGTATACCGTATTCTATTTTGCTTCTCAAGACAAGTCACTGGGCCATGAGCAACACATCGAGGAGGATGTCTTAAATATTTTTGACATATTCAGCTAACCAACATACTTCAGAAAAGTCTGTTAGCTGAGCAGAGCAGGACATGATATTCTTAGGCGTCTCCAGTATCCGAGTGTAGATGATCATGATGTTGGAGAACTCTGCAGCAAAACCCAGCTGAACCTTCACTCCACAGTCAAACTGTAGATTACGGCTCTCAGGAAGAACTATGAAGACAGGGTGCATTTATTCAGTGTGCCATCATAGACCTTATACTAAATTCAAATGACATATACATGTGCTCAAACTCCAGTTTGACAATGCATGCTTAACTCTATGCAAATGAAATGCGACAAAAGACCAAGAGAATAAGGTTTTGAACATTTTGTTGTTAATTTTGGATAAACAGTACCATGTGCAATGGCCCACTGTAAGTTCCGTGCTGATGTGGCTGCAGGACAGTCTGTATCAGGCTGTATCTGGTCAGTGAGTGTACGTCGCTCAGACAGATTACTGCGTAGCTCCAGAGCCTGTCTCCCTCGTGCGATGCTACAGTGACCCATGTCTGGTAAAAGTGAAAAACGATTAATACAGTTCTACATTATACACAACTCATAGAGTATTTCCGTTTAATAACCCTACTGAAATATTTATTTGGGGCCGATGCAAGTCGTTCCATTTATACTGCTATGCGGCACAAAGTTTATGCGAAGCTCAGCCAATCAGTTAAGCCGACCGGTCGGGCTAGCCAATCAGGGACTTATACCGGCTTAGTGGCACAAACGTGATGTGACGCTCCTCCAATCCGTGAAGCCGACGGTTTGGGTTGGCCAATTGGGGCAAAAGTTGATGCATACAATCTCCCAAACACACCAAGAATTCCTTCCTCTTTCTCAGACCCGCGGGCCGATAGATACAGATATTCGTGATGTTTCGGTTCCCGGAAACGGTTGGTCCGTCTGAATTACCAGTCGGCTCAGCACACCACGCCAAGTTTCAAACCGAACGGTTGGACACATACACAGATTCCGTGACTTATAGTATAGAAGATAGATATTGAAAAGATAGATATTGTAATGTAGAACATACCTTCAGCCACCCTGTCTAACATGACAGTGACCTTTTCATCCTCTCTGAGACGCTTTTTGAGGAAGCTTATGAAGATACCATTGGACAGGTCATCTCTTTTCACCTCATATGCTTCTGCATCCACACACCTAAATATCCATACAGTAAACAAGACATTTCAATTGTCCATTTGTAATGGGTTTTAGAGAAGTACTCTGTGTAATATAATTCTTTGTGTATGGTAAATGAGATGCTTGAAGAAGGTCTATTGACCGAAACGTTGCTTAAATAAAGTTGTCCCTATTGTGCAAGTGTAGACAGTGTGCGGGTCATTTTATCTTATTCTATACGTCTGATCCCTATGCACCCGTCTCTGAGCTGATCAGGTGTGCATAAGACCTTGTTGTTTCCTGTATGGTAAATGAGAAAGTATTTCACTGCCTCCCTACCATGCAGCACAGTGTGTGGAGTAATGTCTCAGAGGATCAACAACTTACGTAGCATATCCAAACACTATGTTGGCTGTCACTTTCAGTGGCCGTGATTGAGTAATGGCATCATCGTTTAGGTTCCTAATAAAGAGAATGAACATAGAACGTAAATTTTTTTATACAGGAGGAATAATAGGAAAATGTAAGGCTTCATTCACAATTTAAGAACATTCATAATACCTTTTGCGACACATGTCCAACAGGAACACATTGAGTCCTGTTTCTTTTTCCTGCATCTTCTGAAGTACACTCTGTACACAGAGGCAGTGTTCAGATGTAAAGGAGGCAGGTGCATCAATAGGTACCATGAAGCTGTTGCCATAGTTCTCATAACCATGGCCAGCAAAGTACAGCAAGCCTGATGAGCAGGGACACCGAAGAAGAAGGGAAATATGCAGATTACCATAAAATACTCATTGTACATTGGACTAAGTTTTTCTTACCTTTTCTATGATGTTATGATATCTTAGGATGAATGGTACAGTAGAACATCCCACCCATCCTGGGTTCGCCACAGCTTAAAACGGGCGCGGATAGGCCTTGCGTTAGATCATTTATTTTAATACCTTTTTTTTTGTTTTTAGATCTGACGTTCATAGTGACAGAACACTGTCAAAAAACAAAAGAAAAAAAACGATTGAAATCTCGAGATTTCAATCTCATCTAGCGAGACTTCGTTTTTTTTTTTTTGGTTGTATAGTGTTCTGTCACTATGAACGTCAGATCTCACAAAAAAAAAAGGGAAAAAAAGCTATTAAAATATGTGATCTAGCGTAAGGCCTATCCGCGCACGTTTTGAGTTGTGGCGGACCCGGGATGGAGTTATGAATTTTTTCTACTGTACCATTCATCCTAAGATATCATAACATCATAGAAAAGGTAAGAAAAACTTAGTCCAAAATTCTGGTGTGGGTCTAAAGCCACTTCCCAGATTTTTTATTTGAGTAAAGGCTTTCTTAGGAATTAGAATCAAAACCAGCAAATGTCTGATGAGTCAGGGACTGTAACGCAAATCTCTTTTTGAAAACCAATAAAGATAAATATGATGCTGGAATAACATATACATTTCAACGAGTTGATCAATTAATCAAAATGGTTTGGGGACCAACCATAAACTCCTTTGTCTAGCAGTAAGAGGAACTCTGTCACTGCACTGTGCATCTCCTGACAGTTGAGGTCCAACAGGGACACCACCTTGAAGTCCAGCTGCCTGAAGAGGTTGGTCAGCTCATGAACATCAGCCATGGGTGCACAAAGCGGTGTGTGATAACGATAGTTCATGTTGCCTATCAGGAGAGCCACTTTGTCTGTGGCTGTGGAGGGGAAGTAAGGACAGACTGATTGCCCACTGAATACTTGCATTTTATTTACTATAATAGATCTTGATTCTTTGGAGACAGATCTTTACTGTGTCCAAATTACTATTATTGTTTTCTGTTGAAAACTCACCATAGAAACTAGTTTTATGCCTGGCAGCCTTGGCAGGGTTAGGGCTGGCTGAGGTGACAAACAAAAAGCACACAACATCTTTATCATTACAAAACAGCCCATGATATATTGTCATTATATCACAGCTAAGTTGTTTGCACACAGATATACATAGAGAAAACAAACAAACAGAAAGAGGTGATCACTGATAAGTTATAGAAAGAGGAAGTGGGGAACAATGGTTCCAGGAATACCTGTGCGTGTGCGATGATCAGCTTCCGACCAGTCATCACTGATAGAGCTGGGGCCTGAGTAAAAGAAAGAAAGAATAAAGGAAAACAAGAACAACAACCAGTAAGTAAAGCAAAATGTTAATGACTTGAATTTAATGTACAGTGTAGTACAAGTACACAAGTAACTGGTATGGTAAGAGCGAACAGATGACAGAAGTTCAATTAAGAACATCCCGCAACTTATACAGATATATACTGTATGCGTATATTACCAATGTGGACTTGGACGGTATCACTCCATGTCTCATGGTATAGGTTGAACACCCTGCAGCTGTACTGTCCTCTGTTTGCCGTGGTCACACAAGGGATCTACAAGACATGAATCACATAAAATAATGAGTAAATGCCTTCTTAAAAGGGAATCGACTGACGGCCCAACTAATTCAAATTTTTCATTGAGAGGCAGAAAATGTGGGCAATCTGACAGGCGGAAGCGGCAAGCGGGTACAATTCTGTGACACTGTCACGCAACACGCCTGCTTGCTGCCAAAGTTTAAATATGTTAAACCTTTTTCTACATGAACCATAGAAACGCATCTATTAACATGAGGATTTACACAGTTTGATCTTATGGATCTAAGCAAATACGCAGTGTCGCTCCCCGTGTGAAAAGCCCTTAAGGCTGGCCGCAGTAGGGCCCAAGGGCCAAATCTAGCCATGCGCAAAGTTTTGGTGAGTGACAGTGATACAGTATTACATTTTTTAGGGCGCTTTTGACATACTTGCTTATTACCGGGCATACTTACACAAGAACTGCTTATGTAGATGAATAGCTACTTGTTTGTACTTGTTTTTTCTACGCAATCTATTTCCAAATCATATCCCACAAATTACATTTATGCTGAGTGTGACGGCCCCATGGCCTATGTCAGGGTTTGAGTGCACGTTGCTAATCTCAATGTCCTTTCAGTGTGCTGGGACCTGGTTGGAGATGATGGTGGTAATCAAGGATTGGAGGCAGCTGGCCAGGGCCTCCAATCACTATAAAACAGTGCTTCCTTCTCTCCTACCTGCTGGGCCACACCTGAGCATGGTCACACAGAGCATATTGTTTCTTTGATTCAGTCCCTTAGTTTGTATGGCAGTTTAGTTTCCCTGCCAGGTTTTTGTTGGAGACATTTGCTTTATCTATTTAAATTCCTTATTCTATTTAATAAACATATACATTTTTGCATTTATCCCTTGCCTGTTTCCCTTCTTTGTTGTGGTCTGGGAGCCGGACTATAACATGAGTTAAATGAACACTCAGCATTTGATGCAGACACATCCATTGTGTTCTATATGTCACAGAAGACATACCCTGAGTGTGCCCTGTTTGTGCTGTGACATGGGCTCCATGTTGTGGTACCACTGATACTGGGCAGGGGGGTTGGCGTCTGCAGAACACTTCAGGAACAGAGTGTCCCCCTCAGACAGTGTCTGGCTCTGAGGCTGACTGACAACATGCAGACCACTCACTGATCCTGGGAACAGACTGCTGCTGCAGCCTGGAACGAGAAACAGAACTGAGTAGATGAACAGAGCACAGAATAACATGAAACAGGAAACAGACACGCAAAATACGCAAATACGCATCTGACAGACCGACTGAGAGAGAGAGAGAGGGAGAGGGAGACAGAGAGGTTTTGCGAGAGGGAAGTGTAGAGAGAGTATAATAAAGAAGAGAACATCTTCAATCCGTCCCTCTAGTCTACACAGAACAGTACCTGGACTGGTGTTTGCGTTGTGGAGGAAGCGTACTTGGGCCCATTGTGAGAAGATGCAGTGCTCTCCATAGTTGACCCTACAGATATAGTGGCCCACGTGCAATGGGGACAAAGGGCAGAGGACCAATTCTGGAGCACTTCCAGTCCCACCCAATATCTACAAAAAACAACCAAAAAACATCTTTACATCCATCATAACATCAACATGCATACATATTTACAAAATATGTGTTGTATGTATTCATATGGACAACTTAGTTTGTTTGTGACAAAAGAAGGTCAAATAAAAAAGACCATAACATTATATAAATTATGAAGAAGAGGAAGAAGAAGTGAAGAGGAAGCTAATTTATTTTCCAACGATAGCAGTGAAAGACTAAAGGTAATTTTACACGTCTGAACTTCTCTTTATTTAAAAATCACACAAAGAAGAGATTATTTGCAATTGCAACATAAGATTACAGTATGTGTCACATCACAGGTACAGGTAATATAATACTAGTATTTCATTGTATTATTACATATTACATGTGTGTACCATTCTTCTACAAGCTAACAAGTGTATGGTTGACTATGCATACTACTGTATTGTAAGGGTTGTGTGCTGTACATATTTTATTCTTGTCCACAACATGAGTGATGGCATCTTGTGCCTTTCATCGGCCTCATTCCCAGTGGCTACCACTGTGTCAGGCAGGTTGCCTATTTAAAGGCACACATTTAATTAGTGTGGATGATGGTCTGAGGAACGAAATGTCCATTATTTATTTAAAAAAAAACACTTTCACTGTACATAAATAATGTATTTTTGCATCCAAAGAGTCTTATTATACGTACATTTTTTGTCAATGTGTGGGCCTTCTCTGTTTAACTGGATAAATGTATGTCAAAAAAAGTTAGGGTTAGGGTTAGGGTTAACTTGAATATGTCTTGAATATTGACAATTCCTGTGTGGAATAGAAATTAGACCCTCTATTTATGAGTTAGAAGCTGACCTGGTATTTGTGTGTGCTTCGCTTCATTGTATTACATTTCAGCTTTATAAAATGTGACTGACCTCCTCCTTGCCTCTGAACCACTGGTAACTCAGCCCAGGTGGACCGCAAGCTTTACATGTCAACAACACCCTGCCTCCCTCTGAAACCTGCTGGGATTGGGGCTGTACAGTGACACAAATCTGCTCTGTCACTGTACACACGCACACACACACACACACGCACGCACGCACACACACACACACACACACACACACACACACACACACACACACACACACACACACACACACACACACACACACACACACACACACACACACACACACACACACACACACACACACACACACACACACACACACACACACACACACACACACACACACACACACACAGAGAAAACATGAAGTACTCAATTTCCAATTTCCAACAGACAAGGGAATCAATGCTTAACTTCTTCATTGGTGACTAACAGCTGCACTTAATCAGAGTGTCAGGTTAGGGCCCATTACTTCTTTGAAAGTTGAATTAATCTCAGATTTCAACATTAACATCAATTTACGTTTTCGGAGTGGCACCAGTCGTATATGGCGCATACCAACCTGTGGTAGTCAGGTATTGCACAGCCCCCTGGTGGTCGATCTTCTTCAAACAGTGGAGTAGGAAGCCCACGGAGCAGGAGCGGTCAGCTAACCTGGCCAGAAGGTAACGTCCTGGACTGCCAGTAGGATTCAACACCTGGAGGGAGCAGCTGGTCAGCTCATGCTCACTGCAGGGGAAATAATCAATGGAGAAAATATGTTCATTCACTCATCATTTATTTCTTTTTCTTTACCTTTCTGAATCAAAGGAATTAAATAACTCAATAATACACACAGATATACATAGACGTTTATGTCCCCTCCCGTTCCCTCAGGTCCAGTGAGGCCAACCTCTTGGAGGTCCCCCTGGCCAAGTACCATACCTGTGGGGACAGGGCTTTTTCTGTTGCTGCCCCCTCCCTCTGGAATGCAATGCAATTACATTTTTCAATTCAAAGGAGCTTTAGTGCCATGAGAAAACATACTTTTACATTGCCAAAGTAAGTGTCAAAATATAATTGCACTCTCCAACGATATCAATAATGCTCCCTCCCTCCCCTCTATCAAAACCTCACTCAAATCGAAACCCACCTTTTCAGGATAGCTTTTTTCAGCTGAAGTCTATTTAAGATGTCTCTCCAACCCATATTTAACATTTTATCCATTTTAATCTATCACTTATCTCTTTATTGTTTTAGTTTTTTTTCTTATTAAAGTTGGCTCCAAAGTTGGCAACTTTGGGTGCTTCGAAAAGCACTATACATCTGAGCTATTATTATTATTTAATAAGCCTTATTTCAAGTATGCCAGTTAATGTCACTTTACACAATATGAAATATGATATGTATTTCGGCATTGTGTACCCACCTGCAACGGAATCGAGGTTGTTCGGTCACTACATTAGCCAGTTGTCTCCATCCACAGGTGGGGTTGTCCAGCATCTCTGCCAGCCTGCCCAGAGGCCTGTCACCCAGACTCCCAATGCTCTGGTTCCAGTCCCCCATCTTCACCTAAGGGTCGCTGTCCCGTCCTGTGTTTAGGCTACAGAGATGCAAATAAGATTAAATTGAAATGGTTCACACACGCAATCCACGATTCCCGTCACGTCTCGAGTGTGAGTTCATCATTAGGCTACTCGGGTGCCAGTCACGACCAATGATTGACACAGTGATGACACTTGACACAAAACAGTGGACACATTGTTGCAACAACATACACTTGTTGACCATAGCGCGACGGGCAGTGGTGGAAAGTAACTAAGTACATTTACTCAAGTACTTTACTTAAGTACAATTTCTGAGGCACTTTTACTTTACGGGAGTATTTCCAATGTTCTATACTTTTACTTCTACTCCATTACATCTCAGAGACAAATATTGTACTTTTACTCCACTAGAATAATTTGAAAACTTTAGTTACTTGTTATTTTGTAGAGTTGAATTATTATTACAAAACATACATTAACCACGTCAGCCCTATATACATTTTGGCCTTTAGAAAATAGCCGATGAGCTTTTGTAGATCTGCTATTTTCAACAAAAAAAAAATATATAATTATACATTTAAAAATGTGCAAAATGGGCCATTCTGCATAATGAGTAGTTTCTTCCTTTGGTAGTTTAAGTACATTTTGATACCAATCATTTTGTACTGTTTACTCGTGTAAATTTTGAATTCTGGAGTATTTCTACATTGCAGTATTGATACTTTTACTTTAAAGTAAAAAATGTGAGTAATTTGTCCACCACTGCTTGTTGACTACCGCGACAGGTACGATTTCATTCTCCAAGGTTTTCCATTAATAAACGTGTTGTGTGGGACAGTAGGTGGTAAATAGTTGCTGACACTTTAAAAAGAAAACAAAACACCCGATATGGCTTAAACACCGTTTCCCAAACAGTGGGTCGGGACCCAATTGTGCGTCGCGGACACATTTGTATGGGTCACGAGTAAATATACCTTTATCTTTTGTTTCCTACATTTAGTTTTTAATTATTATTTCAAAACATTAACTTTTTCATGAATCAAAAACAAATTAAATGATTTTTCAAAAGAATTTCACGAACACATGAAAACAAATCCACACTCTATAAATTAGAAAACAAACGTTTAAAAGCATTGAAAATAGCTGACCTACAAACTCACAACGGGTCGCATCGCGACGCGCTGTGAGCTTAAAGATCTGCTATTTTCACTAGCTTGGGTCCTGCGGGGGGAGACATCAAATTTCTCTTTTGGGTCACGGGCTAAAAAGTTTGGGAACCAGATTTAGGCTAAAACATTCGCAACAGCTAAAACTTTTCCAAAGCAGAAATATTGGTCAAACACTGACAACTTATATCAACGGCTGTATAATAATAAAACACAGCTTATTGTAACGTTATTATAACAGGTTATTATAGTAGCAGGTTGTCGTAGCCTACACCGCTTCCGGTATGAAGTTAATCATTTGTGTGACAACACCGATTATACTCACCAACTCTTCACTGATGACTGTATTTGCAGAACGATTACGATATAGTCGATTATAGCGTGACTGTGAACACTTAGTAACACTTATAGGAACGTTATATGCACAACATCCCACTTCACCTTCATTAGGCTGGCAATCTTACATTATTTGGTCAGACGTTTTTGCTTCACATTTCGGTTCCTCATTTCTGCTGGCATGCCGGATTAATCATTTGCATAATGCGTTGCCCTACCTACTGTCGCCGTGCAGTTCTTTTTCACCTGGCTGCACCAATAGAACAGTGGTGGCAAAAGTTCTCAAGTTTTCTACTTATAAGTAAAGTATCAATATTGCAATGTAGAAATACTACAGTACAAGTTGGGCAATCAAAAATTACTTGAGTAAAAGAACAAAAGTATTCTAGTATTGGCATCAAAATGTACTTAAAGTACCTATAGTAAAACTCCTCATTATGCGGAATGTCTCATTTCACAAGTTTTCAAATGTATAAAAAAATCTTTTGAAAATAGCAATCTACAAGCTCACAATGCGCACCGAGGCATTGTAGGTAAGCTATTTTCAAATGGCCACTTTAAATAGGGCTGAAGAAGTGGTTTTGTAATAATAATCTAAATCTACAAAATAACAAGTAATTTGAGTTTTCAAACAATTGCAGTGGAGTAAAAGTACAATATTTGCCTCTGAGATGTAGTGAAGTAGAAGTAAAAGTATAAAAAAGTATACATTACAGTAAAGTAACTGAAAATTCAAGTACAGTACTTGAGTAAATGTACTGAGTTACTTTGCACCACTGCAACAGAATCACACCAAACTCTGCATGCTAATCTCTCCCTGAGAAAGTTTTATACAACAAAAATGTCCAGTGAAGAGGATATTTATTTCTATTTATTTACAATAACTTGAAATGTGGCATACTTTTTTTCTTCTTTTTTTGGAAGATCAACAGTACACGCCTTTCTTTAAAATGAGAGATAACAGAAGAATACAAAAACATGTTTTCATAACAATGTATTCTACACACATTTCTTTAATAAAAAGAAAGCACAAAGCCACAAATTCAGAGAGAGAAAATAAGCTTCCTTTCAGCCTTCAGTAGCCCCCAACCAGTTAAACCACTAAATATCCAATGCATGGGGGTAGGCTACCATGCGTATTTTCGATGCTTTAAATCGACCCACTGTATGAACACAAGGTGGTCTGAGAGTCCGTAAATCTGAAACTTGACAGTGGTTTACAATATACACTGAGTCAGGAATTCAGTCTGTGAAGTCACTGAGGCGTTCATTTTCTGGTTCAGTGAAGGCCTATATCTTCTTTCCTTTATGTAACCTGTTGAAGCGCCACATATTCTCCTTCCTGAGAACCTTCCAATATTCCCTGTCGTCTTGCTCCAGCTCATGCAGTTTCTTAGGAAGTCCCAAGTTTATTTGGAAAAGCCTGGGGAGGAAGACAAAGAAGGGGGAAATCAAATAACATACAGTCAAACTATTCAAATGGGGGTGTAATTTAGCTGTCAGTTTGATGTGACTAATTGAATAACTTTCAATACCTGACTCATGGGAATTCAATTATTGAACATGAAAAGTGTAATTCCCTGGCCTAGAATGATCATCATGTGCCATAAAGAAATGTTTGTGATGAGTTAAGGATATAGGTTTATGGTCTCCACCAGGCCAAGACCATGTTTTCGGCCTTGTCCATCCGTTCGTCTTTCCGTCTGTCTGAGAGCAGCTAAACTGTGCCAACATTTTTTGTTACTACTCCTACAGATTTTGTCCAAATGCAAATCGGTATACATAATCTCCTTTGTCATGTGATCAAGACGTTATCTGTCACTGCCACATTTCTCATATTCCGATTGGCTATGATTGGCTTCCAAATTTTGCAGGGGTGGCCCGTTTTGAACAAAATACCACACATCATGAATGCAGTGCCAGCTAGCTGGGAAACTTAGCACGCACAGTCCCACTAAGCCAAAGAAGAACCTCCATCCCAACTTCTTCAAATCTCCTCATGGTGGCACTACAACAGCCCACTTCACGTTTGGGCCTATAACTCTTGAACTAGGTTGTATAATCAATATATTTTTTCCCCTGGGTTCCTTGGATCATGATGAAACTTATAGCCCCTGTTTGTAGTGGATTACATTTTCTGCCTAGCGCACTTTTTGCTACCACTCCTACAGATTTTGTCCAAAACTCGCAGAAATCGGTACACATTATTTCTGGAGTTTCATGTGATCAAGATGTACGAGTCGGATCCCATTGCAAATTGGCTATGACTGCCTTCCAAGGTTTGTTTTTTAGCTGTTATAATTTAGGCCTTATGCATTTTGTATTTTCATGCTGCCCCCTGAAAGTTATATAATTTAAATTTTTTAGAATCTTTATTAGCTCAATCAGTTCTTAAAGCCTCCATGGACAGAATTGCATGCATTGTATTATCAAGGTATACAACAGTATATACTGTACATCTTCATGCCATTCTTTTTTGTACAACTATAACTCTTAATGTTTTGCAATTACAAAATACAAGAATAGCAATAAATAAAAGAAAACAAGTCAGATAACAGGACAACAAAATCAATGTCAAATTATATATTTTTCCTTCAAAAGATGTATTCATCTTGAAAGGCTTGAGGCAGATATTGAATTAAACAAACGAGGAGAGTAAAAGAAGAGACATACAGTACTCTAGGTTCTAGTACTGTATATCTCTACTTTTACTAAAGTCTAGAATATAATTTGATAGAGATACCATACTCTTCTTACCACTCTGGGTATTCCTCAGGGGGCTTCAACTGAGGGTCTTCTCCCTGCTTAAAGATGTTTACTCCTACAGCATAAGATGTGAGCTTCACAGGGTCTTTACACACCTCTGGGCCTTTCAGTTCTTCTTTGGCCATGCCTTTCCCCTTTTTGGACACTGGGAGAGAGAGGGAGTAACGAGTTGTAACAATAGCACACTTCATATCAGTCACCATGGAAAACAAATGGTGCGTTTATACACTACAGCGCCGTACAATATGCATTCAATTCACACAACGACGGCAGAGGAAACCATGTAATTAAGACACTAACTCAGGGGGAGCCCGGGATCGAACTGGGAACCTTCCTTGTTTTCCCGAACCTCTACCTCCTGAGCCACTGAGCTCCTATTAGAAGTTTTGTGTGAGGGGCTGACACAATTTTCGACGTGGCTTTCAATACATACAATATTATCTCGCTATATTGCTTGTGATATGTAAGAGGTGCAGTTGTGTAAAATTGTATATTTTGTACAAAAGGTTAAAAAATAAAATATTGACTTTAAGTAATGTAATGTATACATGATGTGAACATGCACGGTACATCACTAACAGACTTAATTTTATCCTTCAACTTCTTGTTCATGCCCCAAAATGACTGGATATGCAGGTTTTGTAGAAATTTGTAGCAATTATAGAAATATTAGACCTTACTTGTCGAATGTTTAAGCATTATGTTTAAGCATGTTCTAATCATGTATACTTTACTTAAAACATTTTCAATATATATATATTTTTGTTTAACATTTTGGAAAAAAATGCCAATTTAAGACCGAGGTGCCCACTCTTCCTTGGTGCCCACCTATCCTGTTACCATAAAATCACCCCCTGTATCTGCTCAAGAAGGATTTGGTCAATAATCAGATTTGCCACAATATACAAAAGAGATGGGACATTATTTAACGACCATGGTTGGCTAAATGCACACAATAAATATTGTCCAAATTGTGTTTAAGGCAGGGGTCTTCAAAGTTTTCAGCCCAAGGACCCCCTAGCTGAAAGAGAGATGAAGCAGGGACCCCTACTACATACTGTATAAAATGACATAACCAACATCACCTCTTTGCCAAAAATATATATACACAACAATAAAGGAGAAATAGCAGAGCTTGTAGATCTGCTATTTTGACCCCCTAGGAATCCCGGACCCCCTGTTGAAGACCCCTGGTTTAAGGCAATAGTTTGAGTAAGAAGTGTACACACTGTTATACGTTTCAAACAAGGAGAGGCAAGAGAACACAGACTGAATCATGACAGAGAGGACATGTCCTTACCAACTTTTTTCGCGTATCCACATGCCGGAACTCTGGATAATCTGTTCATACAAAACCCCGTTGCTGTGTTGGTTGTTGTTTGCAAGGCTGTCCGAAATAAATGGTTATACGCCGACATAGTTACTTAAATACCTAACAAATACAAACAAAATACACAGATAACATGCGTTGGTTTGACTTTCATGCGTTTTACTTCCTGGTCATCTCTTCGTTGTTGGATAACGCTTGTCTGATATTGTATGCTGCCCCATCTGGATGGGGGGCGCACTACAACCTGACTACGACCAGGGTTGCCATGTCTGCGACTTTGGGCTTGTTTTTCTATAAAGTCGCTTGTTAATATTGGTTATAGTTGCGGGTTGCGTTTTTTGGGGGCTTGTTTCTACAGTGTAGTTGCTTATTTGGGCTTGTTTCCTAATGTTGTTTAAACCAGTGGTTCTCAAACATTTTCATGTCAAGGACTCCCAAATTAACATTTTGTCCATGGACCCCCACATATAAAAATATGTTGTGCCAGGGACTCCCATTTTGCCACTTTCCCCCCTCAAGATTCTTTAGAAAACAGCTGGGACCCCCTTACCAGATTATCTGTGTTCAAATGATTGAAACTGATTGAAATTCAAACAAATAAAAAAAAAATGTGTCACTTTTCATAGACCTGGTTTCTTATTTCTCTCACGAAATCTGGCAACGCCTGTTTTGGACCGTTCAGCCCGCAGGGTGGCAGTAGAGAGCTTTAGGAGACAACAACAATAATAAAGGAGAAGAAGTAGTGCTCTCTTTTTCCTTCGACGCCACGAACAATGTCTGAATATGATGCGGTCCAGAAAGGTGCCTTAAAGTTAAAAGGAGCTGGAGACATTTCTTCTGGGAAAAAGTAGGTTTTGTCTGTCTGTTGGTGACACTGTATTGAAGAAGTCCATTTGTCTCTTTGGTAAAATGACAGTGTGTTAGGCGGTATGTCTGAGACACGTCGATAGGAGCTAATATGATTAGCCATCTTGCTAAGAAGAAAACAACACTGTCTTGCTCTCAGGTCAACAAACGTAGAATCTATCTAACAACAGTGGTGGAAAGTAATTAAGTACATTAACTAAAGTACTGTAACATTTTCGGTATTTTGTTTTACTTTACTGGAGTATTTCCAGTTTTCAGTACCTATACTTATAGGCAAATATTGTACTTTCACTCCACTACAATTATCTGAAAACTTTAGTTACTAGTTGTAGATTTTGATTATTATTACAAAGCATATATTAACCACTTGAGCGCTGTATACATTTCGGCCATTTGAAAATAGCAGATGCAACGCATTGTGAGCTTGTAGATCGGCTATTTTCAAAAGATGTTTATATTTTGTATAAAAGGTTGCCCACCCCTGCTCGCATTATTATTATATTCTTATTTTGCAGAATAGCAGTCCAATCTAATTACTCTGTGGTGTCATATTGTCAGTCTTTGTTAGGTTGTATCATTAGATTGTTGACTTATTATGTGAGTATTAATCTAATTAGCAGCTGTAAAAATAAGACATAAAAGGCAATGGTGGTTCGCACGAGTTGTTCTTGTTGTCAGCATTGGAAATTGACTGAGGCCTTGTGCCATATAAAGTAGCCCACCCCTGGTGTGTAGAGAGAGAGGGGGGGAGGCATGCAATGAATTGGAATCGAACTCAGGTCCTAAGTTGTAATGATCTATGCACTAACTGGCTGAGCTACCAGGACCAGAATGAGTCTCTTGATTCTGCTCACAGTAGTGCAATACAAATGAGAGTTGATGCTACTCTCATCACTAACATGTTTTTTTGTTACAGGAAGAAAAGGAAGGATAAAGAGAGGAAGCAGCGTTTGGAGCAACAGGTCTTGAGCAACAGCCAAAACGATGAAGAGGATAAGGCCAATAAAAAATGTGTTGACAAAAGGACTCCTGCTCAAATAGCTTTTGACAAGATGCAAGAAAAGAGAGTAAGTCAAAGGGGTTTTCAAGGTTTCTTTATTGTTACATATTGTGTACGGGTACATAAACGTACAATTATTTTGTTCTGGTGGTTTCTCAGACACTGTAGCAGCAATAACAATAAAGACACACACAACGACAGGAAAAAAGGAATAAAATATGAATATAAAATAAAATAATGAATATGGATAGCAGCTGCATTCGGAAAAAGAACACTTTGACCAAGCAACATAATTGTTGTTGTGCTAATGTTCCATTCATGACTGTCTACGTTGTGTCTGAAATGTTGCAGAAGTGCTGAACTGTTTACCCCCAGGCAAAAGTGCAAAGGACCACAGTGGAAAGTAGTGCTGCTGTGGGCTGTATTCTTTAACCACTGTCAACCTGGTGTGAAGATTGCCTATTATCACTTTCAATTAAGTGATTAATGCATCCCAGGTGATGATCCATTATATGACCCAAAAATACAGATTGTAAAGCTAGCTACCTGACCATGATAAAATAATATATTGATATTTGGAGTTGGAATCCAAACCTCTACCAAAGTGTAATTTTGTTTTAAGGCCGTATAGCCTAGAAATATATATTGTGACTTGAGTGGAATATCATGCCTTATATAGGCTACAACATTCTAAGGAAATGGTTCTGAGCCAGACATGATGCAGGAACGTTTTTCAAAGTATCATCAACTATTCTAAGGATCAGCTTATCAAAATGTGATAATTAATGATACATTTATCCATATAGTGTTTGGTGACTAGCTTGCCAGAGTGTCTTGAAATAATTCTCAAGTAAATGTAATGTGTAAGATGAAGTATTAACAGTAGAAAAAAACAACTTAAAAACTACCAAATCTTTTTAGCAAGGCCTCCAACTTTATGTTAAATATTATGCAGTTAACAAAAGGAAAAGGTCTGCACACCGTCTTGATGCTCCCAACATGATTTAATAACAGAGCTGTCAGAAAAAACTATGTTTCGGCCGATGTGGCCTTCGTCAGGTACACTGAGCTGAGTGAGGAGATGGCTATATGAAGAGACAATAGTGGACAGAGTTCACAAATCACTGAATGAAGACACCCGGGGACAACACCCCGAATTGGAATTGGAATTCACAGTCCATGTCAGAGTCAACAACAGATACACAGATCAGCCATTATTATTCCTATGTGGCCATCAGGAAAAACAGGAAAACAATTGTATACATATAAACTGTCCATATCCCGTACATAAAATGCAATATTAAAAAGACAGGACAAGTTCAATCTTACAGGAATGGTTTGATGTCGAACTCCTCGTTCAGACCACGAGGAGCCATAGAATTGAGATAATGAATATAAAACATTTCTTTCTCGTTGTAATATTATGTTATATTATGCAGTTAACTTGTCAATAACCCAACCATGAAGTTTGATGAATGTTAACCTACATCTGTTTAGGGGCGGCCATAGCTGAATGGTTAGTGAACCCGCCTAGGGAGTCAGAGGCCCTGGTTGCCCCAGGTTCGATTCCAGGCCAGGTCAGCATATGTGTCGATGAAATGAAATTTGTCCCTGAGCAAGACTCTTAACCCCTAATTGCTCACAGGTTCTCATTGGAAACAAGACCGCAAGGACTTTCATGAACGACCTGTTAAAAGGAATTATCCTTATCCTTACAGAGGTTAACAGTAACGTGACTCCTGACAGGCAATATTGCTCAAAAGTTAAGCTGTGCTGACAAACTTGCAGAGACATGCAAAAGTGTCACTTTTCATCTACAGTCACCTTTTTGAACCCAAATAGGGCAATAGTGTGACACCTGACCCGAAAGAACACAACATGTTGTCACCTTTTTCACCTCGGGGCTGTTTGCGTGCCTGCAGTTAGCAGTGATAATGGGGAGTATACTGGCAGATGTCTTGGGTGTTCAGTTCTCATTGAAATTACTGTTTCCCTTTTAAGTCTGATTTATACTTTGTCGCAGGCCGAAAGTAGCCGCGTCTTATCGTGTCACGAGTATAAATCAAGCATTGTCATGGCTACCCATCAAATCATATTTATTGACTAAATATAACATCCCCTATTTCATTGATATTGGTATCATCCTTTCCTTTATAAGATGTGTTCTAATATTAAATTATTTTTCTCTTCTATCTCTTTCAGAAAATGGAGAGGATTTTGAACAAAGCATCAAAAACACACAAACGCAGAGTTGAAGTAAGACATTTTAAAATCAGACATACTCAAAAGTCAAATGACATTAAAGAAAATAAGTTAATTCAAGCATTTTGGAAATGGGAAGTTCTTTTTACAAGTAAAATATTTGGAAGACCAAAACATTGGCATATTGGACCACAAGTTTCTTGAAAATATTAAATGTTCTCAAGACTCATGATAGTATAATGGATAGTATAATTCAATACAATATGATAGTGTTTCAGGAATGAAATATCGGTAATGAGTAGTACATATCTTTTTTGCTTGCAGGATTTCAATCGCCACCTGGACACTCTGACCGAGCATTATGATATTCCCAAGGTCAGCTGGACCAAATAAAAAGGATCAATGGCTGTTTGCTTTTGTTTTAAATTTCTTTTTTTAGGAATTGATCTGGTATTGCAGATGTTCCTGTAATACCAGAATTGTCGTCGTCGTCTTTTTTTCGGCTGCTTTTATAATGTGGTTATCTGTGCAGTGACACTTCAACAGTGCTTTCTCCAGTTCTTGGTGTGTCATTAAAGATTGAATTAATGTTTTTTCTTGTCTATGTGTGTGTCTCTCTGTATCACCATTCACAACCTCAATGTACACAAAGGTTAAATGATATGAATTTATCTTGGAGTATTGTTAAGTTTGTATGTGAGCGTTATTAATTTGTATCTAGGTACTATATACAAATTAAAAAATATATAAAATAAATATACACTATTCATTAGACTATATTTACTGTTTCATCCTGTAATAGTAAAACATGCTGGTAAATCACAAATGCTATTGGAAACATGCGCATGGTATTTGAATATTAATATCAATCTTTTAACAAATTTGTGGTTTACACATTGTATAAAATTGTGTTGCAGATTAAATGTTTTCATAGATTTCATAGATAGCTTCATAGACTATCAGTGGTGTGAGAATTAATGTTTGTTTATTTCACTTTCCCTCAAAATGTAGTAATCTTGACTGGCTCTACTTGATCTGCTCTTTTTTCCCTCTACACGAAACCCTTTCCCAAAAATAGAAGGCTTGCTCATTGGAACTTGTATATCTGCTTGTAGATCTAATGTTCCCCTCAGAATAGGAATTCTAGGGTTGAAGTGGTTGAAAATAAAGGTTCCTGGCTATCGCACAAAGATTTGGTGGCCCCACTAGAGGTCTCGGACTCGGACCCCCTGTTGAAGACCCCTGTCTAGACCAATAAAGACGCTCAGTGGAACCTGGAACGCATTTCCGCTCTCCTAATTGAGTCAAGTTTCCTGCAATAATGCTCAATATCCGGGCCTGCTGCAGGTTTGCTGCCGAAGGCCATGTACATCTCAAATTAAAGGTTTATACTATAAACCTTTAACTTTCATCATATACTATACATTTTATAGTACATACTGTTACACGGTGGCCGTTGTGGAGTTTTTTCTCTTCCTTTTTTTTCTACCTATTGGCTGATTGATGTATGTCCTTTATTTATCTAAATGTGTAGATATTCCAAACATGCAATGTCAAATTGGCATTGTAAAATCTTATACATTGTACATTCACCTATAACTATGTAATTCACTCTTATGAAAGAGCCATTTATAGTTTGCTCTAGCACTACATGTGAGAATATTTTGTAGTAGTGTTCAGCGTTATTATAACTCAACTAGTCTGATGGTTTCCCGGCTTAGAATAAAATAAATCAACCATTGGTTTTAAGTCATGCTTTTATTCTGAAGTTTGCCTATTATAATTTTTTTTTACCGGAAAACAGCGTTGCCATGTCCGCTTATTATAAGCGACTTTGGCTTGTAAATATTGCTAATTGCGGGTTGCGGTTTTTTGGGCTTGTTTCTAAAAGTGTGGTTGCTAATTTAGGCTTGTTACTCAAAAACATTGTTTTTATTTAAACCAGTAGTTCTCAAATATTTTCAGGAATTATTTTGTGCCAGGGAGCATTTATGTTGTTAGAATGTTTTAAAAAAGTATTCCACATTTTATTGCAAGAGTTTTTGAAAATGGCAGACTTACAAGCTACAAGCTCACAAGCTTATAGATTGGCTATTTTCAATGTATACAATATACAGGTTCAAAGTGCTCATAATGTCCCAGTGCCCTAGTTGCTTCTTTTGGGCTTGTTTTCCTAGACCTGGTTGGTTACTTCTCTCGCACAACCTGGCAACACTGCCGGAAGAGTGTCCGTTCAGTTCACTCATTCACTACCGCCTGTTCTCGCGGTACCATTGGTGCGACCACATTAGCTTGCATGCTAACCTCATCGTTTACAGGTTTACGTGTCGACCTGAAAACGAGCAAACGAGCGAGACACGGAGAAGAACCACGCAATTGAAGAATCTGGAATAGTGCTGCAAAGAGGAGCTCCAGGAAGGATGCCACACAATTTCCAGGCCGGAGACCTGGTGTTCGCCAAAATGAAGGGATACCCCCACTGGCCAGCTAGGGTAAGCAAAGCAAGTACAGCAACGAACGCAGAGGGGAGAGGGGGGCGGTGGGAGAAACAAGTACAGCAACGAACGCAGAGGGGAGATGATGGGGGCGGTGGGAGAAACATCAACCAGGTCTAGGGAAAACAAGCCCAAAAGAAGCGACTACTATGGGCCACATCATGAGCTGCTGAGCACTTTAAACCTATATATATATTGGCTATTTGAAAATAGCCGACCTACAAGCTCACAACACGTCTTGATGCCATGCTGTTGTGAGCTTGTAGATCTGCTATTTTCAAATGGATACAGGATAGGTGGGCACTTAGGGACATCTGGGCACCTTGGTGTAAAATTGACTGTTTTGTCCAAAATATAAAGAAAATATATATATTAGAAAAATGGTCTTAAGTAATGTAAAGTATACATGATGTGAACATGCACAGTGCATCATTATGCACTGTGCACAGACTTAATGTTATCCTTCAACTTCATGTTTATGCCGCAAAATCATATTAGACCTTAATTGTTGAATGTTACTGAATTTTCTAATCATGTTTCATACTTTACTTTACCTAAAAACAGTTACCAAATATTTTATCTTTTTACATGTTGGACAAAATAGCAAGCTGCCCAGATGTCCCTAGTGCCCACCTGTACTGTATACGTGACATGAAAATGTTTGAGAACCAC
Organism: Gymnoscopelus microlampas; assembly: GCF_963454915.1. Taxonomy (NCBI): domain Eukaryota; kingdom Metazoa; phylum Chordata; class Actinopteri; order Myctophiformes; family Myctophidae; genus Gymnoscopelus; species Gymnoscopelus microlampas. Next base: position 38,751,528 of record NC_139946.1, read on the forward strand.
TGGTTTAAACGACATTTAGGAAACAAGCCCAAATAACCAACTACACTTAACAAACAAGCCCACAAAAAACCCAACCCGCAACTAACCAATATTTACAAGCAATTTAACAGAAAAACAAACCCAAACTTGCTTATAATAAGTGGACATGGCAACACTGGGGGGCGGCAGGGGGCGGGCGACCTGCTCCTGTGTATGTGACACTGGAGAGAGAGAGAAGGTTCTCTGTGTTTCCTTGGCTCATGTCTGTGGAGAACCCCAGTCTCTCTTCTGTAGAGACCCCAGTCTCTCAGTGTCTATGGTGTGGAGACCCCAGTCTCTCAGTGTCTATGGTGTGGAGACCCCAGTCTCTCAGTATCTATGGTGTGGAGACCCCAGTCTCTCAGTGTCTATGGTGTGGAGACCCCAGTCTCTCAGTGTCTATGGTGTGGAGACCCCAGTCTCTCAGTGTCTATGGTGTGGAGACCCCAGTCTCTAAGTGTCTATGGTGTGGAGACCCCAGTCTCTCAGCATCTATGGTGTGGAGACCCCAGTCTCTCAGTATCTATGGTGTGGAGACCCCAGTCTCTCAGTGTCTATGGAGAGTGAGTGGAGACCCAGTCTCTCTGTGGAGACTCCATCCAGTCTCTCAGTGTCTGTGGAGAGTGGAGACCCAGTCTCTCTGTGGAGACCCAGTCTCTTTAGTGTCTGTGGAGACCCCAGTCCCGCTGTGGAGACCCACAGTCTCTCAGCAGCCGCAGAACCTGCTTTTTTGCTGCCATGGCAACCTTGTGATGTTAGGATGAAACGGTTCAGATAGCATGGTTTTGGGTGCGATGCTGCAGGGTCCTGCTGTTCTGCATCATGTAAACGTTAAACTTTAAAGCCACAACCCTATGTTACTTTAGAAATGACGTTTGGGGTTATATATTTTTCATTACAGGTTGACCCTTTTGTATGTTGAAAACGTGAACCTCAATGAATGTTGATGTGCTATTAGACGGCTTGTTGTGTTACATCACTGAACCAATAGATACATTAGACTTGCATTATCTTGCTTTGCTAGCCTAGATATACGTTTTATAACTTACTTCCTGACATGATGTCTGATGCCCCAACTAATGTTGGTTGGCAGAGTGTGTAGAGTAGACCATACATACAGTAAATTAATGTGTTATTATTTATTAATTTGATCCCCCTCTCTCCCTGTTTCATATTAATGTTTCTAGATTGAAGATGTGGCGGATGGGGCAGTGAAACCTCCTCCGAATAAAATACCAATTTTCTTCTTTGGGACACATGAAACGTGAGTAGAGTACTATGCATGCTCATTATTGAAGGTATACTTGTATAACTGCTATGCTGTGGCTGGTTTCATATGTTTGCAGGATGTGATCTCTTTAAATCTTGCATCTCACACCATTTGTAAATAAGATGGGAGATGCAATTCAATTCAAAAGAGCTTTATTGGCATGAGAAGACATGCGTTTACATTGCCAAACCAAGTGTCAAAACATAAAACAATACTATACAATTCACTATTCATAAACAATACTATTTAAGAAAGAAGAAAAAGGGGAAAGTATGTATAGTTAGACGGGGCACTGTAAACAGAGCTACAGTATGTCTCATTGCAACGTTATATTTACATGTTGGCATTGACAAGGGAATAAAGCTTTTAGAAACAAATATCAGCAATCTTTCAGTAGTTTGACGTTACTTTTGGGACATTTAGCAGTATTTTCCCCAAAACTATTTAAAACAGTATACAAAAAGCCTCAGATTTCAAATGTGTTTAAAGGTAGTAGCTCTGTTTATCTGTGCAGTAGGTGAGAGGTCCACTCGGTACAGAGGGTTAGTGTGCAGGAAACACATATTGGTTAGTAGTCCTTTAGGCGGTTGTATTCCAGATGCACTGTTCTGTCACATTCACTAGATGGCACAGTCTCTTTTCTCTCTCACACTAGGGTAAATCATATAGGAGGAGTAGTAGTTTTATTTTGGTCATTAAAAGCAAATTAATATAAAGCTTTCATTTGTTATCATTGAAAATGTGCTTGGCAATTATGAATAAATCAAGGTATTTACTTTCATAATCAGGGCTTGCCATTTACTTTGAATGGAAATGTTATTACCACAATTGCACATTTTCTTTTTCTCTATTTTTCACAGTGCATTCCTTGCACCAAAGGACCTTTTTGCCTATGAGAAGTACAGCGAGCGTTATGGGAAACCTAACAAAAGGAAGGGATTCAATGAAGGTTTATGGGAGATTCAGAACAATCCACATGCCTCCTACAGCGCCCCACCAGTAGTAAGTATTGTCATGGGGGGGGGGGGGGGGGGGGGGAATTGATACAATACAGAATATGACAGATATTACATACTGGTAGAAGCTTAGCACGGGGTTCTGCAACAAGGTAGGTTCAGTGGTTTTCAATTGAATACGAACATTCATACGAACATTCATATTCATTTTGTGACATATCCACAGCCAGCCAGCTCATCCGACAGTGAAGGAGGCAACAATGATGCAGGAGGAGGAGGAAGTGATGAGGAGGATGATGATGAAGAAGCAGCAGCAGCCGTGGTACCCAGCAAAGCAAGTTCTGGAAGCGACGCAGATTCCGATTCCGGGAGTGAAGACAGGGGAAAAGCAGCTGCGGTCACTGCGGTGAAGCGGAAGCCACCAGCAGCCGCTAAGGTATTGTGAAGTGCAGTCATGTCATCACAGTTTGTTTTTGGCGGTATCACAATCCGCGTTATGGATCACAATGTTTTTTCATGTTGCTTTTCTAAGACATTTTGCAAGTTGTTGGACAGTAGAAACCGGTAATTTCTTAAAATGTACCTGCTACCTGCTCTCGACTGTAAGGAGTGGTGCAACGTAGGTGTGAGGGCCGGCCCAAACTCTAGATGTTCGAACCTAGTTAGAACAAAGTTGCTGATCACTGATTAAATTAAATGTAGAAAAGTTACATTTCAGCTAAACATTAGGCCTAATAATTATCACTATGCGTATACAGTATAATGGTTGGGTATACTGTATGATTTCACTAGCTTGTACCCCAGCGAGAAAGGCCCTTCTGAGAAAATCTAGCCCTACAAGAAAACGATAACTTTAAGTATTTAAAATGCAAGTAGGAGAATATCTGAACCATTAGGACAGGACAACGTTCTTTTTCATGGATATTATTAACTACCCCCAGTTTCAAAAGGTTGACCAAGCAGCCACTACAATAATAAAATGGCATTTTAAACTTACCAATAAAAGTGCATAGTAAGTCAATTACATTTTCCTTGTTTTTGAGGTGCATTTTGGAATGTATTTTTGTCTTCTGTCAATGGTGTGTTGACAAAACAGTTTTTATCTCAATTTCATGAAAATAATTCAGATACTGTTCTGTCCCGAAGTTTGCCATTAATGCTGTGTTTCTTAGGTTTTTAGACAAGGTCCTCTCTTGCTCGCCACTTGGAAATGTGTCTATGAATGCAATGCATGCATGTTTACTAATATGTGCACACTGGTGCGGTGCAGTGAGACGTGCAAACGAATGCATGGAAGCAGGACTTCTGGAGAGAAACAGATGATCAAAGGACAAACTTATAAATTCTTAATATGTTCACACATTTGATCATAATCTGCCCCATATCTTCCAATTCTATGTTATGAAATGCTTTTCTGTGTTCCAATTTTGTCCATGTTTTCACAGAGTGATGCCATTTGTTTATTGGAGTGTTTTATTACGTAAATTATATATTGTATTATAAAAAAAGGGAATTTGATTTAAAGGTTGACCTGGGCAATCTCAGACACTTACTGTATGATAAGAAAGCCAAGTTTGGAATTGTGTGTGAGTGCAGTCAACACTGATAGAATGGACAGTAGTGCTGTGGCACGATACAATCATCTGTAAAGGTAGATTGTGGAGATTTTTTAAAAATCACACATCATCTAAGTTTGTCATATCACACACGCCCCTAAGGATTATATAGACATATACAGTATGCTTGAACAAGTTGTTGTGCTTAATTTCACTGCAAAAACTGCATCATGATGGTGATGATAATTTCACCCATTGACTTTTGACTGTCTTTACCCCCTCAGCGGCCCCCTCCTGCAAAAAAAGCCCGGGCCTCATCCAGTGACAGGGATGGAGAGGAGAGTGGATCCCCCTCTGAACCAGAGCCCTCCCCTTCGGAGTCAGACTCTGGCAAGAACAGTGACAAGGTGAAAACATGCATAAGTACACTTACGCACCCTCATGCAAAGTGAACATTCACTTGATGGCAACATTGTAGTGTGTAGGAAACTAAATAGACATGTAAGCAATACATTGTTGTTGCACTGCCTATGAGACATCACACTATCATTTTGTTGCTCCTAATAAAGGACTTTACTCCGGAGAAGAAAACTGTGGGACGGGGTGGTAAAAAAACTGGAGGAAAAGGGGGAAAGAAGAAGGTAAGGCTGTGTTATATCTTCACTGTCAACCAGCCTTTTAAGGCATTGAATGTAGCACCGTAGTGGTAGCAAAGTAGTTTGGGTCCGTTTTGTCATGGTGGAGGTTTTTCTTCATTCCTGCTCCATTTCTCTGGGGTGTTGCAGAAAGCTACATCTGACTCGGACTCAGACTCTGCGTCTGCGCCAGAGAAGAAAGCAGCAGACAGTGACTCCGATGACGAGAAGCCACGGCCAGCCCTGTCGGGTTCAGAATCTGGCTCCAAGTCTGGCTCCAAGTCTGGCTCCAAGTCTGACTCTGACTCAGACCCACCTCCACGGAAAGGCCCTCAGGCCCGCAAAAAAGGTCCGAGTTTGGGCATCCGGGTGGCTAATCCAGTCAGTGCATGTATCATATAAAACTAATCACGAAGTCTTGGGTTTGAATCCAGGTCATGAACTATTTCACCTTCTTGCTCTCCATCCCCTCTTTCTTGTCTCGCCACTATTCTGTCTAATGAAGCAGAGGTGCCTTAAAATAAACTCAATAAATAGACAGGGTCCCATACAAATTGTATTAAATGCTTTTTGGCCCCCAAGGCCACAGGGTGCTTACTGAAAGAAATATTTTTGCTTAATCATGTCAATAACTGTGTTTTGTGCCTTTCTTTTTGCCCACTCATAGAAAAGCCCCCACCAAAGCCTAGAGGACGGAAAGCAAAACCTGCCCCAGCTAAACGAGCACCTTCATCTTCATCAGATAGCGACAGGTCAGGTTGCTACAGCTTGTCTGTTATCCTGATCACCCATCCATTTTTATTAGAGGAAAGACATACTGCAAAGTTATTCCCTTGTTACTTTGTTAGTCCCCCCAGGATTCCTTAGAGAAAAGGTCTTGATTCCGCGGAGAACAATCCTTGATTCCGCGGACATTAAAAAACTGCCTAAAATGACCAGCTATCAAGAAAAAATATATTTTGTTTTAATAATCAAGTAAAATCCTTTATGAAATAGATACAATTAATTGTAATACCATTCTAAAACACTGTGGAAGCAAGTAATTGAGTCAATGTTACTGGTTATAAAATAATCAACAATTTTCTTTGTCCCTCTTGGGGAGATTTATATAAGTTCAGGCATTGTAAGTGCAACACACACACAACCACACACACACACACACACACACACACACACACACACACACACACACACACAAATCGCTCCTTTATGCCCATCGCTTTCGATCAGAACTGCCGGTGTTATGACTAGAGACTAGGGGTGTCACGATTCACTTACCTCACGATTCGATTCAAAATCGATTCCTAGGGTGCCGATTCGATTAAAATTGCGATTCTGCGATTAATTGATATTCGATTCGATTCTGCGATTTATTGCGATTTTCTAACAAATATTCGATTCGATTCTGCGATTTATTGCGATTTTCTAACAATTCTGAACAATATAAACCATGAAAAGTTGAATAATACACTTCAATGCAGCCAGATCATGTCAGTCAGTCTTTCTGACATTGATTTCAGACAAAGTGCCAGTGAAAAAGGTACTAACTTATACAAAAAAAAAAATATATATATATATATATATTTTATTTATTTTTAAATAAATAAAAAAATCGATTTTTAATATTTGGAAACGATTTTAAAATCGTGGCATTAAGAATTGCGATTTATTCATGAATCGATTTTTTTTGACAGGCCTACTAGAGACTCATGCCGAATTCGCTGTGAAAAGCCTGCCTTTAGACCCCGCCTTCCCCAAAACGTTATCCACACACACAATACCGCACATGCTCGCACGTTGCACACCATCCCCGTCTATCTGACCACGACCAGGATGAAAACCGCAACAATTCTCCACCATTCTGCTTGTTGCGAACGCGGAAGGAGCCCAAGTGGAGCCTACTATGAAACTCTGCTCGGCTTGTGGCTCTGTCTGTCTGTGTGTGTGCAGTATGTGTGCACTGCCTGTGTGCAACCCACAGAGTGCGCCAGAGTGCAGCTACAGTCAAAACACACACACACACACACACACACACACAGTCCGTAAATACACAATATTTTCGAGCTGCGTTCGCTTCCAGCGTTTGCGCGTCTTACTTGTTTTCTGCACTGTGCCTTGTATTCTGCAGACGGATGAGAAATCTGATGATGGCGGTATCCTGGGGGGTCTACTTTGTGCATTTTGTTGATGTACTTCTTTCTACCATGTCATTTAGAAGTAGTTATTTCAGATCAGTCTTGCTTTGTCATGTGGAGTTTCTTTTTTTGTATTACTTTTTTCAGTTAGCAGTCATTGGTTTCCTTATTTTGCCTTTATTTATTTTTATCATTTTCAATGATCATTTGTACAATGATCATTTTCAATGATCATTGTACAAATGATGCTGTTGAATGGCAGCATAATGGTAGCCTGCTTTCCTTTCTTCTCTAAAGTGACAGTGAGCCTGACCGCATCAGTGAGTGGAAGAAACGAGACGAAGAGCGCCGACGGGAGCTCGAAGAGCGCAGGAAGAGAGAGGAGGCGGAGGAGATCCGCAGGTTACGTGAAAGAGAGAAGGAGGAAGAGGACCAGAGGAAAAAGGATAAGGAGAAAGGTAAAAAAGACAGTGACAGTGACAACAGTTCAGATGAGGCCGTAGACGATAGCCCACTGAAGAAGTCCAAGAAACCCCCTCCAGCTCCAATCCCTGCACCCTCTGACTCCGATTCTGGACCCCAAGCTGAGGTACAGGACCTAGATGGGAAACAACACTCTTTGGAAGGCAATGCTAACACTCCTATTAGTAATCACTGCAAATATTGTTTTTCCCTTCACATAGTCGAAAAAATCTTCCAAACGACCGGACAACCAGAAGAAGGGGAGAGTGAATAAAGAGAAAGAGAGGAAAGACAGAAAGGAGAGAGATATGAAGGAGAAGAGAGCCCAGCGGTCAGAGGAGAAGTCCAGGGGGAGGTGAGTTGCACCCTGCTTGGACCCAAGGCTACAGCATTTAAACCTCATTAAGTTAACATCATTAAAAATGTATGCACACGGATCACTGAGCGCCTGCTTCCACAGGTCCAAGCCTGAAAAACCCAGACGCAAACCAGAGAGGCCTCCAGAAAAGAAAGTGGAGAAGAAAAAGGGTCTGTCTTCCATGCCGTCACACTCGATCATACAAACCACATTTTCTATTCAGTTGAAAAATATCATAGCCTGGCTTGAAAATCATTTGCATTGGCTTATCCTGTGCAATGGATATTTTGCATAGTTTAAAACGGAACGACGGTTGGGTCTCTAGTTTGAGGGCAGTAAATGTTCATCATCAGTGCAATTGATGGGTTCGCCAGCGACTAAACCTCAGAAAAATATACCACAATGGCATAATGTAGTTGTGTTTTGTGTAGGTAGTCGAAGGTCAGTGATATTCTTCCCCTTTCCAGTCCATGTATAATAGATATTTTCGTGTCATTGAAATGGAAAGTATGTATTGACAATTGTTTGGTGCGTCCATGTATAGAGCCGTCGATAGAGGAGAAGTTACAGAAACTCCACACAGATATCAAGTTTGCACTGAAGGTGGACAACCCAGTAAGTGACACAAAGAAAAACATGTCTTTCCGTTGAATGTGTGTCAACAATTATATGTGTACCATATTTTTTGCAATGAAATCCTAAACTGTTCTGTCACATCCTTTTCGTAGGATATAGAGCGGTGTCTACAAGCCTTAGCAGAGCTCGAAGCTATACCGGTCACCAGCCAAATCCTGCATAAGAACGCTGATGTTATTGCCACTCTCAAAAAGGTGCATTGTCTACACTGAAATAGTCTTTAACAGTGAACATAACAATGACCTGGGTAATGTTTTGGGATCGAGTGTTTTCACAGCATGGCACCAAAAGGGCCAGCGGTTTAGAACTGTTGGTCTGTAAATTTTTGTATGTATGTTTGTAGTTATGGACAGTATGTTAATAACCAATCGCAGTGAATTACACAGCTGCTGCGCCAATCACAGCTTAACTTGCACCGCTATGCTCACATTAGCACAGTGGTGCGCTACTAGCAACTGGGTGCAGTACGTTAGTCCGACAGCGCATTCCTCCGACAGCGCAGCGCTCCGACGTTTCCAATACTAAACCCGAACCAAACCCGCACCCTAACCCTAACCGCACGCGGATGCCACATAGTCGGAGAAAAGGTCTGTCGGATTAACGCATGCCTCCCCTAGCAACTAGCAGATTGCCACAACTTACAGAACTGCACACCTAGCAACTTGCCACGCTGACTCTGTGTTATTACATTACATTTAACCAGTGCTCTCGTCAACCCAAAACCTCTCAACCTTCATTCAATGCTAACTAAATCATGCAGTCAAAGCGACTGAAATGAACTGTTTGCTTCATTGAGACAGATCTGGGTATACTAACAATACTAATCATTGGTCATATATTTTGTTCCTCTTTGAATTCTCCTCTTCAACGTTAATTCAACTTGTATTCATTAATTATTATACAGATTCGGCGGTACAAAGCTAGCAATGCTGTCATGGAAAAGGCCAGTGACGTCTACAATAAGTTAAAACTCCGATTTGTCGGCAAGATGGAGACCCCAACCAAACCTAAAACAGAAGACAAGGGTCCACAGGATAATGGAAAGGAGGAAGAAAACACAGGTTAGGTTTCCATCATGCTGCCAACTGGTTTTCATACCACTTAAATGTGCATGTTGTGTACTCTCCTTTCTTGGTTAATGAATCTACCACTGTCTATTTTTAAAATTATTTTTAGACTCTGTTCCTGTGAATGGAGATTCGGAGGAGAAAAAAGATATGGAAGCAGAGGAGAGGCCAAAGTCCCCTGCTATGGAAGAGAATAATGAGCACATGAGTTCAAGCCCAAGCAGGTAAAAATCTTGTTTTCAAATCAAATATCTTCATTCACTGTATGCATAACTGCTGGGATAGAAATACAGGGCCATGTGTACACACACACACACACACACACACACACTCACACCGTGAGGCCGTGGGCAAAAAAAGAATCAACTGCATGCAATTTATTTTATGTCTTAATATAAACCCGGCCCATTTAATACAATGTAGTTGTAAGTGTATGCCCTCTTTCTGTGTTAGACCCAGCCCCGGGAGCCCTGCGGAACAGACACAGACCAATGAGGAGACAGACCACGGCTTCCCTGCCGAGACAGAACCGCCTTTAGTAGAGAGCTGAAGATCCCACAGAGAAGACTACAATTGACTTAGTGCTTAAAGATGGTGGCCTCCTTGATTTCATGTCATTTTGTCCTCATGATCCAACTTGCGTTGTAATGAACATCCAGAGTTTCCTACCTATTAAGCTAATATTGACGTTTGGACATTTTGTACTGTAAGGATATCAAACCGGAAGGCCTCTGTGTTTAAACACTTTGGTCTGTTGTTTACCACAGAGAAAGAGGAAAGCTCACCTATTTGATAGTACATGGCGCTGTGCGTACTCTTGTTTCTGAAATGTATTTTTTCTTTTATATGACACTGCCCGTCCTGGATCGACACCTCTATCCCATTCTCCGCACTACCATGCTTTTTCTTCCCATATGACCTCTATCTTTGGGCTTTCATACCGTATGTACATTGAAAGATTCCATTTTTAGCACTTGTAAAGCCTGATTTCTACTCGTGCGCTGGTGTCGCACATCAAAAATAGCAAATCTACAGTACAAGCTCAGAACGTGTTGCGGTGCTACACATTGTGAGCTTCTAGATCTGCTATTTTCCTTGCACGACACCCGCGCGCAACTAAATATGAATCGGGCATAACAGGAATTTAGGCTGGGGCAGAATGGAGCCATGCTGTGAATGTTTAGCTTTGAAGATTTTGCGTAGTCGTACATCCGTTGGCTTTATCATTTTAACGAAGCCTACAGAACATCACTAAAGGCCTAATGTCTATGTGTGTTTGGAACATTGAGAGAGTGGTACAATACTATTTGTGATTATTTTATGTTGTATACTTGTTTTTTATCTGGTCTTGCTTCCTATTAATCCAGTCTAAAATATTAAGCCATGGATTTATGTCACTTCTACTGTTTTACAACTGAGGTCCACCTACTTTTTTATAACCCATGTTTTCAGATATTTGCATCTATTTTTGACGTAACTAATAGATGCTGTGGAGTTACACGCTTTGCCTCTTCGTCTTCCCTTAGTGTCTGCTTTCACGATGCATTACTAAGTAGGAAAGTTGTACAGATTAAAAATGGTCCTCACTGCAGGTTGTGCAGGTTGGGCTATTCAGATCCAATGTAGCTGCAGCTCATTTTGACATTTGCCTCATGCATACAAACAGCAGTGTTTTTAGTGCTATGTAAATTGGTAAAACATTTGTATCGTTTAGTTGAGACTTGAATAAAAATCTCAGCATGAATTGAGTTGGTCCCACCTAATTTCTTATGTAAAGTACAATTGCATATTTAACACATATTCTTCTCATGAGCAGACAGGTAGATTTTTTATTTAATTTTCTTGCCTGCCAATTACTGGTTATTTGATAGTGCAGCCTCTTGTATTTATGTTTGTGAAATTTTGTTGATGGAACAATGCATGCAAATAAGTAAATGCTTATGATGGTAAATATTGGACTGTTCATTACTCCACTTAATAGAACAATAATTTAATGTGCCCACTATTTCAGTGATAGTGACTGCATAAATGGCCTTTGATTTAGAACAGTGGTTCAAAGTGGGGTCCAGGGACTCTCAGGGTTCCTTGAGGGGGTTCTAAATTGACCCTTGCAAGTCTGACTCTGAGTCTGACAGTGTACAAATGGAACCAAATGGACCCGATTGGTTCCATTTGTACACTGTCAGAGTTAAGGTGGGTCCTTGAAATGGAATGATTTGAAAACCACTGATTTAGAATATTACAATTATAGTGGCAGAATTGCACTCCATTTAGAAGAGACTAGCTTAGCGACAGTAGACCTTTAATTTCATTGATTCCCCTCTTGAGTGAGAATCTCGCATAATAATACACACAAGTCAGCTGACTTTTAGACGCCATTTTGTCAGCCATTTCCTCCACAGATCCATTGCCAGTGTCTGCACACACAGTACAGGACAGGAGGAGGACAGCAGCCCCGTCTGGCCTCGCCTTCCCTTCATCTGCCCCGGGATTAGTGGAAGCAGCAGCGGATCATCCTGCACACAGGCAGCCTTGGTGGTCCCCCGGGTGGATGAGAGAGGCTCGGTCAGCAGCCCGCAGACCTCTGGTCCAACAGGACAGTCACCATGGCTCTCAAGATTGTCAAAGGGAGCATCGATCGCATGTTCGATAAAAACCTTCAAGATTTAGTACGTGGCATTAGGAATCACAAGGAAGATGAGGTAAACGAAACAACCGATCATATATAAATATTCTCTCCATCTCTTTATTAACGTTTTCCCCGTAATCGTCATCACAATCAACGGTATATTGTTGTGCACGTCGCTAATGTTATCCCCTCTCTCCTCTCCCCCGACCCCCGTCTACGTTGACAGCCTAGCCGGCCCAGGTTAGGCTGGTGGAGGGTTTAAGCTGCTCGGCTAACGTTAGCTTTACTTGCTACGGTCGGCTCAGTCATTCGTTTCACTCATAGTCTTTTAACGTTAGCTTATTCTAGTCTATGTTTCACTTTGTACAACCGAGTGGCCGTTCAGAGGACGCGGTGCACGACTTGTCACGCTATCCGAGGTGGTGAATGACAGGTCAACCTGCTGTCAGTTTAGATTTGTTATTATTTTTTTAAGCAAGTGAAGTTATATTGTGTGTTTATGTGACAGCTAGCTAACGTAGCATTAGCCTGTTAGTTAAAGACAGCAAGCTGGCTTCCCAGAGTCTAGACCAGTGGTTTTCAACCTTTTTTGCGCCAAGGACCCCCAAATTGACACATATTAGCCCAGGCAGGGACCACCATTTGAAAAGATATGCCAGGGACTCAACCATTTAGATTTCTTGGGGGTCCCAGTCTACACTGTATCATCATCATCAGTGTTCATTTAACTCTGAGAGTTACAGACATACAAGGGTCAATTTGGTTCCTAACTTAATTTGGCTGGGGACCCCCTGGAAACCCCTCAAGGACCACTGGTGGTCCCCGGACCACTGGGTGAGAACCACTGGTCTAGACTATAGAGATGATCAACCTCCGGGCAGGTTGCTCATCCGGATAAGGAGAAGAGGTCACACACAATCCCTGCTAACGGTACCCACTACCCCACTGTGTTTACTAGAGATGTGCACAACGGGCCTGGTGGTCAGTCTGAGCCATCCCTGGTTGACCATTCATTGTTGCAGGTAGACTGATGGGATTGGAGGTCTGATAGAAAACGGGGCGTTCTGAGGTGACGAGCGTTGAGACCATCATCATCACATATGATTCCATGACGTGATGCTCTCCTCTAGGGCTGTCACGATTACACATTTAAGTTGACTATTAATTGTCACTCAAATAATTGAGATTAGCGATTTAATTGTGTGTTTGGCCATTGAACATTGGAACACATGAATGAAAAATCTTTTCTGTTTGCCTTTTATGCTTCGTAATCAAACATTGCACAGGGCAGATGACAAATAACTGAAATATATAAACAGAAATGATTGACTTTTAATAATTGTGCAATGTAAAAATAGCAGAAATAGCTTTGTGACACGTTGTAAGCTTGTAGTAGATCTGCTATTTCTGCTTTTTTTTTATATGTGAAAATGTGTGAAAATCTTTCAACATGGAAACGATTATGACGATTATGCAAAAATAATTGCGACTATCTCAAATAATTGCGATTAGACGATTATGTAATAATTGTGACAGGGCTAGTGATGCTCTCCTCCATCACATATGATTCCGTGACGTGATGCTCTCTCCTCCTTAAACACACAAGAGCCTTTTGAACCTGTCACTCCCATCATCACACTAAGCATGACTTTACACACTGACCGACGGGATTAACTGGCTGACAAAAACATTGCCAGTGGCTAAAATCAGAGATTCTAAAGGGATTATGTTGTGAAGCCATGTTATCTTATAAATTATGCATAAGGTATTATGACTCACTCGGTATACACAGCTCTTTTGAACATCTCATCTGTGGGTGAAGCTGATGTCATCTCCATCAGTACTATGTATGTGTGATATGTCATTGAAGTGGCTCATCACAGCATCTAGAAATGAAAGCACATAGGTTTTCCCATTTTGTTTGTCAGCTTATTATTATTATATATATTTTTTAAACGTTCAAGTTATTTGTTGAGATATGTTGTGTTCAATTTCCCCGTAATCATGTTTTCTATGTAGAAGGATGGGGTGGGGGTTTGGAGCATCTGAGTGTCATAGACTAGTGACACACTGACACTGCATTTGTCTCAATCTGAAAGTCGGGGGTCAAATGTACAGTAAAATCACTGGGTCAGTAGGTCTGACCTCTGACCTGAATGTAATTCCTAGACCCTTTATCTGTATGTTTTGTTTTCTCTACGGCTTTATTCTGCTTTTGGCACCTAATGATGAAAACAATGGGCTATATAAGTAGTAACCTCACTTGCAGGCCCAATCGTGTCGATACACAATTGGTTACAATATTGCGCCATTCGTGTACGTTTAGTTCATTACATTGGCCACGAAAAGTGAGCACCAAGGCTAGCTGTTTATTCTCCACCCAGCCATCCATGGACGATCTTTTGATTCAGCCTATAGACTGAGATGGCCTCCATTGGTAACTCAACCCTACCTACCTAGATAAGGTGTTGGTTACCGGGCCGACAGTGGACAGTTTGCTGAAATATTAATATGGTCTCTGTGTGTGCTATACCTGGGCCCGGCCACAGTTTCTCATGCACTCTCTCTATTTGTTTTGCACGTATGTGTGTGTGTGTTCTCTCAACCTTGCACAGCTTGTTCATTCACCCTCTCCCTCCCATATTTTGTGGAACAACAGGCATTTGAACAAAAATGTGTGAAGACTGCGAGTTGACCTTATTTGGGACCGCATGCAGTTGCTACCTCTTCTGCTTCCCTCTTATTTCAAGCTCGAGCTGCTGTGCTGGCAAAAGCTCTCTACGTTGGCCATGGGACAAGTATTTGGGTTATTTCGATGCAATGGCATCTGCGAGCATCAGTGGTGACACTGTGTCTCCCCCTGCCTGCCCTCTAGGCCCGCCAGCCTCCCTTCTCCTCAGGAAACACCAGCAGAATGTGATCCCACCCCCTATACCTCCTCGTGTCACTGTGCTGTCTCATGACTGCAGACACATGACCAACACACTCTTATACTCTATAGAGCTGAGCTGTCTCTTTGTGTGTGTGTGTGTGTGTGTGTGTGTGTGTGTGTGTGTGTGTGTGTGTGTGTGTGTGTGTGTGTGCGTGTTCGTGGTTAAGTAATGGTTAAGTGAATAACTTCTTGTTGGACACTTTAAAAAAATAAATATATACTCATTTATGCAATTTTCCAGACATCAGATCATTTGGCCTCGGTGGCTAAAATAAATGATCAAATTACTTTTACTTATCACCAGCAACTACAAACCATATATTTGTAATTGGAATGATCTGCCAAACCACACCAAACCAAACTAGCTCAGTGGCCTTGTAGTTAGAGTGTCCACCCCGAGATTGGGAGGTTCAATCCCCAGCAGAGTCATACCAAAGACTATAAAAATGGTACCCAATGCCTCCCTTCTTGACACTAGCCTCATGTCCAAGCAGTCCAATTGTCCATAGGGTGTACATGTACATCATGGCTGGGGATGTACTACAGGAACAGGAGATAGGATTCTGACATACATGGGCCACATGGCTCAGGAACTGTTGGTTCCCAAAGGCTACATTCTGTACGAACTAATCCAGTGCATTCAAATCAGCCTCAACAGTGACTGATCAATCCCAGTACTGTTTCACCTACATTAGTAAAGCTATCACCACGGTGTGCTGTTGCAATAACCTTCTTATTTAACATTTTAGGAAAACTGGGATAGTTTTTGTCTACAAGTTGCTAGAGTGGCTGACAGGGTCCCACATTAACACTAGTAAATGTGGGTAGATCTTTCATTTGGCCTGTACATTTCGGAAACCATCTGGTTTCTTGCAACAAAATATCAGATTAGATGTCCATTTCTTAACAAAATATCAGCCACGATTCAGGAGTGCCTTTTTTGCAAAGATATCAGCATTGATGGCTCAATGCCAGTAAGATTTGCAACAAAATATCAGCCTTGGTGGCTCATACAGCGCATAAGTGAATGAACTTGGTAAAGTCTTGTGCTCCATAATCCGTCACTTGTCCACTTTCATCCTTCTGGCATGTGCTATATCTCCTATGTGCATAAACGTTTTGATGTAGTTTATAACATCAAAAATTACCATGGTAACTCTTCACTTCGTGGTTTTCTTTTTTTTTCACAGACTTGAAGAAGAAACATGATGTTTTTTGTTTTCAGAACTAGGACCATTGTGACTCAATTTCGTTTTTCCTTTTTTAACAAGACAGTTGTGTAACCGTCTGCTCTGAGGTGCAGATTAGATGTATGTATGATATGCAACACAAAAAGGCTGTGCATATTGCGTAATACATTAGATATTTTTTGGCTCGTTTAAAGAAAAGGTTTAGCTGATAGGAGTTTTCATCTTAGTTAAAAAGATAATTTTGGACCCTGGCTGGTATCTTTCAATTAGGGATGCCACAATCTGACCTTCAGCCAATTCGAAATTCGGGCAGCCCTGGCGAATATTTTTCGATTATTCGACAGCGCCATTTTAAAAAAAAATATTTTTCAAAAAAAAAAAAAAAAGTTTTTTTTTTTTTGTTTTTTTTTTGGAAAAATATTTTCGCTCCTGTTTTAGCATTATTACGGTCATTTCCGGGTTGCGCGGCCCAATTATTAGTTACATTAATGTTTGGGCTGGGATGCTTTCCAGCAGGGGCCTCAGTGCGGCTGCAGAGTTCATGTTTGGGCTGGGCTGAAACAGTGAAACGCTCTGAAACTGTGGCCATTTACAATTATTAAGACTATAATATTACTATTATTAGTATTAGCATATATTTTGATTGAAACTAAGGCATACAAAAGTAAAAAGTAAAAAAAAAAAAAAAAAAAAGTAAAAAAAAAAAAAAAAATCTTAAAAAATTATAAAAAATATATATAATTAAAATCGAATTTTAAAAATCATTTTCGATTATGGAGACTGTAACGAATATTCGAAAATTCGAATATTCGGTGGCATCCCTACTTTCAATATGCACCAGCCACCTTCACTGTTTTGCCATCCAACTAGATTTGTAGGATAATTTCAATTCGAATTTTCTGTCAAAGGCGGGTAGAGTAGACAAACTGGCAAAGACTTCCTGCATGATATGATTGCTGACAATGTCTCACTGACTCACTCTGAGTGTCAAAAATCCATCCATTCTAACATGTTATCTGCCCTCTGTTCCGTCTGTTCTCAGGCCAAGTACATCTCCACCTGCATCGATGAGATCAAGCAGGAGCTCAAGCAGGACAACATTGCTGTCAAAGCTAATGCAGTGTGCAAACTCACCTATGTAAGACTCCTCAGCACCCTGCAACAATTCAGTTACTCTTTGTAGCCCTTACTGGCGCGACATACTGGCATACACATTCTATGTTAAGTTCTTGGCCCTGTCTGTTGACAGTAAACTTGCAGTTTTCAGCTTAGTATTTCATTTAATGCATCCTGTGGACAGCAGAGTCAAGCACATTGTGTAAATTACGTTAAAGTTTGGTCACTAGATGTGCTGTCAGTTTTATCATTGTAATTACCTCTCTCTGTCAGGAGAGGGAGACAACAGACATAAAACTTACAGATTATAGCTTTAAATCATGAAAGGACTCAAATGTTTTGTTGTAATGCGATGGGGAAAAATATGTTGTTCGAAACTCCCTTTGTATCTAAATTCCCATCTGTATAGGCTTTTAGTGTTTTTAAAGCACTATTTCTATTTATAGTTCAGTCCTACACTTAGGCTTGCGTTTGGTATCAGTGGTCAATTTCAAAGCTCTCTGCTCAATGCATTTGGCCTCTTAGTGTTCCACAGGGACAGTCCATGGCTGCTTGCTTCTTTAAATCACCCTCTCTCTCTCCCTGTCTCATCCCTGTTGCATTTACAGCTTCAGATGCTCGGCTATGATGTCAGCTGGGCCGCTTTCAACATCGTTGAAGTCATGAGCTCCTCCAAGTTCACTTACAAGGTGAGACCTAGAGCTTAAAATGAAAAGGCTCCAGCTTTGGAGAGAACCTATGTCAGTATAAGGGATGTTCTGATCAATCAATGGCCGATGACGGTTGGCCCAATTTTCATTTTACACTATAAAATGACATACCATAATAAAACATAATGCAAGTTTATGCTATTTTTCTTATTTTATTTTATGTAGAACATACTTTTCATAGTATTTGAGGTCAAGTTTATATTTATTGAATCGTCAGTTAGTACTGTGTGTTCTGACACAAGGGGTGCGGTTGCATGCCATTTAGTGGGTGTATTAAACCATTACACAATGAATTTTCACCAAGTTTGACACTATTTGGCCCTGTCCATCATGGATATTTTGCAAAACTAACATTGGCACTACTGTGTTAAATTCATGTTGGCATTTACATGTGCTGTCTGTTCTCCCTACAGAGGATTGGTTACCTGGCTGCGTCACAGTGCTTTCATGAGAGCACTGATGTCATCATGCTTACAACCAATCAGATTCGAAAGGTCAGTGACATTATTTACCCTTTGCAAATAGTCTGCGCATCATGAAGATTCTTGTACTGAGACATATCTTCGTTTTCTCTCTCTCTCTCTCTCTCTCTTATCTATCTATCTCTCTATCTTTTACATGTTCTGCTCTCAGGATCTCAGCAGTCCCAACCAGTATGACACAGGGGTTGCTCTTACTGGCCTGTCCTGCTTTGTAACCCCTGACCTGGCCCGGGACCTGGCCAATGACATTATGACACTGGTGAGTCCTGATGAGGTCTACCACCTAATCGCATGCTCATTTTGCAGGATGAGTCAATAATTTGGTGCATCTTTACTACCATGCCTTTCTTCATTTGAATTCCACTTCAAAGCCAAAGTGCTGGTGAGGTCATGCTGTGTAACAGGCAGCACATGACACATGGGTCATACATACTCTTCTCTGTTTAGATGTCTCATACAAAGCCCTACATCAGAAAGAAGGCCGTGCTGATCATGTACAAGGTGTTTCTGAAGTATCCAGAGTCCCTACGTCCTGCCTTCCCCAGACTAAAAGAGAAACTGGAGGACCCAGACCCAGGTATGGACGAGACACAACATCCTTTCTACGGGTGTTACAAGGGTGATGTCTCACATTTGCTGCTGTAACAGGGCAGCCACATTGGTGCTGTTCTCATCAGGGGTCTTGGCTCTGTCTCTTGGGTATCATGTCCTTTTGGTTTGGGTCAGATGTGCTCATTCCAGTGTGAGGTAACTAAATTATAGGCTGCTTGTGACTTGGGTACAGACTTTCTGTCACCGACCTCGGTCCTATGAATTATTCAACAGCTGCTGAAAATCTGAGAATAAAAAATGGCTCATTTGTGATGCTGCCACAGCTGTCTGGCAATATTCGACACTTCACAGGACTATGTCTGCCGTGCTGACAAAAAAACACCCCAGAGGAAATTGGTCTCTTTTTTTTTATTGCATATTGCTTGGACCTAACTGTGTCAGCTCCCTTCTGACAGCGAATAGTCTGCTATTGTTTATGGCCATTATCTGATACAAGCTACTGTAAGATACTGCTGACAGAATATTTGATTTCACCAAACAATTTTAAGCTACCAAATTGAGTGGAAAAAAGAAGGCCACTAATTGCAGGATGCTGCCCAACAGAAGCAAACCTGAGGCCAAAATAGACAATTGTTTGTTGTCTATTTCTAAAGAATTCCCTAAGTGTCTAAATTGTTGATCAAATTTAGATTAATTTCATATTGCTCTATATATTGCTCTGTACATAGATTTATTGACAAGGTTTTTATAACTAATTCGGGTGATTTGTGACTATATAGTAGGGGTGAACAAGATATTGGTCTTCATATCCGTATCGTCTAGTAATTACTTGAAAATGCGTTATCTTATCGGACAGATTATGTTGCACCAATATGATTGGACGATGTGTCTCTTAAACTGACAACAAATTTGCCATTTGCAATGACTGTTCAACTTCAGTCATCTGAGTGTTGCGCAAGACACAATCACTGAATTCCAAAGTTGATAAGCCACATGAAGATCAAACATCCCAAAATATGGCAGAGAATGATGTCGTAATCATATCTGAGATACCAGACTTGTGTTTTTGTGTATATCAGGATTGGTCACTAGATGTGCTGTCAGTTTTATTGTAGTTCAGGCATCCTTGTAGTTACCTCTCTCTGTCAGGAGAGGGAGACAACAGACATAAAACGTACAGATTATAGCTTTAAATCATGACAGGACTAATGATTTATTTTCTGTCTGTAAATGTGTATGGTACTGCTATTTTATTTTGTTTTATTTGCCTCGTGCAGGTGTTCAGTCAGCAGCAGTGAATGTGATCTGTGAGCTGGCCAGGAGGAATCCTAAGAACTACCTGTCCCTGGCCCCACTGTTTTTTAAGCTCATGACTTCCTCCACCAACAACTGGGTCCTCATCAAGATCATTAAGCTGGTGAGTCAGTATGGTTATATGGTTATTTCATTCAGTGACCACGCATGCTTGTGCGCATGGACGTGCCCTGCGTGTGGGAGGGAATGATTATGGTATACCCTCGGAAAAAACCTAGAACACACCACTGAATTCTAATATCCTCCAACTTTATTGTGTTGCAACACAATAAAGAAAGTATCACTACTCAATAAACTAAAATGGATCAGCCAAATGCCTTCTAAAACAAAATACATGTTGTCATTTATTTTCCTGAATTGATAACCAAAGACTGCAGTCTCAAAACTAGGATAAGAAATCAAAACTAGCAATATTCCAGGTCATCACTGCTACCGTACTGTATACATTAAGCGGTAATTGTAGTTTTTGAGAGACTAGCAAAATAAAGTGCCTTGCTTAAAGGACAATGATTGTCTATTCACAGCTTTGGCCATATATATCATCCATAAACCGTTTTGCTGTTAATTAACAGTTTTTATTTTTTTAACATTTTGCCTTTATGCAAAAAGGGGGTGGCTGTAGCTGAGTGGGTAGAGAAGCCATCTGGTAATCAGAAGGTCACCAGTTCGACCCTTGGCTCTCCCAGTCTACAGTACATGTTGAAGTAACCCTTAGCTAACCACTTTACCCCCAACAGCTCCCCCATGCACTCATCTGAGCCATCTGAGCAGCCATCTGCAGGGTGAATCCTCCCTCCCCCAGGGACCAGTATATACAGCTTTTCCATTTTCTTTGTAGTCATTAAAACGGTACTAAACTGAAGTCATGTCGGTGTCCGAATTTCATTAATATCATAAATCAGTATTATTTTTTCAGCAACACTTTTCAAATCAGTCCACACTTTAGTCAACACTTTTTAAACTAACTGAAAAATATAAAGATTCCGTAAAGTTCACTGTGCTGGATTATATTATTTCAGTTTAAAGATTGTAGTTGATTTTCATAGCATACTGAAATGAAAGGAATTCAGTGGCTCCCTTGAAAATTAATTAAACCTCAGCATACTTTAGAAAATGGTCGGCACTATAATCGTGAGTTGTAGTTGAAGGGCTAAACTGCCAGACCACCAGTATGAGCCTTTCAAAGATCTTCACATACACTGGCTGCAATAAATGTCCATGGTCTGTTGTGTGTGTATTTGTAATGGTACTTTTGTGCTCTTCTTTTCAGTTTGGTGCGCTCACACCCCTCGAGCCACGGTTGGGAAAGAAGCTTATAGAGCCTCTTACAAACCTCATCCACAGGTGAGACGGTCATAGGAAAGCTGCTGAGCCCTTTACTCAGACCTTTACTGAGCCCACAAGGGGAATTTAGTCGCCAAAGGCAGCAGTTAAGATACAGATCACAGGGGAAGAAAAATTAGATAGTAGATAGCAGCAGTGTAAAAACATCACATTTAATGCACACCCTCAAGAAATGGCAAAATATACAATATACAACACTACTATACAATATGCAACACTATATACCCTCAACAGTGCAAATACAAGAGAGCACACAGTAAGCATGTCAGATAGTATCCGTACTTTACTGAGCTGTTTTCCGAGCAATTAGTCTATTGAACGAGCCGAGCGACCATCGTGTGCCTCATTATACATCTTCATAGTTAGGCACTAAGGACTATCTTAAGTCTGTTGGTTGTCCCCTTGGGTAAGATGTATCTGTCATTACCCCGGGCCCTCCTGCTAAACCGTCCCACGATATCTATAACAATCCTGTCCTCTCTCTTCTTACCTCCATCTCTTACAGTACCTCAGCAATGTCCCTGCTGTATGAATGTGTCAACACAGTGATTGCAGGTCAGTACTATGCTTTGGGCAGTACAACTGTCCTTCATGGATGCATTGTGGCACTCACACTGCTGGCGTAATGACTAATATTAGTTTTGTCGTACGACCGTGTCAAATTGTGCGACTTTTGGCAAGCAACGCAGTCATTTGGCAGTATAGATTAGGCTTCAGGGATTCGTGCTCAAACTATTCATGGGACTGTAAGGCAGCCACCAAATGGTACATATTTATGACATACATATTGATTCTGTGTTTCAGTGTCCAGGTATAAAGCCACCTTTGCCTTCACTCACTAAGACATGCATTGCAAAAAAACTTGTGCACAGTGTCTTACCATGTGCACAAGATCAGGAAGGATGCAAGTTGGGAATGCATTCCCCACCCGGTTATGTGATACCTATTGTACCCATTTTCAGAGTACCCGTTGTGCGTGTCTATGGAGATCTCTGTATCTGTCTTTCTCCATTGTATGCCCATATATGGAGATCAATGTCAGCCATGTCCAAATATGGAGGCCAGTCTATGATGTCGGTACTATGACGTCACGTCATGTTGATGACATCGGGGTACTCCATATATGGGGATTTGTGGATTTATCAATATTTTTGGGACAACTGCCGATACGACTTACTTCAGTACCAAGTTTAAAGTCAATTGGTTGATCAGTTCTCGTGATACATGGAGGGGGGGCACTCACACGGAACATATCCAGCGATTTTGCGCATTTATAGAAGGATTGTGCTGCATAATTTCGTAAGCGTTACTGTAGAACTCCTCCTTGAAATAGACCCAAAGCTCCCTTTTCCTTTGATAAAAGTATGCAGCTTCAGATGTGACTTTTCTCTTTGCTTATGTTGCAGTGTTGATTTCCTTGTCTTCTGGGATGCCCAACCACAGTGCTAGCATACAGGTAAGTGTCTGAGGTCCATGCCACTGTCTGCCTGCTCCTGTGGCATGACATTAACCTTTTCCACTCCAGTGAAATCACTCTGCATGTTTCCATCTAACTTTCTGTTCGTAGGTCTGTCTGTCCGAACATCTATTTTTCAACATTAACAGGCTGGACATGCTTGCATGCCTCAAATGAGTCTCAGTCGTTAGTATTGCTAAGAATGCATGGTATACTATAGAAAAATCTTTCCCTCACCTCTTGCTTCATTATTTGATTCACTAAATTACATTAAACTAAAAAGCCTGAAAAGGTCTACAATGATGATAATGGCCTTTTCACCTTCTCCCTCTCCTCTGTCTCTCTCTCCCTCAGCTCTGTGTACAGAAACTGCGAATCCTGATTGAAGACTCGGACCAGAACTGTGAGCCCTCTGTCAATGCCTGCAGTGTGTCATTCTCTCATTGTCTGCGTGTTTCTGACTGGCATACAGTCCACCCATTTAGATGCCCACGTTGTAGCCCCCTTGTTTCTGGATAACTCGAACTTCATTTACCTTGTTGCTTTCAATTGGAGACAGCTGCTTGAAATGCCACTGCAATTAAGCCACCAATTGACGTTTGTACACACATTGTCAAGCATAGTGTTAACTTAGTATTTATGTACACTCATACGCAATTATTCTTAGCACTAGGCAGACAGGCTGTTTAGCCTCCAAAGATGACTTTAATGTATTCAGCATTCGAGTTATCTAGATCTCACTGTGCGTGCGTAGATTGTATTTTGCTCATAGAGTAGAAAATAGAACTGTGGTGTTTGTAGAATAGATTTGAACCTGGGCTCTGTTTGGTTTTTCATTTGAATGCACTTCTGTCTGAAAAGAGTGCCATTCAAGTTTAATACAGGAAATGAGACATATTGTTTAAGAAGCCTAGCAATGTTTAAGAGATATGGTGGCAGTTTGTAGCAGTAATTTAGAAAATATTTCTTTACTTATTTTTGACATATCATCTCAATCTAGGTTCACTGTTCAGAGTCTTGGCGGTGTGCCCATAGAGTATCCATATACTGTAGTGGATAGAGTTACCTTGAGAGGAGGTGAGTGTCCGCTGCAGCTGTGCTTAAGGGCCTGTCCTCGGTCAGATGTACCCAGTGTCTGCTGCAGTGACCAGCTGCATTTTACCCCCAAGGACACCCCATATACACGTATATTGATCCACAAACCTAAGAGGGGATTGTCTGTACCAGGTGACCCTGTAGTGAGTACAAAGGTAGACATGATTGAGCAGATTTAATCTTGTGAGAAAGAGAGGAAAGAAAAACTAAATGTCCATGTGTTCATTGTCTTGTGTGTTTTCTGTTCCCATCGTGCTGTGCTTGTTTTTGTATGTATTTTCCTTTTGTGTAGTTTAATTAGAATTTTCATTAATGAAATCTTATCAGAATGTTAAATAGAAGATTGTTGGATTATAAAGTGTTTACATATTAGTGTACACTAGAGTATGTTTAACAACCTATCGCTTTTAGTATTAAAAGTGTCAGGTGAGACTAAGGTTGGAGAATGAAAGAAACTTTTTGTCCAAAAAGTATTCTTTTTAAAAAGACACTAAGGCAAAACACATTTTCCATTGGTAGTTTTTTTTTTAACAGTGATTTGAATACCTCTTGGTTGTCTGTCATCTGAAATACCTGTACTTTAAAATTGTTAATTCAAGGTTTATAGGGGACACCTTTCTAATACACAGAGACCATATGAAAGGGTACTCCATTTAGCTGTAAGTTTCAATGACCAGACATTAACTGTAATGTCCAAATACATCTACAATAAACCATCAACCTTAGTCAACAGGGCACAGAATCAGCTTAACGTAGATAAGGTAGTCCTAAGAGCCAATGCATGCCTATTGTGAAGGCCACTGAGAGCATTTTGTGTGGGTTCTCTAGTGAAGTACCTGGGGCTGCTGGCCATGTCCAAGATCCTGAAGACCCATCCGAAGTCAGTTCAGTCCCACAAGGACCTCATCCTCCAGTGTCTGGATGACAAGGACGAGTCCATCCGTCTGAGGGCCCTGGACCTGCTCTATGGCATGGTATGAAGCGGCACTTGCCGTCGTACTGGATCAGTGAGATTTCTTAGCAACCAAATGTAATCTTGGTGTCGTGGCTTATCTTAACTATTTGGACCAGTGTCATACCCCATCCAAACTTTTAGCGAGCGATCTGATGGCGATATCACTTGGAAAAACTGTCCTGATATGGAGTGTCGGCCATGCCGTTTGCGACATTGCTTGCCCTCAACCAATCAAAGTAACTATTAAATGAATAAATAATAGGACATATTGGAAAGGAATTAAGCTACAGCTCACGCGCGCATATACACACACACTCAACACTTTGACTGTTTGACTGAAAAATAAGTAAATCACTTTATGAAATGACGACTTCACCCAGGACAAACAACAATTCAACAAAAAAGCTCTGTTATGTATTTAGTCTATTTCTGTCAACGTTTTGATCAAATAGAGCTTCATCAGGAATTTTTAATTTTCATCAGGATACATCAAGACATGTATCCCACATCTTCAGGAAAAGTCCTGATATAAATGTAATTGATACAAACGTTGACCGCAATAAATAAATTGAGCTTTTTCTCACTCACTGTAGTCTGCTATTTAATGGCGGTCGTTTGAATGAAATAGGCTACTAAATATGAAGTAACGAGGGACTCCCTTTACCATGAACAATCCACTATAAAACTTCTGACAATCAAAATGGCTGTGTTCCAGGAGCAAGCGCAAAGCAGCGTGCAGATCTCAACCAATAAAAAATGTTTGAGGGAGGTACACAGCCACGAAACCTCGCATAAATAGAGACACTGCGAGCAAATATTGGAGGGCTGGACAATGTTGCTGCACAACGACTTGTCGCTCGCAGTACGTCACTCAGGACAGTCTCATTGAAACGCATTCATCTCGCGCATGTCGCTGGCAGGGCGGATGGGGTGTCGCGGTTGTTTGGAGTTAATGAACTGAAATAAATCCATATATTGGACTGGTGTTTGCATTCCCCAGGTGTCCAAGAAGAACCTGATGGAGATTGTGAAGAAACTGATGGTGCATGTGGACAAGGCAGAGGGAACCACTTACAGAGATGAACTACTCACCAAGATCATTGACATCTGTAGCCAGAGCAACTACCAATACATCACCAACTTTGAGTGGTAAGTTAATTGTGCCAAGTTGAACACTAGAGTTTGTGTCCCTTCCTGCATCCAGTGTTTCTGTATTTTTCCTTTGCACTTGATATATTTGCCCTTTTTTAGCTTGATTATTGTATTTTGTTGTGTTTTAACTATGTTTACTGCTCGCCCTCTTGGTCTGCTCCCTTATTCTCAGTGGGATTAACCTGCTAAAAGTTAGCTTTTTCTTGCCATTCATATATATTTATGAATTATGTATATAAAAAAGTTTTTAAAAAAACATGCCGCATGCTGGCTGGTAGAATTTACATATTCACCAGGGAGAAACCGTGCACAACCTACATTTAGCTGGCATCTGGTATAAATTATTTATCTTTAACTGTACCTCTCCATATGCGTCTTTGCAGGTACATCAGCATTTTGGTGGAGCTCACCCGATTGGAGGGCACACGGCATGGGCATCTCATCGCTTCTCAGATGCTGGACGTGGCCATCAGGGTAAAGGCCATCCGAGGCTTTGCGGTGGCCCAGATGGCCACTCTGCTGGACAACGCCCACCTGCTCACCGGCAACACGCAGCGCAATGGCATCTGTGAGGTGCTCTACGCGGCTGCGTGGATCTGTGGAGAGTTCTCAGAGTAGGTTGATCATCTTCCTTTGGGAAATTGCATGCACTCACTCACACTAAGACACATGTGCACGAAGGGCAAGCAGACGCACAGTAATTTCCACCCTGTACATAAAGTTAGGAAGCAAAAAGGCTGACCTATAGTTAAAAGGCTGACCTATGGTTAAAAGTTTTTGGAGGACATTAGTCGTAGGGTTGTGCCGATACACTAATTTAACGAAACTATACGATACGTTATATGGCACTTTTTTATTAGGAAAATATATGGGGGGGAAAAAACAGCTTATGAAAATATATGGGGGGGGGAGCAAATGCAAACAAATACTTCTGTTTTTGCATTATTGCAGGAAAAAAAAGTAAAAAAATAAATAAAAGTTAAACAATATTTTCTTTCCCCAAAACGATACATATCGTCACGAAAACGTATCGCGGGACGATGTATCGGCACACCCCTAGTAACTATCAATAATTTCACTGCGTGGGGTTTCGCAAACCTCATGATGGGAACCACTGTATTGTACCATAACCATAATGTAGCTCAAGGCTTTCTGACTCGAGTTGTCCATGATTTGTGTGATGGGAATAAAATGATTGTCAGTTTGGCCCAAATGTGCCAGTTCCCACCTCTGTGTTGTACTCTCCTGTCATCCCCACAATACATCTGTTAATTCAGCTCTATTCCCCCATGCTCCCAACATGATTTACAGCAAACACACTGTTCCATAATTAATATTTGTATATGCTCCATCTAAGATCTGCTAAGCTTTAATGAAACACATGTTGCCTTTGTTGTTGACAAAGTGACACGTGTTAACAGCTGTTGGTATATGGCTGAGGGATGGTGTCACTTAAATGGAGGAAATTGCCCTCCCACTGCGCTTTCATTTCCACTCTTAAGTAGGGCTACACAAATAATACATAATGATCCGTCACAGTTACAGTTTTTTGGTGACATATTGACATCGTGGCAGAACCGCTGGTGTTGAAAATAGTCAGCTTGTTGCTAGTGTATAAAAAGTAAAAGATATAATGTATTTTATTCAAATCATCAAGGCTATGATGATTGGAATATATACGTACAGTATTGGGATATATAGCAAAGTAACCTGGATTTATCAAAAATTTGCCACAGTAATGCTGCCCTATTTTGAAGATATCGTAACACGTGCACTTCTACGATTATCAGACCCAAAAGATCCACCACAGACCTTTCCGCTTACATCCATCTCTCTCCCTCAGACACCTGGAGAACCCCGCGCAGACGCTGGAGGCCATGCTGCGTCCTAAGGTCGCCACCCTGCCGGGTCACATCCAGGCTGTGTATGTACAGAACGCCGCCAAGCTGTTCGCCACGGTTCTGAGGAGCCAAGAGGGGAACACGGACAGCACGGCCGCCCAGGAGACCAGCCAGCTGATGATAGACAGGTTGCCACTCTTCGTCCAGAGCGCCAACCTGGAAGTGCAGGAGAGGGTAAGACCGGAAAAGCAGCATTCTGACCAGTTTTAGCCAGATCATGCAAATCGATACAGAAAGATATTCAGCATTAATTTAACTCTGGAGTTACAAATTAATAAATTAACAATGAGGATGTTACTGTGTATTCCTGCTTTGGTGTGTTTTACTTTGTATATAAATATAAGGTATGGCTGGCTTTGTACCAGCATGTATTGTAAAACGTTTATTTGCTTCATATCCTTTTCTTGTGACAGTCCACGGCCCCGCCCTGCCGGCACTGACACCTTGTGACTTATAGCCAACAAGCACTGACCTTGTATCGCCGCAGTCGAACCGATTAGGTTACATAACATGACACTAATTTGATCGATACCGTCGCTAAGCTGTCTGTACATGTCCGTCTCCCTTCCTGTCTCGTTGCCAGGCGTCCTGCATCCTGCAGCTGGTGAAGTACATCCAGAAGCTGCAGCAGAAGGACGTGGAGGTGTCCGAGGAGGTCACCGCTCTGTTTGCAGGAGAGCTCAACCCTGTGGCCCCCAAGGCACAGAAGAAAGTGCCTGTTCCGGAAGGGTGAGTAAGAATCCAGTATGTCTTCTTGCATCTAGGTTTTGCTATAGCTGGCACAATAGCAGATTGCAGAGGAGATTGTGTGCACATCTTGTACCTGTATTTAGGCCAGGTGCTGGACATCAAGGCAAGACTTCAAGGAGAAGATAAGACCGGGGAAGCATCTGTCATTTCATTTTAGATTTCTTTGGGCTATTAAAAAATAGCCGATATACAAGCTTGTAGCGTGGCACTTGCTGCTGCGCCACAAGCTTGTAGATCTGCTATTTTTGAAAAATCGTGAAACTGTGTGTATATATATATATACAGTATTATTATTATTATTTTTTTTACTCAAATCTTTGCGTCTCGGGGTCCCTGGAACAAATTATTTTGAGATGGGGGGGGGGGGGGGGGGGGGGGGGGGGGGGATGGTGTACAAGCTCATTGCCCTCTGAGCTTGTAGGTCTGCTATTTTTGAATAGCCAAAGAAATTTTAAAATGACACGGATGCTTTCCTCGGTCGTAATGGGTTAAAGCTCCCAAACTTTTAGGAGCTTTAAACCAGTGTGCGGATGTTTTTACCTCCCTTGACAATAGCAGATTGGACATTATGATTACATTATCTATAATCATATTATTACATATGACATGACTGTGATGTTAATCAGCTGCTAGAATATGAAGGAAAAAAACAACAACATTACACTCTCACTCATTAGTGCTGAAATCCCTCTGGGTTTTGTCTGTGCAGCCTGGATCTCGATGCCTGGATCAATGAGCCTCCATCTGAGAGCGAGTCTGAAGACGAGAAGCCCAAGGCCGTGTTTACCAGGGAAGAGACCAAACACTCCCGCCCACGACCAGAGGTGGACGAGAAGGAGCTGGCGAGGGTACGTATGGATGCACTAATGAGCTCCGTCTCAGATCTTTGATGTTCCTGGTCTCGTTTTGTTTTTAATGAATGGAGCATATGGTTGGAATGTGGAATATACTGTATGCCTCTCTTGTTTACTCTGGATATTGTGACCATATTCATTATTGAGAGTTATTCGTTTGGTTGGGATCAAAACTATTTACTGCACTTCTTCTGTGATCTAATAAAAAGGCCATTTAAAATGTAAAACAAAAACGTTAAATGGCCAGATTTATTGTTGCTGTTCTGATATAATGTTGTTTTCTCCACCAGAGGAGAGAAGTCAGGAAGCAGGAGCAGGCCAGCAACCCATTCTACATCAAGGCCTCACCATCCTCTCAGAAGGTACTGCCACAATATTCACTGCATCCTGTAACACACACTGGTTCTCAGTTTGGGGTCCAGGGGTCCTTAATAAAAGTATTTAATTTTGATGTGCAGGTGTACAAGAGTGGTATTTGTTAAATGAATGTACTACGTGCAGGTGTATCCGGATGGTATTTGTTAAATTAATGTACTACATGCAGGTGTATCCGGATGGTATTTGTTAAATGAATGTACTACGTGCAGGTGTATCCGGATGGTATTTGTTAAATGAATGTACTACGTGCAGGTGTATCAGCATGGTATTTGTTAAAGGAATGTATTTAATGTTGTTGTGCAGGTATACCAGGATGCTCCCGGAGTTGAGCACATTCCAGTGGTGCAGATTGATCTCACTGTACCCCTCAAAGTCCCAGGTTGGTCAGAATGACTTAGCGCTTACTGTGGAACCCCATCATTTCTGTTTACCTTTTTTCATGGGAAAATACATAACGTATTTTATCAGCTTGACAAACACCATAGACAATGACATTGCCAATGTTCTTCAGTTCTGTTAAATTGAATATAGCCCCATTCTCCTCATGCTGCCCTCGCTAATACTCTTCTATATTTGTCCATTAACCCATTCAATCCAGGAAAGCATCGGTGTCATTGTATTTGAATATAGCAACATAAGTTTTAGGTTGTTAGGATTTAGAAAGCATTTGTTAATCGGCCTCGGGTCTAAATGGATTAAATGGGACATATTCCTTGCTCTTCCATGTCAGGCATGCATCAGGCGTCTGACTCATACGTGAAGCTGGAGGAGGAGCGTCGGCAGAAGGACAAGGCAGACAAGAAGAAGAAAGACAAGAAAAAAAGGAAAGAGAAAGGCGGCAGACGAGGGAGGAAGCACGACTCCGGACCAGAGAGTGAGGAGGACATCACGCCAGCTCAGGTGGTGGACATCGTTACGGAGGAGATGCCAGAGGTACGCTACAGCTTTTACGCCTGAACAAATCACAACATTTTGCTTTCCAGGGTTGGCCTCGGTAACCATTTCACCAACTCTGTGACTAGATCAATTTGACCAGATATAATTATTTGTTTGTTGTTGTTTTTCTTTTGTTTCTTTATTACCATGCATTCTTTTTGATGTGACTCTCCTTTTGTATCAGAATGCCTTACCCAGCGATGATGATGACAAAGACCCCAATGACCCCCACAAAGCCCTGGACATCGACTTGGACAAGTGAGTTCACCCCACTCTGGTCTTTACTGTAAACATACACACCTGCTCTGCTTCCAGAATCTGGCATTCAGGCCCATTAGACTTCCTTGGTTTGACGTATTTCCACATAAAACTGAATATCAAAGCGTGACTAAGCGCAAAAAGCAGGACTTGGTTTGTTTGATATGACAGGCTGTCTGACATCAAAATATATCAATTCCAGCCATTCCAGAAAGGCAAATAAGGTTTTTGGGGACTGATAACTGATGATGCACCGCCAACCTAACTTTCTACTGCTACGATGTTATATTTTTTTACTTGAACTTTGATTTTTTTATTACCGTAGCTGGAATTCTTGAGTGCACGATGAGTCAGCAATGACTCCATCTTCATTCACTCATCATGGTGCTTTGCTTTCTGCTTCTCTCTCTCACGCCACACACACACCCACCCACTGCCCGTTCTGTCTGGGCAGCTTGGTGGCGAAGGCTGGGCGCAGGTGAGTAGCATCCCAGCCGCAGGATTCAGACTCCCAACACTAGATGGATTGCTGTTCTGCTCGCTTGCCTGAGACTCTTTTTCTTTCCTCTCTCCCTCTCTCTCTAAACTTATATAGCTTTCTCCTTCCATAAACATAGTATTACTCTTCTTCTCCTTCCATAAACATAGTATTACTCTTCTTCTCATCTGGTTGCAGTGCCTGGTTGCAGTTTTTGCTCACCCTTTGCCTAACTTTTTAACATTTTTTTTTTGAAGATCTCTACCATCCCAGGAAATTATCATCTTTGATCTTCCGTATTTTTATGCTGTATTATATTTAATATTTAATTATACTTAACCCAACCACTTTTTTTTGACCCCTCTACCTTAACATTCACTTGACAAGATCAGCAGTGAGATTGTGTAATATTGGCACATTAATATAAACATCTCAAAACTAATAAATGACCAAAGAAAATACTAGATTGCTTTTTTAATGACATTTTGTTGGACATTAATAAATTGGATCGCTCTCTCTCTGATCACTGCTGATGTTCTCAAGGCCTCATGGGTAACAACTCCCACTCATGACTGGGTTGCCTAAAAGCATGTTACCCCGATGATCTTCTACTTTTGTTCAGAAATGTCAGTTCTATGAACATGCTTTCAGGAACCGCAACTCTGTGCCTTGGTCGTAGAACCTCTGCTCTGATCTTCCTTAATTGATCTTATCAGACTTTCCCTGCCTCCAAATTTTGTCGGCTCTTCCCTTGAGGTGTGCACACTTTAGTTTCCCTTGACTGAATTGACAGTGTAGCAGACGTACTTGTACTTTAAGACCATCTCCTTGCTTAATTTGGAATCATATATATAATATATATAATATCTCATGGAATGGGTATATAATAAATATGTAAAAATATGGAATCCTTACAGTCAACAATATCTGAGGAGAAATGGGCTGTGCATGAGTCTTTATAGAGGATGGCCAGCAGGGGGCTACAGTGCACATGGTTACCAGGCTTCAGAGAAGGAACCAGTTCTTATCGGTTCACTTTGGAGGAATTTGGAAATGGAAGTCATA
Organism: Gymnoscopelus microlampas; assembly: GCF_963454915.1. Classification (NCBI taxonomy): domain Eukaryota; kingdom Metazoa; phylum Chordata; class Actinopteri; order Myctophiformes; family Myctophidae; genus Gymnoscopelus; species Gymnoscopelus microlampas. The sequence goes on from NC_139946.1 coordinate 38,784,168, forward strand.
GTCTTGCTGTCTGCTAGTGTCCCATGCCCTAAAAGCTGCCAGGAGAATGGCTTAAATCAACACTTTGAGTCTGCTGTGCTGCAGCAGCACAATGCTGAGAATGCGCTTGAATAGAGTGGATGACCACATCATAATGGGTCTCCCCTCCTTTGATACTTTCTGCCAGAGGAGAAAAGAAAGAAAGCGAGCCAGTAAAACTGTTTTAGACACTGACTATGGTTTCCTCACAGTAGGCCTTGGAGCTTTTGGATTCATGCAAAATATAGAATGAACAAGGGGGAAGAAAAAATGTCTTTGGGTCCTCTGTGTTTTGAAGTGTGTTTTCATTGTGTGTGTGTGTGTGTGTGTGTGCGTGTGTGCACAGGCCCCTGGAGGACAGTGACAAGTTACCGGTCAGGTCACACCGTCCGGACTCCCTGAAAACGAGCCCCGTCGAAGACGGCTACGTGGAGGCTGCCGCCCTGATGGAGGCCAGGAAGAAGAGCAGCAAGGAGAAGAAAGAGAAGAAAAAGGACAAAGGAGAAAAGGATAGAAAGGTAAGCTGCCGTTACAAAGCCAAAGTGCACTAACTGCATTTTGTTTTGACACATTGACTTATTTATTTGTCTCAAAGGTCAAATCAGACTTCATGATGTACCGATAACCCACTTGGCAGGCCAGTTGAAACACTTTAAAGCCTTTTTTTTTAATCAGTTTGATTATTTGCATAGTTACTGCACTCTGGCTTTGTAGGTTGAGACATGCCTTTCCATTCCTAGGTGTGATGTTGAGATAGTATGAGCAGTGGTGGAAAAAGTACTCAAATGTTTTACTTAAGTAAAAGTATCAATACTGCAATGTAGAAGTACTCTGTTACGAGTAAAAGTCTGTAATAAAAAAATGACTTGAGTAAAAGTACAAAAGTATTGGTATCAAAATGTACTTACAGTACCAAAAGTAAAAGTACTAAAACGTTTGAAAATAGCAGATCTAAGTTTGTGTGTTTTTTTTAACTTATGTTTTCACAGAAGAGTAAAGAAGAGAAAAAGAAGAAGAAACATAAACACGAGGAAGGCGAAGATCTCATGGGGGTTCAGCAAGATGAGCCTGTTGTCCAATCGGATGAGACCAACGAAGTGGCGGCGGCGGCGGCGCCACCACCACCCGCCTCCACCACCGCTGAGGTATATGACATCACAGTAGGGGAGGGGCTAGCGTGCGTTTCCTGCCTAGCACAGAGTCCATGCAAAAGGAGGCTCTGATTTCACTTCACCTGGAATTCTGATGAGCATTAAAAAGATTTGCTGATTTTTTTTTTCTTCTTCAAAGTGTACTGGGGTCACCACCAATCATTTCTATACAAGGGCTCAAATTTCTGACTGGAGTTTGCGGGGCAGGCGCCTCGCTTCAATCATTCTCATTTGACTTAACATTGCCATTGCTTCCCCCCTTAACCCCTCCTTTGCAATCGGTAATAGTGATATCAAATCAAGTATCAGTTCCCTGCTAGCTGAAGCTCTCGGTAAAGTCCCTCGCCAAATACTTGATTTATTCATGAAATAGAACAGTGTAAGCTCTGTATCCATTTTCATGAATAGTACTAAGACAAGAGAACCTGTTCACCCCTTAACCCTTTCACCTGCTCCTCCCTCCCTCTTCCCTTGCCCTGCTCTAGGTTTCGGACCTGGATTTCTGGCTCTCAAACGCTCCAGTGCCCTCTAACTCCCAGGTTGAGTCTCTCTCTCTCTCTCTCCCTCTCCTTCTCTGGTCTCCACTCCTTTTCCCATGCGCGCACACACACACTGCTCTTTCATAATACCACCATGTGTTTTCTCTGTGATCTACCTCCTCTGTGTGCTTGCAGCACCGTAACCATACATTCTCCCTCTGCTGCCTTTCTTAGCTGTGTGTCACTAGCATTTAGCTTTGTTTTTCTTTGGTTTGTCTGCTTGTCTCACCGTTTTTACACAACTTCCTCTCTTTTCACAGGTCACCTAATCCCCTCTCATTGTCCAGCATTTCTTCTTTGTGTGTGTGTGTGTGTGTGTATATGTGTGTGTGAGTATGTCAGTCATTCTCTTCCTCTTGCGTTCATGTTGCTCATTGCGTGCTGTGTTGGTGATAAGGTCGCAGTAGCTGTTGTGTGGTTTATTTATTTTTTGTTATTATGTTGCCGATGGTAATAACAGTTAAGCGGATGACGGCTGACATTCTCTGGAATCTAGCCAGTCAGTTCCTGTCATTCCTGTACCGCCACACGTGTTGTTTGGCTGCCTGTTCCATGACCACTTATGGCGTTCGGTGTATCTGTGTCTGTATCTGTATCTACTTGTTTTTTTTTGGTTGTTGTTCTTGTTTTTTTATTGTTCATCAAACACTTTTTTGGTCATTTTTCATATTGGATAATGTAATTGAAAGTGACCTTTTTAAAAATGCATATACTGCATTCTTGGTTGAGGTGCTGGTACAGGCTGCAGCCCCCTGCCTGTGTATTTATAGAGCAGCTGTTACAGCTGTTAAGGGGACAGGTGGTGGTAGGACTGAGACGGACTGTACTCACTGAACATAAATAGAGCAAAGAACCTCAAGCGTTATGGGGCAAAAGCTATGGTCTCCTAAACATTATGTAAATGGGCATGGCTTCACCCATGTTGTCTGCACCAACCTTCCATAGCAGTTTTTACAGAGATGGATGAGATCTGCCAAGATGGTTGTGTGAGGGGGGGGGGCGTCTTGGACCTGGGTGGTGTAGAGGTAGAGGTAAAGCATGTCTCCAGCACCGCAGTGACCAGGGTTCAGTTCCCGGCAGCGGTGCCTCCGGCTTAGCCGGGTGCTCCAACGTACACAGTCGTGGTGGGAACCAGCAGAGGAATCATGTCCTTGTTACTGACTTACTGCACTATTGCTAGTTGGTCGAGGTGCCTGGTCAGCAGGGAGGGCATCTGGTGGAGATAGTGTGAACCTCTGTGTGCATTGCACCATCCTAGTGAAACCCCTCTGTCAGGTGAAAAGATGCAGCTGGTGACTCATGTGTATCGAAGGAGGCACATGGTAGTCTACACCCTCCCTAGACCAACAGTAGTCGGGGTTGGCAATAACAGGCACTGCAGTACACATGGGAAATTGGCAATGATTAAATTGGGCTGAAAATGGGGCAATCTTGTGTGAGGTTCCAAGAGATTCTGTTTTCAACACGTGAGCAGTCAGTCCCTGAGGAAATATACCTCTAACCTCCACGTGATAAATGCAGGATAGGCTTCAACACGCCTTTCATTCCCCCCACCTGTTTTTGTGTGGCTTTTCATAACACAGAATTAGACATACATGGAGCCTAGGACTCCCATGTATACGACACTGAGAATGATCCAGTGAATTAGAACTTTTTATGTGATCGAATGACTGGATGACCTCACTAACCTCACTTGTACTGACTAATAACCAAGAAAATCACATTATAGGGCTGGGCAATTAATCAAAAATATATCGATTCGAAACTGATACTTGGAACCAATAACTGAATAATTAAGAATATATATATGTATATATAGGAAGAAGAAGAATCAACACGGAAAAAATATTTATAATCGACTAAACCAATCTGATTTACCACGTAGCCCTGTTGTGAGCTTGTAGCTCTGCTATTTTATTTTACTATTTTATTTTTAAATCATTCATTAATGGTAATCTGAGGCAAAAGTTTCAAGTAATCGTGATATTGATTAGAGGTTATATCACCCAGCCCTATCACATATGTTTTATGCGCAAATTGTCCCCCTAACTCATTGTGTGTGTCTGTGTCTGGGCAGGAAGCCGCAGAAGCAGTAGCAGCCCCTGTCCCCCAGGCAGCGTCTGCTGTAGACTCTGAGCCTGATGAGTCCAAAGACACAGAGACGGAGGAGACTGTGAGTCACCGCTGATGATGCAATAATTGCGAGACGGAAATCTTACCAGCGTTGCTAGGGATTAGAGTCTAGAGTGGCCTGGCAGGATGTGGTTTTATTGACATTTTTGCCACACGTGTGTTGCTTTGTACTGTTTAACATTGCAAAAAACCTTAGCCCTAGCACATCTGCAGCAGGGTGTTCCTACTCTCAATGTCCTGTTACTGATACTGGCAAGGATGTACATTTGCTGTGTGGCCAGTCTTGTGTGTTATGTTATAGTCCGGAAATCTTCATCATAACCACGCCGACCTCACTCTGTGGCGGTCACACTTTGAACCTGCTTGAGTTACTGCCGGGGCCCCGTGTCTCAGTTTTCACGTCCGTTCCTCTCTCCGCTTGTGGTTGTTCTGTCATCAGAAGTCCTCCAAGCACAAGAAGAAGAAGCAGAAAAAGGAGAAGGAGGAGAAAGATAAGAAAAAGAAGAAGAAGAAGCACCACCACCATCACCACCACAGCGACGGAGGTGGAGAGGAGTCTGTGCCGAACGGCACAGTGGAGGAGGAGGAGGAGGAGGAGCCTCTGCCGGTCAGTGGTGTGAGTGTGTGAGATGCTTGAGGGTTAAGAAATTATTGTTGAATAGTAACCATAGCTATTATTGTGGGGAAGCTACAAATGTAAATAGAAATACACCCAGATAGATGCCACATGCTATGTATATGTGAGGCTCACAATATAAAACAAAAGACACAGAAAGATGATATGCTGACTCTTAAAATAATTATGTACTTTATGTACTATGTACCTAATCAGCTCAGTTAGTCACAGGTGTAGCACATTCCTCATGTACTGGGCACCACCATCGCAGGCAGCTGACAATAAACCAAACCCATAATCACCCTTGTATAATCATAGGGCGAAACTTGGACCGTCCACTGTGATCTTGACCCTTTGAGCGATTTGAAAGAAAATCCATCCATTGTACAAGTCCCGACACTGCCCCCAACTCTGATTGATCCAAATTGGATTACATCTGTCTGAGTTATCGCTGTGAAAAAGGGACGGAGATTATTACAATATACACTACATTACGTTGGGCATGGATGTAACTATCAAAGACGTTTACTGGTTTGTATACATAGGTCATCCTGCGCCATGTTTTTAAGCGGTGCCAACCGCTCTAAGCTTGACTTTGTCCGTATTTCCGTCCGTCCGTCCGTCCGTCCGTCCGTATCAGCACGGGATGAGCACGGCAAAGAAGCAACACATACAAACACACGCACACACACACACACACACACACACACACACACACACACACACACACACACACGGACTTGGAGATTGCCTATGCCATCTCTCCTCTCATTGGCCACACGTGCCACTGCTTATCAAAGAGGGGTCCAGGGACCCCCAGCGTATGTTGTGTCCGTGTAAGCACGGGATGATGTCCGTGTAAGCACGGGATGAGCACGGGATTCTAAACGGCTATAACTCCAGTTTGCAGCATGCCACCAAGTCCAAATATGGTATGTGGACTTAGACCACCAATAGGGACGAGCATGAATTGCTGAAGTTATCAAAGAGGGGTCCAGGGACCCCCAAGCACGGGATGAGCACGGAATTTTAAACGGCTATAACTCCAGTTTGCAGCATGCCACCAAGTCCAAATTTGGTATGTGGACTTAGACCACCAATGGGGACGAGCATGAATTGCTGAAGCCCCGCCCCCTCTGTCTTCCTATTGGCTGGCCTTTAAACAGCCATAACTCAAGTTGACAGCATGCTAGGGAGTACAAATTTTGTACATGGACTAAAACCACCAATAGGGACGAACTGTAATTACTTAAGCCCCGCCCCCTCTGTCTGCCCATTGGCTGGGCTTTAAACAGCCACCATTCCAGTTTGCAGCATGCTACCAAGTAAAAATTTGGTAAGTGGACTCAGACCACCAATAGGGACGAACTGAAATGAGTGAAGCCCCGCCCCAAAGGCACCGCTTCCTTCACACAGGGTGTGATTTTTACATAGGTCAGCCTGCACCATGTTTTTTTCAGACATTGAAGTAAATTAAATAATGCAAGGAAAGATTTGCTAGTGTTTTTGGAGATTGATCTCCTGTGGCTTTAATTCTGCTTTAATTGTCATACACCCTTGCTCCTACGTTGACATACTGTAGTTTTCATACTGGATCACTGCAGAGTTTTCCAACTCGACTCAGTTAAGGAAGTGACAGTTGGCATCAGTAGGACTAACTGTTTTGGGGACGTTTGAGGTTCTTTAAGCTTTGTAACATTACTTGGTCATCACATTCCTATGCAACTTAATATCGATGTTTTGGGGACTATGAGGTCACCGATCTCTGTGTCGCCAAATGATTGTTGGTGTTTCAAGACACTGTATCGTTAACCTTTTGACCTCTGACTTGTGAACTCCTCTGTAATCTTTGACTGATAGAGTTTCAGACACACTGCTTGGTTCATTGTACTGCATCAGCAAAGGGGCGCAGGCTCCGGTTGCCTAGTTAGCATACTGAATGACCAAACCTGACCCGAGCTCTTCTCTCATTTCAGCCCATGTCCAATTACTGCCTGTGCGCTGAGAACTCCTACATCAAGATGGTGAGTTTTGGGGATCTGAGTGACATTGAGCCATAATATTGTATGGGTGTGCCAGGGCATGCTTGTATACAAAATGCATCATGGGAATTGTACAGAAGTACAAAAAATGCTGAAACAGACAGACAGGGGAATGTTCTGTCAATATGATTTGTATGAGTAAATATGTTTCTATGGACCAGGGTTGGGCAAGATTTTCTGGCACAAGATCACGTTGATCAATGTGCTGATCAGAAAACATGCAACGTACATAGTGTCCACTTCAGAAAAATGTAAAGTACTTGCATACATATGTTATGTAGATATTAAGATATGTAGCAGGACGTGCTGGCCACTGGCCACTTTTGCTCCCGTTTTAGGATTATTACTGTAATTTCCGGGTCGCGCGGCCCAATTATTAGTTACGTTACTGTTTGGGCTGGGACGTTTTTCAGCAGTGGCGTAATTTACACAGGGTTGCTGGCTTAAACCCCCCCCGTTGATAGGTGATCAAGTGGTGGGATGGCCCGCTGTCAACGTAGCACTGTCCGACTTGCATACCGATAGGGTGGGAATCAGTAATTATCCACTCTCACTCAGTCATCCAAACGTTCATACTGCGAAAGAGATGCGACCACTCGTCACTTGTAGCAGGAGCACGGTTCAAAGAGAATTCACCGAAATCAAAAGATCACCGGCGCTCACTTAAAGTCCTTGATTCTCGGGCGTGGGCAGCAACAAACAAACGTGTTTCTGTGTGAGTGTGTGCATTCAAACATTCATACCCTGCATGGGTTAGTCTGCTTCAGAAAGTCTGAAAGCAACGGCTTTAATATCTCGTTCTACTTCATTCCTCCTGACCGCCAGAGGCAGTGTTTTCAACACCTGGATATTCATCGCGCGCTCGCGCATAGGTCGAATATTAATACCAACAAAGTCACTCGTGACCTGTGTACGCGCACGTCACCTATATAGGTACGGTGTACACAGCGATCATCCTCTTTCATCTTTTCGCCTCCGGAGCGTAGGTCGATTAACTACTGCAGCTGCGCTTGGAGCCTTGCAACCAACGGTTGGAGCTACGGACTACGGTTCCGTCCTCCAGAGGCTGCGTAGCCTGCTTTATATATTGGATTACCCCGTTCATAGGGGCATCGGAAGGAACCGAAAAGAGAGAAAAAAGGACAAAGAAAAAGAAAGGACGCGTATAGGAGCAGCCCTGCAGCTGTGGCGGCTGCTTGCTAGCACTGGAGCTAACGACACTAGCATCGTGAGCTTTCCCCCTCCACTGTTGTTGTTTGTGACACGGAGTAGCGTGGAGCCATAGCCGTGCATTGGCGACGGTGAGTGTGTGTTTACAGAAATACGAATAAAGGAATAGTAGGATTAGCGTTGGGGGCGTTTCGCCCTGCCGCTTTTGATGCCCAGTGTGTTATTATACCGTTAGCAATTAGCATTGGGGTGTCTCTTGCTCCATTGTTGCTGGTCGCTGGACAGGAATAGAAATAAAATAAAAGAAAGCTGCCGCTTCTGAGGGACCGCGGTACGCGGCCCAGTGTATTAGTACACCGTCAGTAATTAGCATTGGGGGTGTCTCTCGCTCCATTGTTGCTGGTCGCTGGACAGGAATAAAAATAAAATAAAAGAAAGCTGGCGCTTTTGAGGGACCGCGGTACGCGGCCCAGTGTATTAGCACACCGTTAGCAATTAGCATTGGGGGTGTCTCTCGCTCCACTGTTGCTGGTCGCTGGACAAAGGAGAAAAAAAAGGAAGGATGACTAGCGTTGAGGGTGTTTCTCGCCCTGCCGCTTGGATATATACCGCAAGCATTGGGGGTGTGTCTCGCCCCGCTGCTGCTGGTCGCTGGACAACAATAGAAATAAAATAATAATAAGGATTAGCGTTGGGAGTGTGTTTCGCTCTGCCGCTTTTGAGGGACCGCGGCCCACTGTTATTATTATACCGTTAGCCTCTGCTGCTGCTTGGCGCTGGCAATGTACGCCATCTGTAACACGTGCTCGGCTGTTCTGGGATCAGAGGATGGCCATGACCTATGCCCACACTGTCTTGGCATTGGGCACCTGAGGCAAGCCTTGACAGAGGACGCTTGCACTAATTGCGGTACCATGTCTTTCACTGAGAGGGAAGAAAGGTTGGCTATGGCTGAGGAGGACACCCAGGTGCCTCCCTCAGGAATGCCGGTATTGAGCCCTGTAAGGGGTAGTTCTAAGCGCCAGCGCCTATGTACTGAGACCTCAGGCGCCGAGAAGAGACGTAGGGAGGATCCGTTGTCTCGCAAAGTGGACACATTGACCTCTGAGTTTGCTCAAATTAAGGCTCTTCTTCTCAAACTGCAGCCTGTGGCTCCCCGCACTGATGCTGTGGCCCCGGCGTCTCCACTCCAGAGCGGAGATGGGGACTATGACCATGATACTGTCAATGTTGCTGATCAACATGAGGACGATGCGATGTCTATTGCAGCCTCGGACTCCCAGTTTGCGTCCGGAACGGCAGGGCATGAGGACCTAGAAGAAGAGGGCGGGTCCCCCACCCACTCAGTGGCAGGCTCTCAGGGGTCTGGAGCAGATGCTCATGGGCCTGGGTTCAATGCAGCTAGGGAGGCCATTCAGTTGGCCTTGTCACAGCTTGGGCTGGATGCCCCCCCTGGGGAGGCCCCCCCTCCTAATGCCTTCTTCAGGCACGCTCAGCAGTCCTCTTTCAGTGTGCCACCGTCTGAGGACTTCATCAAGGAGCTTCAGCGATGTTGGTCGGATCCCAGGGCCAAGGCCGGTCTCCACCTGTCACGAGACTGCAGGACCTTGGCGGCCATGGACAAAGCGGGGGAACATGGGTTAGACCACGTGCCGGCTATGGACCCTGCCATTGCATCCTTAATACTGTCCCCAGATGAGGCCCTCAGACCAGATGCTCGTTGTCCACGAGCACAATGCAGGGTCACCGATGACTACCTCACTAGGAGCTACGATATAGCAGCCCGGGCGGCGCGTATCGGAAATTCTCTTTCCCACCTTATACTTGCCCTAGACCAGTCCCTCCGCACGGCGGGGGGTAATGCCCCGTCACAGAGCCTGAGTGAGGCCTCACTCCACGCTTTCGCTTATATGACGAGGGAACTTGGCAGACTGATGTCCACCCTGACTTTGGCCCGGCGCCAGGTGTGGCTCGCCCAGGCCCCATTGTCGGAAGGGTGCAGGAGGACACTCCGCACACTGCCTGTCATTCCGGGCCAGATGTTTGGGCCCGCAGCTCAAGAGGCCTTGGAGCGCAGTGTTCAAGCGAACAAGTCCAGGCGCCAGTTTGCGGACTTACGCCCAGCACCGCCACCTCAGCATAGACGCACGGGTACTCCGTACCCTGCAGCCAGGGGCCAGAGCTCCTCGGGAGCCAGACGTCCCTTTCCGAGGCAGGGCCAACCCGAACAGGGCCCCCAACAGCCTTCATTCCGGCCGCCCACAGGCAGGGCTCCTAGGCGTGGGGCCCCTGCCAGCCGATCCTCTAAACCATTTCAGGACCAGGGGGGTCGGAGGTGACTCTCCCGACCCGGGCCCCAGCCGGTTCACCCCGCAACATCTCAGCCGCTGGGAAGCCTTGACTTCAGACCCTTGGGTGGTGACAACGCTGTCCAAGGGTTACAGGATTCAATTCAGACGTCGGCCCCCAAGTTTCACAGGGGTACGAATGACGGTGGTCGACGACCCGCTGAGGTCTCAAGCCCTCAGCCGGGAGATTTCAGAGCTCCTAGAGAAGAGAGCCATAGAGTATGTACCTGGTTCAGCTCAGCTAAGAGGGTTCTACTCCATTTATTTCCTTATTCCGAAGAGGGACGGCAGCCTTCGGCCGATCCTCGACCTCAGGCAGTTGAATCAGTACCTGAAGGTTTTTCGTTTCCGAATGCTGCGCACAGTGGATGTTCTCCAGGCTGTGTCAGAAAACGATTGGTTCACAAGCATCGACCTGAAAGATGCTTATTTTCATGTGCCAATAGCACCACACCACAGACAGTTTCTCCGCTTTGCTTTCAAGGAGCGGGCTTATCAGTTCCGGGTGCTCCCATTCGGGCTCTCTCTCGCCCCCCGGATCTTCACCAGATGCGTAGCGGCGGCGCTTGCTCCGCTGCAAGCCAGAGGCATGCGGATCCTCCCATATTTAGACGATTGGCTGGTATGTGCTTCGAACCAAGAGCAGGCACTCAGCGATACGTCCACCCTCCTGGCCCATGCCGCTCAGCTAGGGCTCACGGTGAATCTCGCCAAGAGCTCTCTGGCTCCCAGTCAAACCACTGTGTTCATCGGCATCGCCCTCAACTCAGTTTCAATGCGGGCCTGCCCCTCCCCGCGGAGAGTGGAGGATATTGTGGGCCTTGTTGCTCGTGTACGGGGGAGTACAAGGCTGACATACGGCCTGCTCCTTCGTTTGCTGGGCACATTGATTGCGGCATCCGCAATTGTGCCCCTGGGACTCCTTTCGTTGCGCCCCCTGCAGCTGTTGGTCAACGGCTTAGGCCTCGACCCCAAGAGGCACCAGAAGAGGCTGGTGAGGAACTCCAGCCAGTGCCGTGGGCTGCTAGAACCCTGGAGAAGGAGGGCGAGTCTGTGCCGGGGCGTCGCCATGGGCTCACTACCCTCTCGCCGGGAGATAGTGGTGACGGATGCATCTCTCTCAGGCTGGGGGGCTGTGTGGAATCACAGGACAGTCAGAGGAACCTGGGCCGCTCAGCAGGGACTACATATAAATGCACTGGAGCTCCGCGCAGTGTACTTAGCCCTCAAACATTTCCTTCCAGCCTTGGAAGGGAAACATGTCCTTGTCCGATCAGACAATACGTCAACGGTCTACCATGTGAACCATCAGGGAGGTGTCAGGTCCAGGCAGTCTCTGCAGGAGGCTCAGAGACTTCTTCAGTGGGCTTTTCCTCGCCTTGCCAGTCTCAGGGCAGTACATCTGCCAGGTGTTCACAACCAGGCTGCAGATATGCTTTCTCGCCAGAGTCCTCCTCCAGGCGAGTGGAGATTGGACCCCTCAGTGGTCCAGGAGATCTGGGAGAGGTACGGGAGAGCAGAAGTGGATCTGTTTGCTTCGAGCACATCAACACACTGTCGACTGTGGTTCTCCCTGTCGGATCCAACCAGTCCATTGGGGCAGGACGCATTAGCCTACCCATGGCCCCTAGACTGCCTCTTGTACGCATTCCCTCCAATTCCACTGCTCGGGCTGACACTTCACAGAATCGCCACATGCGGTCACACGGTGCTGCTGGTGGCTCCATACTGGCCGGGGAGGATATGGTTTCCCATGATCCGACGGCTTCTCAACGGAGCACCTTGGCCTCTCCCATCGAGGCCGGATCTCCTGTCGCAAGTAGGGGGCCGCATTTGGCATCACCAGCCAGATCGGCTCCAGCTTCATGTTTGGCCCCTGAGAGGCCGGGTTCACTGATGAACTCCTGCGACCAGGCGGTTGTCCATACCTTGCTTAACGCTCGTGCACCCTCCACTAGAGCGCTGTACTCTAACCGATGGAAATTGTTCCGTAGTTGGTGTGAGGGCCAACAGGCGGATCCAGTCATGTGCTCGGTACCAATGCTGCTCCGCTATCTACAGACTTTGCTGGATAAGGGGCTCTCAGCCTCTACAATGAGGGTGTATGTTGCCGCCATTTCGGCTCAGCATGGGCTGGTGGACGGTCGTACTGTGGGATCTCATCCTTTGGTGAGTCGCTACCTGAAGGGGGCTCTGAGATTGCACCCCCCGCATGTCACTCGGGTGCCCTCGTGGGACTTGCCTACGGTCCTAGAAGCATTGTGTTCTCCGCCGTTCGAGCCGCTGGAGCGGGCTCATCTCAGGTGGCTGTCGGTTAAAACCGCCTTCCTCCTCGCCATTACATCTGCCAAGCGAGTGGGAGAACTCCAGGCCCTGTCTGTCGCTAGGGACTGTTTGAGGTGGGCTTCGGATGGGTCGGGGGTTACTATGTGGCCCAACCCCTCCTTTCTTCCTAAAAGGCTGTCAGCCTTCCATATCAACCAGCCTGTCGGATTGACGGCTTATGCCCCACAGCCAGGAACGGAGGGATCGCATCCTGATGGTGGGTTGCTGTGCCCCATCCGGGCCCTGAGGCAGTATGTGGACGTGACTTCTGTGTTTCGGAAGTCGGACGCACTGTTTCTCTGTTATGGAGGGCACAGGAAAGGGTGTGCTCTGTCCAAACAACGACTTTCTCACTGGATTGTTGATGCCATTCTGCAGGCCTACGAACGCAAGGGTTTGCCTGTTCCTCCTGTGAGATGTCATTCGACCAGGAGCGTGTCCACCTCCTGGGCTGCATTGAGGGGTGTCCCACTGGCTGACATATGTGCTGCAGCAGCGTGGGCTTCCTCCTGCACGTTTGCCCGCTTCTATAGGGTGAACGTGGCCGCCCCTCATCCCGTGGCGATGGCGGTGCTGTCGGCCTCTTCAACCTGCAACTGATGGTCAGGTAAGGGCAGGTTCCTCGTGACTATGTTGGTATTAGTCATCCAGGTGTTGAAAACACTGCCTCTGGCGGTCAGGAGGAATGAAGTAGAACGAGAGTTATGCATATAACTAAGGTTCTACGAATTCCGGATGACCGCCAGAGTTGACTGTCACTCGGAATCTCATTCTCGACGAAAAGATTTCAAGAGGATGATCGCTGTGTACACCGTACCTATATAGGTGACGTGCGCGTACACAGGTCACGAGTGACTTTGTTGGTATTAATATTCGACCTATGCGCGAGCGCGCGATGAATATCCAGGTGTTGAAAACACTGCCTCTGGCGGTCATCCGGAATTCGTAGAACCTTAGTTATATGCATAACTCTCGTTTCCCTGAAATTATTTTTTGTGTTTGGCAAAAATGTAGCACACATGATAGGAGGCTACGGCGTTGCAGCCCATTAACTTTACTAACTGGATTTGTGAAAACAGACTGCTCAGTGTCTTCTTTCTCTTGGCGAGACTGTTGTCTCGTCTGTTTAGCGGTGGTTTAAATGTAGCCTAGTAGTACTTAACAGGTTAAACACTGGCCCACTGATTTACAGCCAGGGCCATTGCTATGTTAATTTGTGCTGCCCCATTTGGCAGCTTTTGCCAGATGGTGTGAATGGTGGTTTTTGATCAACTCAATAGTCAATAGCTCATCAAGATGTCTGGTCGATCAAAAAGACAAGGTTGCCCAACGCTGCGATGGACTATGATAATCATCCACAATTAACTGAAATACACATCAACAGCATGATGGTGTCCCTTTAAGGTAGCTCTCCAGACTAACAGACCACAGATTACTACAGACTGGCAGTTGAATGAAGTCGGGAGATCAGTCGGTTGGAAGGTGTGAAAAAAAAAAAGTTGCTGAATGCACCTGAGAGCCGACACAGACTGACTGTTTTAGCACCATAGTGCTGCTAAAAATAGCCTATGACTTTGTATTTTACTAGCCTATGGCTTTATGTCTTTTGCAACAACAAGCCCGCTGCTATCTGACGGTCGAGCTCGTCGGCTTTCGACGCTTGCCTACAACTTAAGACCCGGCGCAACAGTGTACCCACTATCCACCACCCATTCAACAGCAGATTTTCGTCAACAGACGCTTTCAAACACTTAGAGCCGCCAACGTCGGTGCGGTGGAGAGCTACCTTAACACACATTGATTAACGGCAATATTAAGTGAATTAAGAACCACCTATTGTTTTTACATGGTACTATATCACTGGTTCCTTGAAGTTGTTTGGAGAAAGTTGTTTATTCTAATAAAGTAATAAATCCAGCAGCATCAGTAGGTGAATAACACACAATATGTTGCCCGTTCTCTTTCTCCCTCTGTTTTTAAAGATGATGGAGGATGGTGATCAGGTACTGGCTGAGGTTCTTCTCATGACAGAATATGAGTGATTCATTCATTGGTTGCTGTGTTCCCTCTCTCTCTCTCTCTCTCTCTCTCTCTCTTTTCATAGAATAGCCTCGTAATCTGATGAGCGTAATCCAACTAATTGTTTTGAGAAATGTTGATTTGCTTACTGTGGCACAATAATGCTGTATTGCTTTCTGAGATTGAATTCCTCTTGTGTGTTGTCCAACCAGCGCTCATACTATTTTCTTTAACAAAGTGAGGCATGGTTCGATGTTGGGGAGTTGGTTAATTGGTTATTAGGAATAGGGAGTGAATTTGCTGTGTTTTTGCATGCACTGGAGTTAAGGAGACAAGGAGAGAAAGGCAAGAACAATAAAGATAAATTAACATCTTAATTAAGTATTTTTTTTTCCCTTTTCTTCTCCAGGTGTGTGACATCCAGGGGAATTTACAGGATGGCAGTCAGGTTGTTGTGTCGGTCATATTTGAAAACAAGTGTGATAGCTTCCTTAAATCCATGGAATTCAATGTCCTGGATTCGCTGAACTCCAAACTGCAGAGGCCAGAAGGGGCAGGCCCACACGATGGCCTCACTGTGCCCTTCCAACTACCCCCAGGTCAGTGTACATGACTTCCCTTTATATATACAAAAATGTTTTTTTTTGTCTAGAACAGGGCTGGGTAATTAACCAAAAAATATATATATGGAAACTTAGATTGATATTTAGAACCAATAACCGACTTACAACCGAATAATCAAGAAGCAACGATTTTTTTTTCTCCTTACATATCAATGAATCGACATACCACAATTACATTACATTACATTACATTACAGTCATTTAGCAGACGCTTTTATCCAAAGCGACTTACAATAAGTGTATTCAACATAGGTAGGGAACGAAAACTACTAATCACCATGGGCAGTGACTCTGCTGTCCTGACATCAGTGGGAAGTTCATTCCACCACTGTGGGGCCAGAACAGAAAAAAGTCGTGGTATAGATTTTTTATAATCAGCTAAATCAATTAGTCTGATTACCACTTAACCCTGTATTATACTTTGTTGTACAATGGTGGTACTTGCAGATGCGTCGTGAGATCTGCTGTTTTCACTTTTGTTCATAATTCTTGATATCGCCCTGCTCTACTGTAGAAGCATTTATATGAATGCGTGTCATATCTTTCATGAGATAAATGACCAGTGACCCGGCATGTTGTATCAAATCCTGTTGACACTGATACTTTTTCCCTCATGCCTCAGGTGTGTCAAACGAGGCACGTTTCGTCTTCGCTGTGCAGAGCATCGTAATGCCTCAAAAGCTGAAGGGAACCCTCACCTTCATTGTCAAGGTCTGTGGGAACTTACACATGCTAGATACTGACATGTAAATGTAGGATTATTTGTGCTGGACTGAAAATGTAATAATCCAAAATGTGTATGGACATAACTGACAATAGTTTTTCATATATATATATATATATATATATATATATATATATATATATATATATATATATATATATATACATACATACATACATACATACATACACACACACACACACACACACACACACACACACACAGACACAGACACAGACACAGACACAGACACACACACACACAGATATATTATATATTACCTATCAAATCAATTGTACTTTTCAAATATTTTCTGGCTGAACAACGTGCTTGTCTTTTCTTATTGTTGTGTTGTGTTCTTACAGACTGATGACTCCTCCACTCATGAGAAACTGGAATTCAAACTGCACTTTACATGCACCTCATACCTGATCACTACTCCCTGTTACAGGTGAGTCCAGTAGCATACACCCACCAGCTACTTCCATGGTCAACATATTGCTCCCAGAAAAATAGAATCTGCTCACTGGATTATGCCTCCTTGGATATTTATTAAAAAACTACCACCCTAGCTGACATTTTGAGTAGTGACGCGCCACTGATGTAAATCGGCCGATTTTCACTCCAAATTATCGATCGGTCGTTGCCAAATTACCATATCCAGAAAAACTGATCTTTTTATAACCAACTTAAACCCCACGACCCCCAAGATCGACTCTTATCACTATCGATCCTCAACAGCTGGACCAAAGTACTCCCATTACAGCAGAAAGGGACTCTCCTTGTAAGCATATTGTAAGGGTAACAATTCATTTATGTTTAATGTTTAACATTAAAATGGTTTCTCAGCTTTGAACATGCCCAGACATGCCCTCACATGGCCCCACACACACACACACACGCGCAGGCAGACAGTGGTGTTAACTAAACAATTATTATTGTGTTTATGGAAATATGACACCAGTCGTATACTGGAATGTCTGAATGGAAAAGCTTTTTTTATTTTTTTTAGCTAATAAGCAAAAAAATAAAATGATTAAAATAAGTATAACAAGATCAGAATCGGCCGATCCTGAGGGGAAAATCATGGATTGGGATCGGAACCCAATCGGAGCACCCCTAATTTTGAGCGTCTGCATGCTTTTACAAACATTTTGACCTCACTCAACATATAGTTTGGCTTTTTAAAAGGATTTTCCTCTGTGATGAGAAGACTGTTTGTGAAAACTAATGTGCTTTGTTTCCCCTTGTGATAGTTCATATAATTTCTCTCTGTCTGTTTGTTCAAGGTAAAGCTGTATAAAATCATTAAATATGATGTAACGTGAAAGTGTATTTCTTTGACCAGTGATGCATTTGCAAAGCTGCTGGAATCAGGGGACCTGAAGGGCAGTTGTGTCCGACTGGAGGGAGTTAACATGCCCTTCCACCATCTACTGGCCAGGATCTGCTTCCACCACCACTTCTCTGGTACACACACTTGGTTGGCGTTATCACATAAGGCCAAATTGTTTAGTTTTCTTTTTTGTGATTCCACATCTCAAAATGTGTTGACTGATGCAGTAAATGATATCCATCTGCTACCCAAGTCTCATATGCACCCACGTGCCGACGCGCACACTGTACAATCATCCAGTGTGAACTAATGTTTCTCTCAATGTAACCATACAGTTGTCAAGCTCACTCTTGTGCTCTGTCGTGTCTTGTTCAATTAGTTGTGGAGAGGATCGACTCCTGTGCCTCCATGTACAGCAGGTCTATCCAGGGTCACCACGTCTGTATGCTGGTCAAAGTTGTAAGTGACTTCCTCTCGTCTGTTCATCAGTGTTCCATGCATAATTTTACTGTTAGTCAAACACACCCTGACACACACACATTTATGAAGGTATCTATGACTTAAACCTAGGATGAAAATCCAAATCCGGGACCTTTAATCAGTTAAATCCTAGATCAACGTGTTGAGCTAGCTTGTAGATCGGCTATTTTCACTATTATTGACAATTTCTTTTACTTTCTTTTTTGTGTTTTCATCAGGATAGGGGACAATTATTTTAGCACACCATGTGACTGCACTTGCCAACAGAACAGAGCATGATGGACATCCATGTAACCGCTCAAAACAAGTGTTACTATTCTAACTGTGGCTAAAACCGGGACAGTTTGTTAGTGTTTTAGATATTTTTCGAAACCAGGACATCTGGTCACCATCCTCTAACCCTGTCTCTCTCCCTCACTCTCAGGCTGATCAGACCGTGACCATCGACGCTAAATGTGACGAGCCGTCGCTGCTTGGGAATGTGCTGGATGAGATCAAGCAGACCTTCTCTCAGTGCTGATTGTGTCTGACAGCCCCAGGGTGCCCCTACCACCCTCCTGTCCACCCCCCACTCACTACACTCCCCTACCCCGCACTCCCCCCATGCTGAAACACGTAATCATATGAAACACTGCGGCTTTGACCTTCCCAGTATTTGCCCATGTTTATGAGTCCACAGATTCGCAAGAAGTTTTCCTTCATCAAACCTTCTTTTCACTCAGTGTCTTTTTTTCTCTCCCCCTTCTGCGCTCTTGAGCTCGTTACCCAACACTTGATGTTGTTTTACAAACTAGTTGCACATACTCACTCCCTCCTGGTGCACTTTGGTTTTTGCTTCCTAACTTCCTGGTTTTCAAAACTCTTCCTTCCTGCTCAGCTCCCACTGCACCCGTCTGTCTCCAACTCTATACTGAGCCTGTGACATCTGAATCGCTGGCGTTCCCTGTTCTGTCCCATGTATCCTCCACCCTCCACTCTATTGGCCTTTAGAGTCTGTGACGGTCATGTAATGTAATCTGACAACTGGACTTTTTTGTTGTTGATGGTTGAATTGTGTTTTTATTGTTTTGAGATTATTTTGTTGTTTGTTTGATGCTTGATTTGTTTTTTGTTTTTTTTGTCTGAAGCCTGTCTGCGCCTTTCTTTCCCCTGACCTTTTGCGTTTGTCACTAAATGCTCACGTCTTGTCCTGGAAATTGTGTGACCGACTTCCTCAGACTGGTCCTAGCTGGAAAAATAATATGGACTCTTAACATGGTCACCTATCACTGATCTGGTACCTGAAGGGGAAATTGCACTGTGAAATGTTGAGCAGAGGCAGAAGTTTAGACTTGCAGCAGTGCCTTGGCCCTGCTGTATGTGACCGGATCAAACTGGGCAAGGCCCACATCAGACCTGCTAATGTTTATTTAAAAGGACCCAGGTTAGGGAGGCTACTTATGGTACTACGGGTGTTTTTTTGTTCTTTTTTTGTGTTCTTTTTCGTAGATGGGTGGTTTTGCTCTGTGCCTTGACCATGCAGGCAGACCGACCCCAGCACTCTGTGTCTCGTTGAACCCTGCGTCCCCGCCTCCCCCAGTGTTTCTGCTCCGTGTTCCAACTGTGCTAAGCTGCAGTTTGACCCCTCCAATACCCCCTCTTCCCACGTTCTTGCTACATATCAATCGCTCCAGGAATTCAAAAGCCTGAGCTAGCACTTTGCCCCATCCAGAGAATTAAGAAATGATGAGGATAAAGAGTTGTGTTCATCGGAACGTTGTACATATGGAAGTAGCAGCATCAGAGTAGCTCTGTGAGCTTGGATCCAATACTCGTATACACTTTCACCCAATAAAAAGTCAGCTGTCAAGCTGATGACCGTGAGCCCCCCACAGCTTGCTCCCTGGTTATACATTCATGGATGGGGTAGTGTAGTATAATTTTATGTTGTGATTTAGTGCAGTGATAACACTGAAGGATAATATGCTCACTGCTGACTGAAAAATCTGGAAGAGAACAACTTGCCCATGTAGAGACCTTTCCCTGCTTCTCTTTTAGCTTTACTAACTT
The DNA here is from genome assembly GCF_963454915.1 of Gymnoscopelus microlampas. Lineage (NCBI taxonomy): Eukaryota > Metazoa > Chordata > Actinopteri > Myctophiformes > Myctophidae > Gymnoscopelus > Gymnoscopelus microlampas. The sequence continues at coordinate 38,803,741 of NC_139946.1, forward strand.
GCATCAAATGAAGGCCAGTTGTTGTTTACTTAAGCTAGCGACTGACCCAGTTAAACTTAGTGTAATTTCTCTTGTTTAACCGTCTAGTCGTTGAAGATGTTGTAAACACAAGGTTACTTTGGGATAGACTTTGGGGATGAAAGAATAAATATATCATAATTTTGCTAAGTGTGGTCACTTACCGTGCTCATTTTTGATCAGTATTAGTTGGAGTGGCTCCCACCATGGGTAAGTAACTACTCTTTTAGCAACATACCGTAATATAATTGTCTGTCTCATAGGTCATCTAACCTTTTGCGCTTGTGCCACTTAGAATTTAACATCACAATAGCTCCTGCACGTCACATAGCAGAGGTGTCGTTCCTCAGAACTGCCTTGCCACTCCTTTGTGAATTGACAAAATGAGTGTGAATGACCATTAAAAACGGTGTCCTTTTGCTCCGAGGCATTTTATTCATCGTCTTGGTTTCTGTAATCATTATCTCAAGTCACTGCCTGGTCCAGCTTGACGTAATAGTAGCAAGACTTATAACTGACTTTTTGTTTCTATATTCTGGTTAGCCCTTTGTTCCCTTAGTCTTTGTCAACAACTGTAGATGATGATGTCAGACCAGCCATTCCACGAGCATCTTCTGTTGAGTAGTAGAGTTTGAATACAGAGTTGATGAACTGTTGTTCAGGAATGTCATTAGTAACTAAGGACACACACATACTGTATACTACACTGTGTGTACTATATATATATATATATATATATATATATATATATATATATATATATATATATATATATATATATATATATATATATATATATATATATATATATATATATATATATATATATATAAAATGGTGTTTGAAAATGCTTTGGCTGATATAAATGAAACTGTTAAATGACTCCTAATCAAACATTGTACTAATTAACATTTTTTTCTGTGCAAAATATTTAAATTAAAATTTGTATCTTGCATGATTAGGAATGTATACTTTTTTACTTTTTATTGTTTTTTTTGGTTTGTTTTTTTCAACCAGAGGACATTCTCTAGTACCCCCCTTGACATTCCTTTCTGTCCTTTCTTTTGTTTTGTTTTTTAATGAAGTTGACTTAACCATTCTACAGTCGATGGTATTGTATTTTTTATCTATTCTAATTTCAGACAATTATATTGAAAAAAAAAAGATATCTGAATGTTTTAAATTATCAAACATGGGGAAGGAAGGGGCCGGGGGTTCATCAGGTGTCAGGTCAGAGGACAGGGCTCTGAGTGAGTAGAGTAGGTCACATGGTAGGTCAAAGGTCACATGATAACGGTTCTGAGAAGCAACCCACTTTGTCTTAATTCTCTGTTCATTGTAGTGATTTATCTTATGGAGTTTGGCTTGTGACTTTGACATGTACTCTCATATGGCTCTGTTATTTTATTTTTTTGAAGGTCCTGTCTAATTCCTTCATACTCTATTCTCCAGCTGTAAGATGTAATATAATGTTTTAAAGGGGATTACTGACTAAGACAACATAAGTTGTTTATCAACATTCCCTTTAAAGAAAGAGAAATCTACCCAAAATAAAATAAAGGCTGTAAGAAGCTGCTGTAGTCTTTGTGTTACAGTGAAATAATAAACTCCCACATATGAGAAATGCTACAGTGCTGTATTTCCATTTTGTTTCCATGAGACGGGTTGAAGCATGCAGAGACTTTAAAGATCCTATTGCGAACATTTATGTAGTTAACCTATGTACACAGTAAAATCCATGTGTAAACCCTGAGAATGTTCTAATGAAACTAAACGGACCATTATGGGTCCGTTAAGGGAGTTAAATCGACATTCAACACATCACAGGTTTACTGGTGTAAAGAAGTGGGTGAAATTATTTTTTCTATGAACACTGAACAGTGAATCATTTGCATAGATGATTTATTAGATGCATCGCCATCTAGTCCAGTGGTTCTCAAAGTGGGGTCCAGGCAGGGACCCTCATGTTTGAGAGGGTTGCAAATGGACCCTTAACATGTCTGTAACAGAGTTATATGGGGGAGCAGTCCTTGAAATGATAAAAGTTTGAGAACCTCTGATCTAGTCCCATCTTGTCGGCACAGCTGACAATATGCATCAGTGGTGTAAAGTAACAAAGTACATTTACTGAAATACACAGTACTTAAGTACAGTTAGGGGTATTTACAATTTTCAGTACTTTTACTTCTACTCCATTACATCTCAGAGGCAAATATTATACTTTTACTCAACTACAATTATTTGAAAACTTTAGTTACTAGAATACTTTGTATATTTTTGTTACAAAATATGCACAATAACCACTTCAGCCCAATATGCATTTTGGCCATTTGAAAATAGCAGATCTACAAGCTCACAATGCGATGCGACACAATGTGAGCTTGTAGATCTGCTATTTTCAAAAGATGTCAATACATTTTGAACACTTGAAGTGGGACATTTCTGCATAATGGGTACTTTTACTTTTGGTACTTTAAGTACATTGTGATTCCAATAACAGGGTATTTCTACATTGCAGTATTGATACTTTAACTAATTGGTTCTCAAAGTGGGGTCCGGGGACCCCCAGGGGTACTTGAGGGTTCCAGGGGGTCCCCAGCTGAATGATGGATAGGAACCAAATGGACCCTTATGGGTCTGTAACTCAGAGAGTGTACAAATGGAACCATGTGTACACTCTCAGAGTTAAATTGACATAGATTTTACAATATAAATTGCGGTCCAACCGTCCAAGTGATATAAATGCCATTAAATGGGGGTCTGTAGCCCTAATGCATGTCAAACTGGGGGTCCTTGAAATGAAAATGGTTGAGAATCACTGCTAGAGCCGTAAAAAAAATCTTCTCTTATGGGGGTCCCTGTTATATCTTCTGAAATGGGGGTCCACGGGCTAATAAGTGTCAATTTGGGGGTCCTTGACATGAAAAAGTTTGAGAACCACTGCTTTAACTTGTGTAAAAAAATGGAGTACTTTTTCCACCACTGCCAGTCCTTGTGAAATTACAAAAATTTGAGAACCTCTGATCTAGTCCCATCTTGTTGGCACAGCAGGCAGGCAGCTGACAACAATATGCATTTGGTACTCCAATACCCAGAAAGCTTTGCTTGGCAAGCAGAACAGGACTCAAGAGACCTCTCTCTCTCCTTCACTCAGTTGTGTGTGTGACTGAGCAGCAGTGGTACAGTGTGTCGAGTTGAGGAGGAGTTGAAGGGAGAGAGAGCGAGAGAGAGAGGAGGAGATCAGACTACCTCGCTGCAATCTATTGACAAAAAGAGGCCACGTTTTGATCAGATCACAACAGCAGGGACATTGCTTCTTCTTCCCCACAGAGTTCTAGTTCCAACGCAGAGGTCTCCTCTGGGTGACTGCATTGAAGCAGAGGACACGCGTTTAATCCGTTGAATAGCAATACATCCGTGTGTGAGAGGAGAGAGAGAGAGAGAGAGGGGACGTACGGGGCTAGTAGCAATAGCAGGCTAGCCATCTTTAGCTAAAGGGCTTTGTATTATTTAGTGGGGTCGTTGTTATTCTTTTTGTTTAAACGGGAGGATCCACCAAATCACAAGAGGAGAGCGACAAACACCCCCAGAAAGTCCACTTTTAATAGTCGAGAGGATTCTAAAGAGCGTTTTGTTTGTGGAAGGAAAGGAAGGGATCCAACACACCAAGCTGAGCTTCTTTGTTGTGATCTTTTTTTTTTGAAAAACACTTTAAGAGCTAGAAGCTTTTTGTCCTTCCTTTTTTTTTTGAGTGGTGCCAGCCACTCCTACACTTGACCGTGTGTGTGGGTCTGTCCATCCGTCCGTCCGTTTGAGCACGGCCTCAACAGCTGCAGCTGATTGCAACACAAGGCTGCAACCAGTTACACTAATTCAAAGGCACCACTCTCTTCACACTGGGTCTGATTTTTTTTGGTACTATAGTTGAAGATTTGGTGGGTTTGTATTATCTGTAAAGGGATCGTGGTGGATAAACAATGGCTCAGCATGGACATCATGTCCATAGTTCACAGAAAGCCCTGATGCTAGAGATGAAGAGTCTGCAGGACGAGCCGGTCGAAGGCTTCCAGATAACTTTGGTGGACGAGTCGGACATGTACAACTGGGAGGTGGCGATCTTCGGACCCCCCAACACACACTACGAGGGGGGCTATTTTAAGGTGAGTTCTGGTGGTGGGCCGGTGTGTGAGAGGCCAACAACATGTTGGCTAACACACAATCAGTGGGGGGAGAAGAAGTACTCAGATACTTTTACTTAAGTAAAAGTATCAACATTGCAGTGTAGAAATACTCTGTTGTAAGGCCTGTACTCAAAATGTGACTCGAGTACAAAAGTATTGGCATCAAAATGTACTTAAAGTACCAAAATGCAGAGTGGCCCCTTTCACAAGTTTTCAAATGTGTAAAAATATTTTGAAAATAGTAGATCTGCTTGTAGATCGGCTATTTTCAAATGGCCGAAAAGTAGTGGGTAATGTGTGTTTTGTAATAATAATTAAACGTTTAAATGAACTAACACTCCCCGGGTAACTACTTGTATTTGTGTTCTTCTGTTTCTGTTCCTCATTTTCAGGTTGTGACGTTGTTACCATTTGTTTTATACCTCTTTGTTTAACTCTCCTTATCCAGTGGTGTAAAGTAACTAAGTACTCTACTTAAGTACACTTTTGGGGTATTTTACCAGTTACTTTGTAGATTTTTACATTATGCATAATGAATACCTTTCCTTTTGTACTTGAAGTATATTTTGATACCAATACTTTTGTACTTTTACTCAAGTAACACTTTAATTACAGACTTTTACTTGTAACAGAGTATTTCTACATCGCAGTATTGATACTTTTACTTAAGTAAAACATTCGAGTGATTTTTCCACCACCGTCCTTATCCTTAATCGACTCCACTACGTCACAGTGATCCTAACTTAACAGTTGTTAACTTTACTTAGTCTTTGTTGAGCAGAGCAGGCTGTTTATAGTGAGCTCCTGTTAGGACTGACACCCAGCAGAGCTATTATTAGTCACTGAGCCACATGGTCACATTTGACACTGTGATACTTCATCAAACAATGGCTTGTTTCCATAATAACAGCTCTGTGTTAAGCAGCCATGCCCATAGAATTCACCTTTCCTTTCTGTTTATTATGGTTGATCAAGAGCCTCTAGGCTGCATTGCTCTGAGTATTTGCATATTCAAATCTACTCAAAGCAACTGTGTTTGTGTGTGTGGTAGCCCTGCTGTAATCTCTCAAGAACAGATTCCGACCTGCGGTGGAATCTGTCGGAGCGGTTCGTCCTAACCAGTGCGCATTGGCTAAAAGTGGGCGTGCCTTCAGATCAGGAAGTGGGCCGCGCTTTACCCAATCAAATGTAGTGGGCGGGATTCACGTGTCCATCCACCATGATCCACCCTCCCCCCCTCGAAACTAGCCGAAACTAATTTAACAATAGCGTCCTCGGAGCGGACAAAACCACGGAAAGATATTCACATTTTAAATTACTCTTTCATCATAGAAACAAGTGGGCTTATAACCAAAACCATCCATGTTCTCTGGGAGAAGTGGTGTTAGTGTTCCGTGTAGAAATATTGTTAGTGGGAATGAAAACATGGTCGCACCAACCGGAAGTGATGCGCTATAGGCAGACATGAAACCGGTGTTTCCCTGCGCTCTAGTCTAACATTATACTCCTGCCAGACTCCACAGAATATCAGAAAAGCAGAGGTCGCTGTTTTTCATTTTCTGTGGGGTCTGGCTACGCGAGACTAGCCCTGCTGTATCTTTATTTTTTCAGGGTTTTTATTTGTATACAGCAGTTGCCACAGATCATTTGATTACCATTTGATTTTTGGCCTTTTTGTCAGCAAAGAAATGCTTCTACCATCACTCATGCTAGGAAGTGTAGCCTCCTAGACTTTGTTGCCGTCCATACTTGATTCTATCAACACCAACCCATGTGTGAAATCAAGATAACATGTCGCAAGAGGTTGTTGTACAGGTTTCAGGTCGTATACTTGCATGTTTATTTGTCCTATTAGGAGGTCCCTCCTTTTCCATTTGTGTTGACTTCACTTTACCCAGCAAGAGAAGACAAACCTTTTATACATTTCATTATATTGCATATCGTTGAAAATGGGGGGCCTTCTTCATGTTTTGATTTAGTAATAGTCCTTTTTTACAGGACAATACATAAGCAGTATATGGGTCAGTCATTTAAAGATGTTTATTTTACTTTAATAATGGGCGCCAGGGGAAATGACACACAATTTATTCTTGCATTGACCATGGTTTAAAACTCTCTTTTCTAGATAATGTTCGAGTTGATTAACTGTGCCTTGCCCTATTTTATCCCAGAGGTTTTATGAGGGCTTTCCATATAACAGGATAATGTGATCTTATGAAAGAAGGCGACTGTGGTTAAGGTTAGCCAGCTTATCATAACCACACCGTTCTTTGAGCCATGCTGCTCAGTTTGGCCACTCTGTGCTTTAAGATTACTGTCCTTGAGGAGCCTGTTTGGTTGGCTTGTAGTTCTCTCTGTGTGATTTCTGAGCACACGGTTAAGGCCCCGGCCAGGCCAGCCAGCATAGTTGCTGCACACTGTGTTTGTGTGGGAGCCGTGTACGAGATTCCATTGTTGGTCCAGGAATGCGCAGCTTGGCTGTGAAATGCACCGCTTCGTTGTGAGTCATTGTTCCCCCTGCTCACTCTCCAACCGACCAGTTTACCATGTCATGACTGAAAAGATCCTCCCTGTTCTCAACAGGTTGATTAAAAAAAACAAACAGGTTGACTCGGTGTAACTGCCTTGTTCATCACAATTGGGCCGTCAGTCAGTCAGTGACGTCATGTGTAACCTGGCTGAGTCAGGTGTTTTCTTAAAATGGGTGTTAGTCATAAAGGTTGTTACACAAGAGCAGATGAATTAGTTATCAGCTAACAGTAGACCAAACAACCATTAGTCACCTGTCTTTGGGCTATAGTGTCGTAGTTGCAACACAACAAAGTACCCTACCATACTGTGTTGTTGTATCAACCAAGTAGTTCCTAGTAGGGGCATGAATTGAAGGGGCTGGGACTGCCGTGAAGCTTTGCTAAATAATTGTTAATCCTTTCTGATATAGAGAGATCTTATCCACCTGTTTCCTAGGCTTTTCACTGTGTTCCACTTCCTGTCTTTTGATCCAATGAAATCCAATGAAACCGGTCAGATGACTAATGATATTCAATGAAATCCGACAGGAAGTGGAAAACACAAGCCTAGGAAACAGGTGGATTGATTCTCTGTGTACTCTCTATGATGGCTAACTTGCTCTCAAGGGATGTGATGAGCTTGATGAGACTTGACTAAGCATTCAGTCGCTTTGTCAGACTGTCCACCAATAATTTGATTGATTGAATACTTTCTTAACAGTTTGCAAATAGTACAGTCGTACGATAACACAATGTTTCCTTTGTGGTCCTGTTATCAAGAACGTTTGTCACTATACAGGTATGAGCAGCGAAATGCAATAGTGGTACAGTCTCTGCAAATACTACCATCCTCCCACAGAATTCAGACCACTTCAGCCTGTGTCCTTGCACTTTGGCAGTTCACATGATATGTCTAATATAAAGTAACCTTCCCTTCTTTGTATCCTTATACAAGTCTTAATATATATGTATATATGTTAGGATTTTTGAAATGTTCAATTTCAACATACCATTTGGTAGTTAAATTTGGAGGGGAAATGCACATAAACAATGTAGGGGTGTACTGTGCATCTCTTCCTTATGAAGCAGGCTACACTAAATTTTGTTGTCCCGATGCGTTGTGAGCTTGTAGATCGGCTGTTTTTGGTAGCCGGTCTACAAATCGGGCATTGCGACTCCATCAAAGCCTGCCAAAATATTTTTTGGGCGACTAAATCAACTGTAGCCGACTAAAATCATATGCTATTTATTCAACTAAAACTAGACAAAAACATTTCAGATGACTAAAATATGACAAACTAAATGGAATTTTATACAAGGACTATGACAAAATTTGCCGTGAAAATTACCACTGCCTCCATCGCTCTCCACATCCGACTGGCGGCTGACACCATCCGCCTCCAAGCACACTGGTCCCTTTTTGCGAATTACTCACACTACAAACTGACCAGTGCAAGTGTAGAAAAACTGCTTGCCATCCGTGTAGATGAGGCATCTCGTTCCAGTCCATGGAGAGGATATGAGTCTCTTTTTGGAGGGGGTGCATATATATAATATTTTTTTTCTCTATGAAAGTTCATTGCAATGAGTCAACTCGTTGTCATAGATACCACCTACTTTCTCATATAGAGAAGTACAACTCAACTTTTTTTCATTTTTCCTTAGAATTGTTTACTTATTTGTGCTTATTATATGGTAAAACTTTGTTCCATTTGCATATGACATATCTTATACAGCCTGTCTTGTGTAGCCGTTCATTTGTTTCTCTCCCTCCACCTCAAGGGAGTTTCACCAATTTGGGTAAAAAAAAGACAAGTTGTTTTGTGTCTGTTGCATCATTCCACTCTATTTCTTTCGCTCCATTTTCTGGGAGTCTCAGGGGTCTTGTTTCATTAATACACCAGCAGTCCAATTAGCCCCCAGCCAGCCTTTTAAAGTTCCTACTTTTCAACACTTCTAGAGTTCATCTAGCATGTCAAACCATGTTTTAAGGAACTAGTATTGTTTTGGTATTATTATCTTGTTTTTATGCAGGCTATGGATTGTTCCCGGTTTGTTTCATGTCACCGTTTCACTGCGTTTCAGGGTTTGGTTCAGTTTATTATTTGGTGTCTTGGGGGTGCTTAAAATCAATGTTTGATTAGTAGATTTTATTTCATATAACATATTAATACAGTGTGAACTATAATATCAATAGGCTTGGAAATCATTTACTGCTGGAGGAGTTGTTTTTGCCACATCAGTTCATCCTGGTCAGGGATACACCTGGGTATAGATACTGTCACGATTACAAATTTAAGTTGATGATTCATTGTCACACAAATAATTGCGATTAACGATTTAATTGTTTTTGGCATTGAACATGAATACAATTTTAGTATCTGTTAGGTAAAATTTTTATTTGCTTCATAATCACAAATTGCACAGGCCAGATGTAACCAATAACTTAAATATACTTTAAATATATATATTTTTTAAATAGCAGAAATAGCTGATCTACAAGCTTACAACACGTCACGTAAGCTTGTAGATCAGCTATTTCTGCTATTTTTGGAAAATGTTAGATGTATGAAAATGTTGCCACATGGAAATGATTATGGCGATTATGAAAAATAATTGCGATTATCTAAAATAATTGCTATTAGACGATTATGTAATAATTGTGACAGGCCTGTGGCTACCTGGCTGATGGTGATGTAGCCTAAATGTGTTGCCACTAGCGTACACGACCGTGTCGAGCCATAGTATTCCCACCTCCCAGCAGACTTAAATAACTAGGCTAATCTTGTCCACTTGCAATTTCATGATGCCAACCATGATGTCATTGGAAGGCACCAACAGTTCAACAGTTGATCACTGTCTAAGGAGATTGAGACCCACGTGGGGCCACAGGGTTGGTAAAGTAAACCAAGTCAATGATAGTAGTGAATGGCTGAAACATGGATGAGGAACCTTAAGCCACAGATTTTTTTATGAGAACGGTTTCACCCCCCCAAATGTATTATGGTTTATAAATATATTTTATACATACTGAGGACTATATATTTTTGTTATTGATCCTGTTGCCGACACCGTAGATGTATGTGCTTGGTCCGGTTTACTGCCGCATGCCATAATGGTAAAACTAGGCTTTATTTATAAAGCCTGGTGTGTGTGTGTGTATATATATACCTGGTTGGACAACCTTTAGGGAACCCTGCATGTCCCTAAATTAATATTGTATAACCGATTACTTGACCTACTTGCTAAGTGGTGCTTTGCCGTGACACAGCAGGGCCCTCTATGGTTTTTCATTGGTTTCAGAGGCTCACGAGGGACAGCTTGCAGAAATAGCTTCATCCTGCCCCTTCCTTTTCATGACACCTTGCACCAGAACAGCAAAAGAAATCTACACCGCGGCAGCGCACATACACTACAGTGAGGTCATCTGGCTCTTGTGCCGACAGATTGCCGGTGGTGGGTGACGTAAGGTAGAAACTATGCTGTGTGTGTGTGTGTGGTAAGGGCTCTGTTGTGACAGAAAGCCTGGGTTCTGTGGAATCATCATGGCAGAGACTCGAGTAGGTTTTGTTGTATTTGTGATGGGGCCGTGTCAGCAGTGCAGCTGTGTCACACAATGTCATGAGGGTATGCATGGAGCCGGCACGAGGAAAGGGGTCATTGTATATGCGTTGTACTTCCAAAAGGGATAGAGAGCCTGCTGCATTGCATGCGAGCTCAGAGGTATTTAGTAACAGGCGAACTGAACTATAAGCTGGCCTTTACTAGTAGTAATTATTCATGTCCGTGTTCCATATAATTGACATAAGAGGCATTTCTGAAACTGAAATCCCAATGAACCGGATGACATCCAGCTCTTATAATATCTCGGCTCGTCATGTTTTGCATTTTAAGCCAGTAGCTTCATCAGTGGCTCTTTTTTTTTAGAGAGATGGACATGGATTTGGGCCCAGGCCTGTGCAGCCAACATATGGCCGTTTAGCTTCTCTGACTTAGGCTAGTTGACAGACACTAGCCCTAAAGGAGTCTCTCCACCAAACGGACTACTTCAGACTACAACAGACTGGCAGTCTGTTCTGCGTAAAACTATCGCAAACTGTCGGCCGAAGACACACCAGTAGCCTGCCAGTGTTGCCAGGTCTGCTTACTATAAGTGACTTTGGGCTTGTTTTCCTGTAAAGTCGATGTAAATATTCACCGGTTGCTTTTGTTTGGGCTTGTTTCTGAAGTGTAGTTGCTTTCAAGATACCTTTTGAAAATAGCTGATTGTAATAGGACTCAAGTGATAAAACTGGTCGCTTATTTTGGGCTTGTTTTCATAGACCTCGCTTGTTTCACTCACAGAATCTGGCAACACTGGAGCCCTCAGTTTGGACTAAAACAAAAAAAAAACACTCTCCCCCCCTCTTCATCACCCTGCGGCTATCGACGGGCTCTAGCCTGTCAGGACCCGACCGAGCAAGTTCCGTCGGCGTTCAACTAGAAGTCCCCGACCCGACTGCACAGCACCATGTACAACAGGTTGTTGTTAAAAGACCATTTCCAACGTCTTCCGCCCCGACGGTGTGGAGAGCTTGAGAGAGAGAGGGTGTGAGTGTGTGTGCATTTGTTTGTATTTGAGGGCCAAGGGGCATGTAGGAGGGCTGTAGTGTAAAAGAGGCCCCAGCCCTGCAGCACAGCAGGGCAGAGCTGGTTTGGTCCTGGCTGCCTGGCCTGCTGGAGTCATGTTTCCCCCTCATGGCTGTGTCACAAAGAAACCAGAGCTGGGTAGAGAAAAAGAGCAAGGAGATGATACAGAAAGAAAAGAGGGACGAAGAAGAGGCTAATGCCATTCCCGTCCCTGGCGCAGGTCTCGTCTGTGAAAGGAGAGCCTGCTTTGAGCGTAGGTGACCAGCAGGCCTCTGCAAGCATCGAGAGATGGAAGAAGTCTTTCCTAACCCGTCCGCATCTGTGTCACTTTAGTTTTACTTTAGAAAAAATAATCGTGAAAATGTGGGCACATTTTTGAATATATACATTTTTAAATCTTTGCTTCGGGGGGGTCCCTGGAACAAAATATTTTGAGAAGGGGGGGGGGGGGGTCCTTGACATGAAAAAAGTTTGAGAACCACTTATAGCAACGTAAGTTTAAAAAAAAAAAGATTTAGAAGACATTTGTAGAATCCCCAGGAGCAAATATTTGAGTTAAACATGTTTGCTTTAAAAAAACACATTCAAAGATTTGCACACACTTTCACGATTTTTCAAAACAAAATAGCAGATCTACAAGCTCGTAGCTGCGTTATGAGCTTGTATATCTGCTATTTTTGTGAATAGCCAAAAGTATAAAATAATGGTTATAGCTAAAAAGAAATCTAAAACTGCACAGTATGCGTTCCTGGATTGAATGGGTTAATAGGTCTCCAAAGGTCCTGGTCATGTACTCTTGTGTGTATTTTCCTTGTATGGGTAACTAATGTGGTAGTCGCCCCACTAAAAGCTACAGTTAAATCATTTCGCTGCTGGCGGCAGGTACCGTAGGCTTGGGAACTGTTGGTTCCCAAGGTATGGTGTGGCCCATAGGGGCAGGAGCCTATCTCCTGTTTCTGTAGTGTGAGGGCGGCTTGATCTACAAGTACCTCCCCCAGCCATGATGTACATGTACACCCCCTGGGCTACTATTTTGCGGCGACTTATTTACTTATAGAGCACAGAAGTCCTGACGTCATCCCTGGGTCGTAGAAGTAATTTCTCTATGGAGAATAACATTGGGTGAATCGTCTCATATAAGAATTGTGGTCCAAAAATAAACAAACTGTCTCGGCGATATTGTCAGGGAGGTGGCTCTGTATCGTTTATGATAGTCAGTCAGTCACTCATATTTGATACGTTTGATATGCAAACTAATTTGGCGTAAGCGTTTTATCACCGCCAGTTGATGCTTCATATCCATAAGAGTCAATCCGCACGGGATCATTTGTTTATTTTTGGAACACAGTTCTTATTTGACTCCATATTAAACACGTCTATGGGAATTCAGAATGGGGGGGAAACGTGACCCAGGTAGGATGTGTAAATTACATCAGACTTCGGTGCTCTATAGCTGAATGGTTAGAGGGGCTGTCTGGGTAGGACAAGGCCCCCGGTTTGTGCCCCGGGGGTCTGTGTGTCAATTTTGTTTTGGGTGAACTACTCCTAAGGTCCTGTCCTATCATTTTAGCAAACTCTTGAGATCTGAGACCCTGATTAAGTCATGCAGCTGAAACACTTTGAAGTTTTGTGTTACACCTTCTTGGAGAGAAGACGGCCGTATCTCCAGCTGCAGCCTGGCTTTGCAGCGACTGTCTGTCCCTCATGGTGTCAAGACAGCTTTTTGGTGTGGAATTGGATGTCAATGTGACTCATAACCCTATTGGCTCATAGTTTGCAATGCTTCCGAGTTCTCGTTTAAACTCCTGCCCCCCCCTTGGAGAGCCCAGTTAATGAGGCAGGGGCCTGTTGGGTGTGACAGTGAACAGGATCATCTCTGGGACCCACTAGGTGTGTGTGTGTGTGTGTGTGTGTGTGTGTGTGTGTGTGTGTGTGTGTGTGTGTGTGTGTGTGTGTGTGTGTGTGTGTGTGTGTGTGTGTGTGTGTGTGTGTGTGTGTGTGTGTGTGTGTGTGTGTGTGTGTGTGTGTGTGTGTGTGTGTGCATGCACAGACGAATAAAACACTGCTGTTCTTGAGGTCTTACGCTCATTCAATTTGCACAGGAGAAGAGGAGATAGATGAGATGGAGGGGGATAATTGAGCAATCGGGGACAAGGAGAATAGGTCATGATTTATTCTGTCAGGGTTTCATCGCTGCCTGTGACCCAGTTTACTTTTCCTTCCCATCGCTCTCCACTTTTGTTTCTCTTCACTCACTGTCTTTTACTCTTTCTCTACCCCCCAGCTCTCTCTCGCTCTCTCTCTCTCTATATCTGTCTGTCTGTCTGTCTGTCTGTCTGTCTGTCTGTCTGTCTATCTGACGAAGACTTTATGTCACAATCCAGGAGCCTTGTTTTTTTTAGCGGTGCCAACCGCTCTATATCTGACTTTGTCTGTGTGTCTGTCCCATAAACAAATATTGATGACAACATCAATACGGGGCTCATCAAAGGCACCGCTTCCTTCACACAGGGTGTGATTTTTATTAAGGAGTGCAAATCAATTAATTTTATTCTGGCTATCTATCCGCAGCTACTTTACACATTATCCACTGGGAGGAAAAGTGACCCATCCACCTCACCTAGGAGTTGAGGCATTTCATTTAGTTTGACTTGGTTCCACAGATAAATAGGCGATTTTCAAGCTTATAACGCCTTGTGTTCCGAGGTGTTGTGAACTTGTGGAAAACTTGTGGATCAGCTATTTTCAAAATGTTTGCCTCATTCTTATATTATTTGACAATTTGGCCAATGTTTGACCAGTTTTTATTGTATAGTTTGATTACTTTTGATGCAGTAATGGTCTTTTTTCATTTCTTGTATCTTTTTTTTTTTTTTGTATTAAAAAGGTCATAAAAGTCCTTCAAACTGTCACCTGGGGACCCCCCAAAAATCATGTAGGGACCCACTGGGGGTCCAGACCCACAGGTTGAGAACCACTGGTCTAGATAAGCTGTTAGAACTTGGAGGTGAAACGTTTTGGCCATGGACGCTGGTAATTCCACGTTCAATCCAATTAGGAGCCATGGAACAGCAGCCAGTGGGTAGCATGTTGGAACAAACATGCTGAGGCTAGCACATTCTGACAGGCATGGCCTGATCCTGTTTTTCCTGCACCAGCTTGAGAGACGTGAACCTCACAGACACACACGCACACACACACAAACACTGACTCATACGTACACGGTTGATGTTTCTGAAGCAACTGTTCCCTCCCACTCCCAGTATCTGTTGCTGCTTGATATCAGTGTGTTGTTGCTGTTTTATATCCTCAGGGCTCACCAAAGAAAACTCCCTTCAAAGTGTGTGTGTGTGTGTGTGTGTGTGTGTGTGTGTGTGTGTGTGTGTGTGTGTGTGTGTGTGTGTGTGTGTGTGCGCACACGCCACCAGTGGTTCTCAAACTTTTTCATGTCAAGGACCCCCAAAATGATATGTATTTGGCAGCCAAATGCATATCATGGCTGTTGACCCCCACAGCTAAAATAGCAGACCTATTGGCTCATAGCACGCTATATTAACACATTTTGCTGGTGACCCCCTGGACCACCCTGGGGCTCCCCGGACCCCACTTAGAGAACCAATGTGCTACACACATGCATGAACGAGCACATGCTTAGCTAGTTAGCGTGTGATGATATGTTGCCTTAATGCCTTGCCTATTGCCTTCATAGAGTGGTATTGATTCTGGAGACTGGGGAGCTTCAAGGCAGGTTATTTTTATAACTATATTTTTTAAATGTACCTCATGTTCAGTCTTGGCCCCTAGGGAGCTGGTGAGATGTGAACTAATCTTGGACTTCAAAGAACCATGCTGCATCATCTTTGTTTTCATGCCCTAGCCTCCTCTTCCACTGACCGACTCATACTGTTCATTCAGTCCAGCGCGGTCACACGTCAGTCATCACTGCCTCTCTTCTTCCTTTCTCCCTCCCTCCCTCCTCTCCATCGATCTGAGTGGAACTGAGCCTAGGGGCTTGGTGTCAGTTGGGCGGGTAGGCCAGGGTTTCAGCCCTCCTCCTCCTCCTCTTTCTCTTGCAGCCATGGAAAGTTTTTCCCAACCTGCATTGCCTCGCCTGCCTCCCTGCCAGCCATGTGAGCTTAGTGTGTGAGATGGTTTTCCGGCCTCGCTGGACAATAACCTTGTATTCTATTCTATGAGCGAATGCCATGATGCCAGGCTGTTCTTTGGTCTCCTGCCTAGAGATGGGAATTGATAGGATTTTATTTATACACCCGTAGCGATTCAGCTGTTAGCAGTCCAATTCCTTTTCAATTTCCTTATTGATTCCTGTTCAATGTTAAGTGTGTGTAGAGTACATCACATCTATGCCGGTTTTCACCAATTTGATTTTCGCTGAGTCTGAACACAGTCACGGAAACGGTAAAAAACACACGCATGTCTGTCTAATGACATTTGGAACATGTTAAAATGAGTTACAAATGCTTATCTTTTATTTCATCAGCGTAAACACAATGATGTTGATCATATTTTGCAATGAGCAACTGTCAGAAATTATGCTGACATTAATGAAATGTAGCTTGTGTGAGAGTTAAAGATTCCGATTCTCTTTAACGATTCCGGTTCTCGATTTCCATCCGTACTCCTACCCATGGGAGTTGTGCACCGCAGTATTAGTGTTTCATGGGCTCTGATAAGGTGATTCATGGATCTGTTACCGGGCCGAAGCTGTGCCAATGTTTGGGCTATACCCAATATTGACGTAGTTAAATCACTGATGTGTATCTATAGTTGGTCCTGTTAGCCTTTCTGTTTCTCCATCCACCATCTCTCTTTCCTGCTTCCCTTATCTTCCCCTCAGAAACGGGAACCGTCTCTTTTTTCTTTGGGGGGGAATGAAACTAAAAACTAGTGTTGAATGTTTAAGCAAATATGGTTATTTATGAACATGGGTTCCTACTCACTCAGAAATCAACACACCACTGACCCACAAACACTCCTTGTGTACAACTGTTATGCTGCGTTCACACGGGCGGGTATGCAAAAATACACCGCATATTTGTCGCTCTGTGTGTTGCTCAACGCGGTCGTTGACGTCATCGGAGCTACAGTTGTTGTTTTGTATCTATGTATCTGGAAGTTAAACCCAGCTCAACTTCAATTTGTAGCTTTGCATCTTTGTATCTTTTGTAGCAGCTACACAAACGTTGGATGTTGCTTTGTATCCTCATGTCGCTGGCTTCCATTGCAAATAAATGGTAGCATGTATCTTTGTATCTGCCCGTGTGAACGCGACATAAGCAGATCTTGCGTGTCCATCCGGTTTGTACCGTTGTGTCTCCAACCTCTGGCTCAAGTGTTGCCTGTTCCTTCGTTAAGCTGCATGGTGAAAACTAATACCGTTGCCTCCTTACAGGCATCTATGGTGGCGCTGTAATAAGGCACTTGCTTAAAAAAAAGCATTCACTGCTCACCTTTCAAGGCATGGATATCCCAGTGCCTGCTGTCTGGGTGTTTCCACTGGCCTTTGTTACCCGATTGCATTCAAAGTGGTGATACACCAGGAACTTATTAGAGGACTGAAGATGGGCAACACTCCAGCCCATACAAAAGTGAGATTCAGGGTCAAAAATGGATTTCAGAAGTGTTTCCTGGCAACAACATGCTCTTCAGTGATTAAATATAACATAATTCACTGGGCCCAACATTTTGCCCTGTGTGACAGTCTTGGATTGCTCCTTGGCTGGCTTGTTGCCACTGGTTGTTTTCCCTGGCAACATTTCAACCCCCTGCTGAATTAAACACAATTATTAGGATGGAAAACGGTTACATGGAACTTGTTTATTTGTTGCCATCGGATCCCCATTAGCTGATTCCATAGCAGTCAGTCTAGTCTTGCACTGGGTCCACACTCATGCACAGTAGGCATGCAAAAAATAAAAACACTAAAAAGTGAATCCCAGAGATTGTTGGTGGCGAAATGGGTTTACCCCCAAATGCATTTCACAACACTTGTTGTCCTATTCACAACTTCTTGACAGTACCATTTCTGTGCTTATTTGGATTTGGGACAAAGTGTTCAGGTCTGAGTTGTTGCTACTGCAGGGCCCTCTCTTTTGGTTGGCTGCTATGTGTCTGTGCCAATCTGTAATTTGTACAATGTTGGCTTGAACCCTAGGAACTCTAAAGGATGCCAGCTCTCTGCGATGACCAGTTTTCTTTCTACAAACAGCATTGCATTCTATTAGGGGCCTGTCATTGTTTCCACCCTGCCCATCAAGCCTGGCCCGCACACTGGGGACCATGTGGTTATCGTTCCACTCTCAGAATTAATGCCCAAGTATGATACATGTACAGACATTAATTCAGTGACATACTGTGACAATAACACGGAGACTGAGTGACGCTGTGCAAATTCACACTGTATATGTATATGTACATGACACATGACACTATGAAGTCAAAATAAGGAGATGATTAAGAGGTCATAATGCATACATGGCATAGCTTTTATGTTATGGCATCATAACATACTGTATGCCTCTAGATTAAAAGCTCCAATGCAGCGGTACATAGATAAATGTGATGTATGTTGATCACAACCCCTCTTAGTGGAAATCCTCTCTCTACCCCACTCCTACCCCCCCAGTCCACTCCATTGCCCCCCCCCCCCCCCCCCCCTTCAGGCATTCATTTGGCTCATTGTGGGGAGCACCAGCTGACCGTGCCGAATCAGCAACTGCAGGCGTGTGTGTGTGTGTGTGTGTGTGTGTGTGTGTGTGTGTGTGTGTGGTGGTGGGGGGGGAATATCAGCAGGGGGGCTGCATGCTGTGAGTGATGTGTAGTATATTATGTGTGTACTAGTCAGTGTAGTTTCTATGAAGGGTACACCACCCCCTCCTCACTGGATTGCCCTGTGGAATGGGAGGAGTGTCTTTCTGTGCACGCTCTCTTCTGACAATAGGATTTATAAACCTGACTGTTGTGTGCGTCAGTGCACGAAGATTCAGTGTGTTTGTGTGTGTGTGTGTGTGTGTGTGTGTGTGTGTGTGTATAGTAGATTGTCTTGTGTTGCAGTGACAGCTGGAGCAGACAGCCCCTACACAATGTCTTTACCCAGTCCTCTCTCGGCTGCTGGTTTCACTATAAGCTCCACGCTGCAAAGCAGCTGAAAACCCAGCAGGCCTGTGTGCCTCCCTCCTGACAGTATTACATTACACTGTCATTACCTCAGTAGCCCCCCCTCCCCCTCCCCCCATTAATCCACAAACACTATTACTAGGTTTCTTTGCAATCGGCATTAAAAACCCAAATCAGCAGGATGGCGTAGGCCTTTCATTCAGTAGATGCATCGTCAATCACCACGGTGCTGTAAAATGTAGGGTCTTTGTTAAGAAAGTGCATTCATGGGGACTCCTCTGCTAGGCAGCTGCTCTCTCTATCTCCTTCTATCTCTGTGTCCGTAGTAGTGCACTGTACTGGATTCAATTACCCTGGGACTCTGTCTGTCTGTCCGTGCCTGCAAGCAGGGCACATTTACCATGGTGGATTTAACCCTAACCCTAACGGCTAATAACAAACGAGCTAACGCTGGGGCTGCTTATCTCTCTGCATGGCAGCCCCAGGTTGCCAGGTCGGGAGAGAAACCAGCAACCAGCATTAGCTCGTTCTGTTATTAGCCGTTAGCTTGTGGGGCGTTTTAGCGCCTGTTACATTATCATGGGACTCAACAATGAGTACTAGAAGCAAAAAAACAGACTTTGCATTGGTTAAAATAGGCGAATTTGGGCTATCCTATATCCTCCTATAATGACAACGGTGGGGGTCGATAGGGGGCTCTGTGGAGTTACGCGATTTTCATTCCTACGTTGGTAAGTGATTTGACACACATCAAACATAACACTTAAAATGACAGGAATTCTCCTTAAGGCCTGAGGTTCCGTTTCTACAAAATGTCTTCTAAATCCTAACCGTTTTCTGAAAAATGTATGTTGCTATAATATCAGTGGTTCTCATAATTTTGGAGGTCCTTGACATGAAAAAGTTTATGTATTTGGCTGCGGACCCCCATCTGAAAATATTTAGTTCAATGGGCCCCCAGAAGCAAATATTTTGAGTTACAAATGTCCACTTTAAAAATGTGTATTTTCCAAGATTTTGCACAAATTGACACGATTTTTCAAAAATACCAGATCTACAAGCTCATAGCGCTGCACTCGGTGCCGCACTGTGAGCTTGTATATCTGCTATTTTTGAATAACCAAAGTATAAAATAATGGTTTATCTGATTACACAGATGCGTTCCCGGTTTTAATGGGTTAATACACACAGCAAGATTTCAATGAGAGAGTCACTGGGAAAAAGCATGTGTTTTTTTTGCTCAGGCCGCCCTATGTAAAACAGCCTAATTAGAACTAGACCCTTGTCAAAATGGAGTTCTGATATCGTTATGAACCCAAGGATTACTGACTTTTAAAAAAGTGTACATGGCAGTTAGTTACTATTTGGCAGAACGTGGGATTAGGAGGATACAGTTACAGCAGACCGTGTTCCAGTGCCCCATCTCTGCCTCTTGCATCACTAATGGAGATTTCCCCTATTTATTTTTCTCTCTCTCTCATTCTATCTCTCTTTCTCTCTTTTCTTATAGGCTCGGATCAAATTCCCCATCGACTATCCTTACTCCCCACCCGCCTTCCGCTTCCTCACCAAAATGTGGCACCCCAACATCTATGAGGTAATTGAATTTCTAGTCTTTAAATGTTTCCTCAGATGCCCCTCAAGGCCATGGCAAAACGTCCTGATAAATCTACCATAATTTACTGCTTAGAGTTAGAATAATAGGGGGATGGATCCAATACACGCAGCAAGATGTCTAAAAAGGCCTGATTATAGTATACGTCTATACGTCAGTCCGTAACCGTGACTGTCCGCAGACAGCGGACGCATACGTAGTTCTATTTATACTGCAATTGGTGTACAATTGTCAATCACGTGCATACTATTCTACACTAGTTGCGAGACAGGCTCCACTTCAGCCTGCACACACTTTCAACTCTTCCGACAGTATAAAAGTAAAGAAAAGGCAGCACACTCATAGCCACGATACAGGATTTATTTAAAGAAATCCCTGAAGACCTTTCCAGGTCGAAATGTTGTTTCTTTAAATAAATCCTGCTTCGTGGCTATGAGTGTGCAGCTTTTCTTTACTTTTATACTTAATTACCAAGGTCAGCAGCACCTCATCAATACTGGTGTGCACCCTTCTCCTGTTTGTTTGCCAACTCTTCCGACAGTAAAAGCAATACAAGAATTTAAGCACATCGTGTTGTCTTGGGTTTTTAACGGGTCATAAAGCGACGGATCGCCTCACACATTTCCTCCAAAAAGAGCATTTCTGTTCTGCACAGTCACCATAGTTGTATGCATATGCGCATGTACGAACGGTCATAAAATCTGAGAGGACGCCACGTCTGCGCAGACAAAAGCTGGTGATGAAATTTACGTCATGATGCTAGCATACCCTCGCATCTACACTGACGAGGCAAGTATAATTTGGCCATCAGAAAGTCACTGGGGGAGATTTATGGGACATTTTTGTTGTGCATCATTTTTATATAGGCCTGTCACATTTATTACATAATTGCCTAATCGCAATTATTTGAGATAATCTCTATTTTTTTGCATATTCTTTTCCATGTTGAAACATGTTCTTACATTTTCAAACACTAAACACTATTTCCACTAAAGTAGTGGAAATAGCTGATCTACAAGCACACAACGCTTCACAATGCAACGTGTTGTGAGCTAGTAGATTGGCTATTGCCACCATTTTGAAAGTATACAGTTATTAAATATGTCAAATATGATATAACAAGTTATTTGTCATATCGGTCCTGTGGAATCTTCGTTTATGAAGCCTAAAAGCCTAACAGAAATATAATTTTCATTCATATGTTCCATTGTTCAATGCTAAAAACACACTCAAATCGTTAATCACAATTATCACAATTAATAATCGTCAAGTAAAAGGTCATGATTGTCGACTGCCCTATTTCTGTATTGATGTGGAACAGCCTACTTGGTATGGTGGTGTACTGAAAGGCCCTGTGTGTTATTTAACAGAACGGGGATGTGTGCATCTCCATCCTGCATCCCCCGGTGGACGACCCTCAGAGTGGAGAGCTGCCTTCAGAGAGATGGAACCCCACACAGAATGTCAGGTACATTGGACTCGATAGAATAAATGTTTTCTCTGCTTCCTGTTCTGGTACACTGTGTCTACAGCAGGAGAAGCTTGTTGGCTCAAACTTGTCACAGCCAAACATTTTGTATCAAGTCCTGGATCCCTGTATCAAGTTCCCACTTAGACTGTGACCCCAAAGCAGATGGGGTTCAGGATTATCTGAACTATTTAAAAAAAATGTGCTGCGGTCATTTATATGAACCTACATGGCACGTGATTTCCATATTTGATTATATTATTGGATGATATCCACATTATGGGCCTTGGGATTTGTTAAGTGATCACATAAGTGATTCACTGACTGACTGACCTTTTTTCTCAAACTGGCTTCTAAAACTGTACACATTTTACCATCTCTTGAATTGCTGCTCAAGTGCTGCAGTGTAAATGCAGAAAACAGCCAAACATGCTGTATTATTCATATGCCTTATTTCAAACACTTGCTTGGGTGCAGACATACATTTATTCAAACCCTTAAGCGCTCCCGTTGTGTCTTTCTCTGAACAGTTTCTTGCTTTATGTACAAACACAGTTGCACGTGCACACACACGACTGAAACAGCTAATTTGGGGGCCTAGATCTAAAATGAGAATGAGAGTTGGTGGAAGATCACCTTAAACGCACCCCATTTGCTACATTTCTCATATCCAGTTACATAGTGAATCAGTACGATTGGTCATGGCCACACACCATGGTGATTCCCTTCACTTGCATTTGGTAATAGCACTTAACAACTTTACCTGCAAAGGCTTAATAACATAACAGGCTGGGTTAGGTGGTCCTGAGGAGACCTCTGGCCCAGCAGAGCTGTTATGTAGTGTTTACCCACGCTGGGCAAGACCTAGACGGTTGAGTGTCTAACCGGAATTTGGCGGAAGTACCGCCCAAGGAAATGCCGTTGACGCTTTGCAAATCTGTTTTACATCATAGACATATAAAGGTAGACGCCTCCTTCGGCTCTGAAGCGTTCGTATCTCGGGCGCGCTTCCTTGTTCCGCAGGGCTCATACCTCATTGGCAGGGATAGCCTTCCGCTTCAGCAGGGCAAGCTGGAATCTTCCGTGTGCGTCACAGAAGGGGGCGTTCGGTAGGCCAATCAGAGGCAGGTGGGGTGGGTCTTTCCTTAAGAGGCAGCCGCGCAGCAACTAGTCAGTTAGACGCGCTGTGATTGGCCAGTAGTCAACGCGATGTGATTGGCCAGTAGTCAAACAGCCCTGCGGAAGAGCCTTGTATTGAGATACCAGTCGCTCCAATGAACTGCAGAGGCCAATGAGGTATCTACCGGTAGGTTTCTATATCTATGTTTTACATTCTCCGTGAAAGAAACAAGTGTTATTATTGGTCAAGAAAGGTCGTTTCCGGGGGAAATGCGTACGATACAGGTCCCGCCCCCATAGACACACTCTGCATTAGGTCGTGACCAGGCTTTTCTCCTCGCAGATGAGTAAGGCTGGAAACGAGGCTGGTGTTGTTTACCTGGTTCGATAAAGCCTTGAATCTCCATGGATCCGTTACTGGGAAGTGTGCTGCATACATATCCTGTTTGCATCATGTATAGTTTAAGATGTCTATGGTGTCTTCAATCATGAGATGTTTTCGGGGAGGCGTTTTTGTAGCACAAATGGTAGTTAGATGTACTAGTACAGGGGTGCCGATAGCCGAGTGGTTAAGGCGCATACCCCATAGGCTTTGATGCCTGTCACTCTCTCCCTCTTTCCTTTCTCTTTACACTTTAAATAAATAAACCAGTATATAGAACACAACACGACAGCATCAAATATTCATAATGTTGCAGTAGAAAGTACAGTAGAAACAATAGGCCCTGGTGGCCTGTTGAATTGTCCTCAACAAGCGGCTCTTGGAGAAAAGAGTCCAAATCAATAAGGCACATTATTGGTGCTGTAACCCACATCAGTCTTTGTTTTCTTTTCTTCCTGTCTGTTTTTCTCTCGCTTTCCCCCAATGTCTCTCTCCCACTGTCACTCCCATCTCATCAAACCCTGATGTGCAGCTGTTCTCGCTTGTTTTCCCCACTCTTCCTTTGCTTTGTTGTAAGCTGTCAACATACCAAACTTTGTTGTCGAGACTACTACTACAGACTGTAGGTCGAATGAAGTCAGGAGATCAGTCGGTTGAAAGTTGTGAAAAAGTTGCTGAATGCACCTCTCTCCACACTGCATCAACAGAAGGCTACTATGGAGCTTAAAATAGCCTATTTTCCCCACTCTTGCTTTGTTGTAAGCTGTCAACATACCAAACTTTGTTGTCCAGACTACTACTACAGACTGTAGGTCGAATGAAGTCGGGAGATCAGTCGGTTGAAAGTTGTGAAAAAGTTGCTGAATGCACCTCTCTCCACACTGCATGAACAAATGGCTACTATGGAGCTTAAAATAGCCTATGGCTAAATCATTTGAGAAATGATAAAGATAACCACAGCAGGGTGGACAGCAGGAAATGGGCACAAGGTTATCTGTATTTAGGCTATTTTCGTTTGTCATGTCTTTCTTATTTAATGTTAATTAAAACGATAAACTCTACGTGCCTGCAGCACTGCAAATGCGCACACGGCCATATCATTTAGCTTCAACTAATGATCAATATATTATAATAATAATAATAATAGATCATAGGCTAGAATGATTAGAATTATTTTTTTCACAGCCTGTCATTTCTTGACTACTGTAGAATACTTACCGCACAAGCCTTGCGCATCCACAAAGCAATCCAACGTTTCATCATTAAAATGGCCAATCTATCCTCCCTGTATATCCATTGTCCCATGAAATAGTTGGTGAATGAGCACTCGGGTTTGCAATGGTGAAAACTAAAGTGAAACACAGACCTTTTTCGCCTTAAAGAAAAGCTGGAGAAAGTGCTTTCCAACACCTATCGCAGACGTCGGGTCGGTTTGTTGGAGGCTTTAAACATATCTCCTTCCCCTGTCACCCTTTTTATGTTTACTCGCCT
Source organism: Gymnoscopelus microlampas (assembly GCF_963454915.1). NCBI lineage: Eukaryota > Metazoa > Chordata > Actinopteri > Myctophiformes > Myctophidae > Gymnoscopelus > Gymnoscopelus microlampas. The sequence continues at coordinate 38,828,291 of NC_139946.1, forward strand.
TCTACTCTCCTCCTGCCCCCTCCTTTTTTTCCCCTCAACACCAAATATCTTTGCCGAAAATAGCCGATCTACAAACTCAGAATGCGACGTGTTGTGAGCGTGTAGATTTGGCTATTTTCTCTGAATGTTTGCCCCGGAATTAGAGATGCTAGTTGTTCACGTGTTTAATCCGTCTTTCATTTGCCCTCTTTGCCCCCCCAGGACCATCCTGCTGAGTGTTATCTCCCTGCTCAACGAGCCCAACACCTTCTCTCCAGCCAACGTGGACGCCTCCGTCATGTACCGCAAGTGGAGGGACAGCAAGGGCAAGGACAGAGAATACGCCGAGATCATTAGGTAGGAACTCTTTTTCTACTGTTCAGCATGGCAGCATGTCGTTGCTGTCAGGTGGAAACCTTGTATGTCTTTCAACGTTTAATGTTTTTTTTTTTATTAATACCCTACTTCGTCGTACACGAGTGTCGCAGAAAGGTAGCGAGAATTGCCGATCTACAAGCTCACAATGCGTCGCATCGTTTTGAGATCAGCTATTTTTTAAAGAGTTTGAAAGTGATGGTGAAAGTGGTCAGTGGGTTTTATAAATATTGAACCAAAGAAAAGTATTAACAAGAGCGTATGGCTAAATAATAACTTCATTGGAACCAGGTTTTATTTTTTTCAATTCGTGAAAAGTAACGGTTTTGGCCCGACAGCGACAATATGCTGTTTTTCAGTCCAGCAGGCACACTTTGTGCTGCTACTGAAGGCCTCTCATCTCATGCGACCGTGACCGTGGCTTGAACTCTTTCTCTGTTCTATCCATCCGTCCAGGAAACAAGTGCTGGCCACCAAGGCTGACGCGGAGAGGGACGGCGTCAAGGTCCCCACCACGCTGGCCGAGTACTGTGTGCGCACCCGTGCGCCGCCCACCGACGACGGCTCCAACCTCTTCTACGACGACTACTACGACGACGAGGACCTGGATGAGGACGAGGACGACAACGACGAGGACTGTTGCTACGACGACGATGACTCGGGCACCGAGGACTCCTGACCTCGTCCCCGCCCGCCCCCTTCCTGCCCCAATTTCTCCCCCACCGCCCCGTTCCCTTTACCGTTGTCACAAACTGAACTTTTAATCTCTCGCTTTGCCCTCCACCTCCTCCGGAACCCCCCCCGCCACCTCTACCTACCCTGGTCCTCTTCCTAGCACAGGTCCCAACTCCATCCCCGGTGCAGCGGAGACCTGCACGCTAAAACAGACACAACACAAAACATCCAGATGCATCTGAGAACAGGAAGCTGCAAAAGCTTGTTTTTCTTATCTATCTTTTTTTTTTTTCTTTTGTCTTTGTCATCAGAGTAGAGGTTACACACACGATCACTGCCCAGCGCACAGGGTTTTCTTTTAACATAAGGTAATGGTGCGTCACGCAGAGTTTTTTTTTTCTTCTGCTTGTTTGTTTGCACCACTGTTAAGAACTGGATTGAATTAACTAAAGCAATTTAGTTCTTTAAGACTGTTTTTTTTTCTTTTTTGTTTCCTATTGACTAAAGAATTTATCAAGACGATCTCATTGCCGACTTCCTTTAGGGAAACTCAGACTTTCCTTGATAACATCAACATGGAGGTATAAGTAATGAATGGAATTCCATTCAAGAGCTAACAATCAGCGTGAATGGAAGGTAATTTAGAATAATGAGAAGAAAGCTTTTATGAAGTGGTGTATACACAGTAAAATCTTTAGTGTTAATGTATCCTTTTGTAACTCAGAATATACCAAATGGACCCTTACATTGGTTACATGTGTACACTCTCAGAGTTGAACTCACACTGAGGATTTTACTGTGTATGTGTTGGAGGGCTTGAATCACCTGTTTGTGCTTCGATCACAGCCTGAGCCGTATATGTGACCTGTGACCTGTCTTTTAATGACGCCATTTGATGCCCTGCTGTGTTTCACCTTTGACCTTCCCGAGCCCCTTGGCTGGTGCTGCTTTGAACGGGGAAGTGTTCCATGTCAAAAACAAAACAAATCGGTTCACTCCCTTGTGCCTTCCCTCGCTTCCTTTCCTAGATCCGAATTGCTATGTAACAAACCACATTCATGTCTCGGTCCTTCACCTAGCAAACCAAACCGCCACAGTAAAATCCTGAGTATTAATTTAACCCTGAGACTTACAGGTGATAATGGATAAATTAACACCGAGGATTGTACTGTGTACCAGCCAGGCTGAGGGGAAATATTTAGGCTTGATAAGGTCTCAGGTGGAGAAACTCTCACAGCTCCCTCCTGGATTGAGTACAGACTCTTATCATCTTCAGTGTTTTGATCAACTCCTGTCATATCTGTGAATGTTGTAAAACAAGGTGGGTAAGATAAAATGGCTTTTGCAAGCAAAAGGAATGGTCATATCGCTTGAAACGGGTATTCCCGTCCTGTCCTTACTGCCACTCTGCCTTGTCCATAAAGCCTAATTTATAGTTTGTCGTACGGCCTCGGCGCTAGCCAAAAATAACAGATTCTCATGTCGATAATGCAGTGCATCATGTCACGTTTTTCACTTCAAAATCAGTTATTTTTGGCAAGCCACACTGTTGTAAAGTTTGAAGTATAAATTAGGCTTTAGAGCCCATACTTGCAGTGGCCTGAATTCATTTAGATGAGTGTATGACTTGTGAAATCTGATGTACTGTATTTGAGACCTATGCAGTCAGTTCTTGAGTGTATTTAATGTTTAATATGCAGTGCTTTGGCAGTGGTGTTAAGCCTTCACTACTGGCATTGAATAGCACAAGCCAGTCCCAACTCAACGTCCAGCATGGGTTTCACAGCCTAACACACCCAATACTTTGAGCTACAGTGAAGGTCTTGGATTAACAATATCCTTGAATCTGAGATAACGAGATGAGAAGATGAGTCCCTCAGGGTTCTGTGAGGGGGTTCCAAATGTACCCTTACAGGTCTATAACTCTTGAGTGTAAAAATGGAACCAAAATGGACCCGTACAGGTTCATTTGGTTCCATTTGTACACAGAGTTCAGGGGTGTTAGCCACAGTAGCGCCGGTGTGTCCACAGAAGAGCTTCCTCTTCTGAGGAGGGATTTCGCCAGCCTTCTCTGTGAGAAGATGCCCCCTACTGTTAGGTCTGTGCGAAGGCCTATGCCCCTCTGACACTTGTTCTGTCTGCAGCCATCTTGAATTATCTGAATCTGTGAGCACTCCCTCGTCGCATCATAAGAGTTCGGGTAGCAGTATGAATGATTTATGGAGGGTGCTGTTGACTTAATGGGGGTTTGTCATCAATATAGACTTGTTTGTGGCCTACAAGTCTTGGCAACACCCTTGGGGTATTGCCCTCATGCAGGCCACCCAGTTGCACGCTAAAACACAAATACAGCCATTCAACAGTATTTCAAGCAAAGTTCTCTACATTTTTGTAATTTTCCTTTTTTTTCAGTAGCGTGTGAATATTCACTGAGTAAGACATGCCCATTTAAGTAGACGAGAAGTGTGGAGAAATGTGAAAGCATGGAGGATGGGGTTGACCTTTTGGCCTTTAGCATGGACAGCAGTTCTTTACTAGCATGCTATAATGACATATTATGCTTAAATGGTTTTAGATCTGGTAAAAAGGTTTGTGATGGTGTCCAGAGATGATTCTACCTCTGGATTTATACTCATGTTTTCTAAAACTGTTGTGAATGGGCTCTGGGCGTGCCCCCCTTTTGGTTTCTTTAAATATTTTTTGATGTAATGCTTTTATTTTTCTTTCCAAACTGGGGCATGAACCACAATGTTTTTTTTTTTATTCTAAATGTATTAAGTGCTATGATTTATTTTTTACCCGTTAATTAAATTAACAGGTTATTCATTATTATGGAAGAATATAAATATATGAACTGTTGTGACTGATTTTAGCAAACATCAAAGACAGGAAAAGTTGTACAGAACCAAATTGACACCTCATCCCATCCCACTAAACCATTCACCTGCTCTTGAATGTTCTTTGACAAATATTCAATTGTCAGGAGTTGACTGATGTACAGCAACTACTCCATGAATGACCCTTCCCATGCATCGCTGTCCAGGTGAATGGGATTTCATTTTTGTCAAACTACTGTTGATTTTAAACATGCACACCCTCCCACCGCCCTGTTCGCTGAGCTCTGATTGGCAAGGCATCACTGGAGGGAGTCCCCAGCTTTAACTAGAGAAACCAGATAACGCCTCAGGAAAAAACAAGCGAAACAAAGCGCAACCTTTTCCAACTGAGTGACCCTGACAAACCTGATACCGTACCCCATCTCCACCCCATGGTGAACTAATGGTCTTCTGATGAGCTTGTCCCCTCCAAATGCTCACCTTCTGGCTTCAAAAGACTGTTTACAATCTCTACCTTGATATGCACATGTCGATATTTTGACGATCACTTGATGTTTTTTTTTTTCTTGTTTGTATTTTCTTTTTTCTTATGGTTTGTAAATCTATTTAAAACCTAAAAAAATAAAGATCTTTATTAGATGTTGAGCGTTTTTTATTACAGTGGCGGGTGAGAGAATTGAAAACCTGTGTGCATGAATGACGGGTCTTGAGTTTAGAGATTCTGTGAAGCTCATGCTCATTGCTCCTGTTTTCATGCATAGACACTTACTGGGAATGAATGAATCATAATGTGTAACCCCCGAGATAGCTGAGAGGTACTCTGTAAAATGTGTAATTCATTAATTTGTAACTCAAGAGTGTACAAATGTAAGTTAATGGACCTGTTAATATTTGTTTACTCTGAGCTAAATGTAAAGGTTTAAGTGATTAGTAGTAGTATTGTTAGAATAAGCTCTACATTCCTACATTGAACATTGCTATAAAGGGATCTCCAACTCTTAAGTAAGCAGAAAATACATATTCAGTTTGATATACCAATTTCATATATTCAGGAGGAGACAGAACCCATACAGGATGCCCAAGGTAAACGGGTGAAACTTGAAGTGATGAAACAAAATGAGTACACAAATTGGAACTCGAACACTGAAGCTGATAAATGGGTTCCCTCTCCTGATTGAACTTAGCAATGATTACTATCATTACTAATGGTGTCCTGTTCGGGCTCCCCAACAAAGCCCCGGACAGACTGCAGTATGTGCAAAACTGAGCTGCCAGAGTGCTCACTCGCACCAAGCCCTGGCAGCACATCAGTGACATCACCCCCACCCTCAAACACCTACAGTGGCTTCCGGTTAAGTTCACCTACAAACTGCTCCTCCTGGTTGGCAGCCCCAACCCTCTGGAACTCTGTCCCCATGGAGATTCGCCAGGCGCCAACATTGGACTCTTTCAAGTCGGCACTGAAAAGACACTTGTTCATTCAGGCTTTTGGCAAATAGTTTGTTTATTTTTGTTAATGTACTTGTTAGATTTTTGAAAGGCGCTATATAAATTCAAGTTATCAGAATGTAAGAGTTTATTTTTATTTTTACAAAAAATATTTTGTGACAACGGAAAAATCACGTACAGCACCTTTAACACTGAGGTTTGTACTGCATACGGTTCATGTTTTTCCTTTTCACATCCACTTGGCATTTCAGTTGGTTGTGTGAGGAGAGTAAAAGATGTCATTTGTAACTACAAAGTAGTCGGTTCAATGGGGAGTTGAGGATTTCAAGATGCTGCCATAACTCTTCCTAGGAAGAATTTTAAAAGAATGGCTGTTATAAAATGGATGCTACTTATCTTTTTTTCCCTCTTCTCCAGAACAGCACTTGGTTCTCAAAGTGGGGTCCCCAGCAAAAAACACTTTTACCCTATTTTATACTTCCGCTATTTGAAAATAGCAAGCTTTTAGAAAATGTTTTGAAAAGATTTGAACATTTTGAAAAATTGAGAAAAATTTGGAATAATTGTTTTTTTTTTAAATAATTTTAACTAAACAAATCTCGTCTGACTCCCAGGCATAAAATCATTTCAGACGAGGGTCCGCAGCCAAATATTCATATGAATTTCTGGGGCCATGACATGAAATGTTTGAGAACCACTGAAGTCTGTCTGCATAGAGTTATGGGAGAAATGTGATGCCTTATTTTTGCATGGTCTTACGAACATGTGTCACATGTTGAAAATAGCAGATCTACAAGCTCACAAGGTGCGACATCCAAGATGCGTTGTGAGCTTGTTCGGTGTATCTCTCTTTAGAGACACAAGACCCATGAACCAAATGCAATGTCATACGCTCAGAAGTGCAAAGTAATGTACTGCATGTCACAGGATTACATAAACAGGCTGCCAACATCTATCATTGTCTATGTGCAGCTTTTTCAGATTGAGCAATTGGCATGCAGTATAATGTTACTGTTTTCTAAGGTGGGGACAATTTTCAGAATTTTCAAGTAAAAAAATGTATGTAATATCAATAAATAAAACATAGAACTAAAACCAAACTGTGTCTGTGTTAAAACAGACTAAAATAACAGTTACATTGACTTGAGTAAATAAAGAGATCGGTAAAGCCACAGCAATACAAGTATAAACGTATAAATAAAACCAAGCTCTGCCTCTGTGTTAAAACAGACTAAAATAATTAATCAATGATTGGTAAAGCCAACAATACAATATAAAAGTATAAATGGATAAATAAAACCCTGCTGTGTTAAAACAGACTAAAATAACAGTTACTCCCCTTGTGAATCTCTAATAATATCATACTGATGATGATATCAGTATTATTGCCCAAATATGGAGAGATGGCGTGACAGTGGATGTGAGATTATGAACTCACCAAATGTGAAAAGTATTACCATGACTTGTGGTGTTTCTCTCATGCTTTTGTTCTGCACTCTTTGCCAGACCCAAGGTGTCGGCCTACATGAGGCTTTGTCCCTCTTTCGTCCATACATGGGCAATCCCTTTCTGTCCCCTTTCTGTCCCTCTTTCGTCCATACATGGGCAAAAGGGACACAGAATTCCGTCCCCCTTTCGTCCATACATGGGCATAAAAGGGACCTCGGTTATTCTGGGTCTGGCAGAACCAGGTCTCCTGGTCTTGTTGGAGTCCCACCATCCTCCTATAATTTGACAAACCTCTGTCATGGTGTCATGGCGGTTGGTGAGGCCAAAATTGCTCTGCCCGGTTCTCCTCAGCGGCTGGAGCAATTGATCCGAAATTGCACACAGCCATTGACCATTACCATGTGCACCTAACAGCGAAGCCCGTTTTTCGATTTCACCAAACAGGTTTCTCAGCTGTTTATTAGCGTTTTTGTGTAAAACACTGTCGCCATGGTTACGGGCTGCCTCCCCCAGATCATGTGCGCAAATCCCCCCACGGCTGCGTCGACCGGGTATGGACTAGTAATCTATAATCTATCTAAAAGTTTCCCCTGTGTATCTAAATAACTAAAGAGATTGACTCTTTGATTTATCTATAAATCCACAAATCCCCATATATGGAGATCTCTGATGTCATCCATATCAGATCAGCGGTTCTCCAAAAACATCTATAAATCCACAAATGCCCATATAAGGATGTCATAGTATTGACTGACCTCCCGAGGGAGTAATGTGCAGAGTGGTAAGTAAGTCGGTAGTGACATCAAACTCGGGAGATGAACAGTTATTAAAAAAGTTAAGGAAAATGTTTGCAGTGTGCTTAAAAGAGTAATATCCACTGGCTTTGGTTTGTTTATTGGCTAGTCGAATCAATACCTGCTGTATGGGGCCGAGACATCTACACAAAATAGATATGACAATATGGACACACTGAGACGTGACAGTGGGGCCAGAAAGACAATCCAAAGTCTGGCCCTTAATGCTGGAAAGGACATAGGTGGCGGCTATCGACTCTGTAAGAACAGAGTGGATCTTTACACTGCGGCTTCGTATCACACAGGCTTCCATCGACGACATGGACACGCTGTGTCCTGACAGCAGACCACCTGTTTATTGGGCTTGAACATTTCCTGTGAGTATGATTTGTCCTGTTCATCAATGGCCTCCCGTTCCAGGGCCTCCCGTTCAAGGGCTTCCATCCTCTCCCGTTCAATGGCCGCCATATTTTCTTGTTCTTCGGCACTGAGCTCTTTAGGTTTGTCTGACGGGTCCTTGTCATGGGCCTTCTGTTTTTTGGACTTTCCCTTTGTCTTGGATTTGTCCTGTTTATGGGACTTGGACTTATCCTGTTCCTCGGCCTCTGCCTTGTCCACTTTAGCAGGCTTGTGCTGTGCCTGTTTTTTGACCTTAGACTTGTCATGGTCACTGACCTCAGGCGTGTCCCGTTTGTCGGGCTTGGACTTATCCCGTTTATCGGCCTTTAACTTGTCCGGTTTATCGGCCTTTGACTTGTCCGGTTTATCGGCCTTTGACTTGTCCGGTTTATCGGCCTTGGACTTACCTTGTTTATCACCCTTCAACTTGTCAGTCTTGTCCTGTTTTTTGGCCTCAGCCTCAGCCTTGACCAGTTCATCTGCCTGTGACTTATCCCGTTCATCGGCCTCTGCCGTGATCTGTTCATCAGCCTCCGCACTGTCCTGTTTATCTACATTTTCCTGTTTGTCGTTCTCCAATTTGACCTGTTTGTCAGTCTCCAATTTGTCCAGTACATCTGCCTCAGACATGTCCAGTATCCTGTATATGCCTGATGCAGAAGAAAACCAAGCTGAAGAGTATAATATCCTCCGTATTATACACTTATTATAAGTAAGTATAAGTAGTAAGGCAACCATACCTTTTATTGCCACCCGGCCATGCTTTGTGACGCAAGTTGGCACTTGTGCTAGTGGCTCCATATATGGCAATATAGCAGACAGCCACACATCTATTTTGCTGAAGTTAAAAGGTAAGATGAAATTGTAAACCTGTCAAAACCGGAAAGTTTGTCTAAGGTAGCAACAGTAACAATAGAACTTAAATAGCGACCGGTCTATTGGTCCTCACTAATGATAATTGATGCCCCAATATCCGTCTACTCACTCTCGCATCTCAATGGTGGGCTATGGACAGACAGTTAAGAAACCTGCCTAACTATTACATCATCGATAGGGATTCCAAGTTAATGCAAAGTTTTTGTTTTCCCTGAAAGTTCTTGCATTAATAAAACATTTTTAAACACATTTTGAAATTACCAAGCCTGCCTACCGGTGATGTCACTGGTACTGTAGGCACTAAGGATAATTCTGAATTCTCCACTCTGAGGCACAGACCGAGTAGACAGAAATAGTTCCATCTTATAAGGAGCATTAGTGAGGGCCAGTTATATGAAGGTAGGTCCTACTCTTTAGCACCACTGAGAAGTAGAGCATGTAGGAACAACAAAGAAGATGCTTTAGTTTAGGCCTATGTTACATCATTCAACCCCAAGAGTTTGACATGGTGATGAGGCCCGTGGGGGTGAAGAATGAATGTTAGAAAACAATGGCTATATATTTCTTTCATGTAGGAAAAATGTGTGAAATGTTTTACAAATCTTGAGCGAGATTCCTACTGCAAATGGTAGTCAACACACACACACACACACACACACACACACACACACACACACACACACACACACACACACACACACACACACACACACACACACACACACACGCACGTACATACAGTACGCACGCAAAAATAAAAAACAGCCTCATCAGAAATGTAAATATCCCTATTAAAGCCCAAGATGTATTACATTTATCAGGAACAAATACATTATCCTGCTTACAGGATAACATGTATTCAAAGTAATAGGGCGACAGAAAAGAGCATGGCACTGCGTCCATTGAAGTTCAATGGAGAAGTGGCGCCATGTTATATTCAGTTCCTGAAGCTCGACAGGCCAACAGGTGTTTTCTCATCGCATTCGTGTTATCCACAAGTTTCCTAGTGAATTATGGGAATCACTTCCTGTCGTCAGTCATTCAATTTCATTCAACAGGAAGTGATGCCCATAATGGACATCACTTCCTGCACACCTGGGGTTCATTAGCCTGGCATTGCCAGGCTGATTCAATTCAATTCAAATCAGAAAATGACCGGGCCAATCAATGACTGCATTTTAACTGCTGTCTGTACAACAGTGAAAAGCAGACCCTGATTGGCCCATTTTCTGATTTCTCATACTCTCTGCCTGGTGCCTGCCTATGGGCTGAAGTCCAGACTGATACCGTGGAGGAATGTGAGAGTGAATCCCCATCATCAGTCTGGCTATGCCAGGCTAAGGGTTCATAGCCTAGGCTACTCATAAAGCTCAGCCTGTAAAAGCTTGTTTTTCAAACCCTTGCCAGTTTGTTCATTTCTTTCTTTCATGTTCTTTGCCTATATGGGTATTGATACTGTGCCTCAGCTCCTCAGTTTTGTTAGACACTTTTGTTTGTCTCAAGCATCCTTCTAACCACATGTCTCCAGATCACGGCCAACTATCCACACCTATCCGCACCATTTACATATGGCAAAGCATATTAGGCTGAAGTGTTTCATTAAGCTTGTGATGAGTTAGTCATGTTGCCAGCAGTCACCCGCTAAATTAGCTGCTATAGATTGATGCTCTTGTGTCCTCGTTTGAAAAGTTCTACCCATTCTTGATGTTTTCTTTCTTAAAAACAAAACTGTCATTTTCTTCAACCTGGGCTGCATTTATCTAGTTGTTGCCATCATACTGATCGATTATTATCAGTGTATCAGTGTGTCAGTGTATCTATCACCTCACATAGCAGAAAGAAACACAGCTGTTAAACAATCAGTCCCATCAGCCCAATATTAGTGTCAAGTTTGTGTTCTTCACCTCCAGGGGGCAGCAAAAGCTTGCCTCTTGTCACAGAAATGGCTACTTTAACTGAGTGACCAGTCTGACCACACAATAGATAATTAACAGCACTTTTTAAATCTGTGAAGTATCTATATGTATATACATAATATATGTAGCCTACCAAATGATGGTAATTATGAGTAATTAATTGTAGGCATGCCCAGACATGTATTATTATAATTGAGTTATAATTGAATAATAAATGTTGTAGGCTACATTACCGAATAGCCTATTATTATTATTATTATTTATTACCTTTATAAATGCTATTACCTTGTTTGCCACTGCACTACAATGTACTGTATGTCTACATTTTTTATGAGAAAAAATGTGATAACAAAAACAAACAATTAACAGCCCTTAAAATACTGTCATGGTTATGGTTTTGGCATCTATGTCAGTGCAGGCCCAGATTGATTCTGCATGATTAAACTGCTATGTTTACGTATTCTGCCATCAACACCATCAACTGTACTGTACCAGGGTTTTTTCATTCGAGGACAGCTTGAATGAGCTGCCCTTTGCCTCACTACTACACAACACATGTGTTGTAGTACTACACAACACATGTGTTGTGTAGTATCCCCCCCATGCTTCCAATAGAACTCACTTTAGTGGAGCACATTGCTGAAACGATCTTTCACTTGGTGATACAAGCACCAAATTTGGCACACAAGTGCTTCAGAACCTACTCTCTCAGAAAAGTACGAGATCCACTTGAAAAAACAATATGGCCGCCATTTTTCAAGATGGCCGCCATTTGAAGTGGTTTTAAATGGTGTTTGAACTATATTTTGATTGAATAATCCTATTTTGATGGTCTATACATCCAAATATATGTTTTTGAGTATGTGAAATCCAATTCTGCATTTACAAAATTTTAATTATTGGATATTATGATGATACAAATGCTGTGCTTTGCTGTGCTGTGCTGTGCTGTACTATACTGTACTGTGCTGTGCTGTACGGCACTGTAGGCACTGTACGGCACTGTATTATACTGTACTGCACTGTACGGCACTGTACTGTGCTTTACTGGACTGGACTGGACTGTATTATACTGGACTGTACTGTATTGGACTGTAGTACTGTACTGGACTGTACTGTATTATGCTGGACTGGACTGGACTGGACTGCACTTTGGTCATATGGAACCAAACCGTAACAGTTTGGTTCTTCTTTTAGTCCTCACATTTGCAGACACACAACTGTGTACACTTAAGCATGAAGTGGTAGCATTTGCATCGTCCTCGGGATTCAGTCTTTTAGACACATTTTGTCAACTGCTCACAAGTCTGAACAATAGGTGGAGGGATTGTCCAGACCTCTCCATCTTTTTGCCAGCCACAGTTGGCAGGGCTTTCAGTTTGCATTTTGCACACTGTTGCCTGACATGCAGTTTTCTTGCCTTTACCATGAAAAGCTGACACAACTGTCTTTCCACTGGCGTGGAAGGACAGCATGCCACTGGATTTCTCTGGGCCAACAATTACTACCATATCATGAATTGGCAATCACCTAATGGACTGACCCTGGCCAAATTATACCCACATAATTTCTAAGCCTGCACTGACTGCAACAACAAGAATATCTGTGTTGCATGCCTCAATCAACACAGACTTCATTTGTTGCTTGGCTGCATGGAGAGCATGTGTGAAGATGCTGGAGTCAGCTTCTTCGTGGTTGCAAGGACTTAAGCCTTCAAGGCTGATGAGTTTGTTTGTCTCCCGCGCTGGCACATCCTGTCAATTCAGGTGCGGCAATCTAACTACAATACTACAACAAACTAAACTTGTAGTTGAGATATATACAGGGGCTTATTAGCATTTGGGACATTAACGTATACTACAGTACAAACTACAATGAGTACACCACTACAACAGTTAGTAAACTACACCTACAGCTAGTACACTACAAGCCGACACTGAACCCCATGCTGAGTCTCACAGCAGTGATGTCACCAGTGTGCCCGGGTTGTGCTTTGACATCACTCTTATAAAAAATGACAAACCAATAGAGCTTGACCACAGCATTTCAATGAATGATCATGGATATTTCCCTTCAACTTAATGCAATATCTGTGATCAGACAGCTTCCGAAAATGCTCATTTTGAGTCACGTAATAACCGCCATCTTGAAAACTGGCGGCCATATTGGAATTCAATTGACACTATTGAGTTCTTCCAGTCAGAATACATTCATTTTGATGTTTGGATCATTAATACATTTGTGTTCATTCAAGTTTTACTTCAAAAAACATTTATTTTGCATTTGATGAGGCGGCCATCTTGAAAACTGGCGGCCATCTTGGATTGTCAGCTGGATCTCGTACTTTTCTTAGATAGTACATCCTGGACATCATTTGTGCCAATTTTGGTGCTTGTATCACCAAGTGAAAGATTCTGATGGAATATTGACTTAATGTGCTACACTACTTGTGGTGGTGCTGTAGGTTTTTTGTTTTTTATTTCCTATTTTGCCTGAGTAATATAGCCTACTGTAGCTTTCTCACATACAATACATTTCTTTTTTTTTAAGATTTGTTTTTGGGCTTTTATGCCTTTAGTGATAGGACAGTAGACTGACAGGAAATGGGGAGAGAGATGGGGAGTGACACGCAGGACGCAGCAAAGGTCGTCGGAATCAGGATTCGAACCTGCGACACGCTGTCAGGCATTGCGGCCTACGGTGCCTGGACCGCCACGCCACGGCGTATAGGCCTACAATACATTTCTTCCTGGGTTATTTAATCTCCTGTGGTACTTAATCCACTAAATAACCCCTGTAAACGAATCTGCTCATGACCTATAGTGCTGGGATCTGAAAATCTGGATTTGTGCAAAGCCATAAGCGAAGTCTCGTCTGACATTAGGGTACTGAATACATGCGTATATAGGCCTACAGCATATACTTGTACTGTATGTACTGTACATATACTATAAGCATGGTGCCTGGTGTTTCCAGTCCACCTCTGTGTTGACACATGAGTGCACTCAGAGAGATAGCAGCAGTAATCATGATCACAGTAATTCGCCTCGCTCCCAGCCTCTCTCAAATTTCACAATTTCCACAGCCTTTTGCTTCAACTCCCCTGAGCTCCTATAGGTCATCACGCTTGTGTTGTTGACGTCTGAAAGATAAGCTCTCCACCATGCAGTTCATCAAATGTCCCTCCTGTTGCTGTTGCTGGCCTGCTGCCCTGTATGTGTCTGTTGTAGGCCTCTGCCAATCCGAGTCCAGTGGTCTCACCACTGATTTTAAAGCCTGATTTATACTTCATGAGGACTATAAATTAGTCATAATTCTCCTGATTCTTGTTAAATTGCGTTTCTCCTTGGTCTGTCACACACCTCAAATCACGGAAGGTTTCGGAAAGGCAGCTCTGCTATTCTGTGATTCTGATTGCGAGTTGAGATGTGGACTTTCAGAATAAGAATCAAGTGCCATATATGACATGGACATGTATTTCTACTTTTCTTCTTGTTGATTGATACAAACACAATGTCATTCTTTGTAGCAATTGCTTCAGTGCTTAACAGCAATTAGTCATTGGTAAATAAATGGTGCATTTATATAGCGCTTTTCTCCTAAGCACTTTATATTCCACCCACCGATGGCGGAGGAAACCTTGCAAGGCACCAACCTTCTCTCTGGGAGCAGTTAGGGTTTCTGTGTGTATAGCTCAAGAAAGGACACTGACACGCAGCCAGGAGGATTGAGGATTCGAATCGGGAACCTTTCGTTTTCCAAGACGGCTGTTCAACCTCCTGAGCCACTGCTTTCCATCATTGTGCCGGAGAAGAAAATGCAGTAGTCAGTCACTATACTGCCCTACTCAATTTATTCACTGCCACTGAAGGGATTGAAATGGGCTTTGACAGCAGTGTGTACGCAGTAAAAATCTCAGTGTTAAATATATTGATTTACGGGGTCCGTCTGGTTACATTTTTATCCTCTCAGCGTTATATTAACGCGGAAGCTTTAATTATGTTTAGTGTAACCAGTAGCTTTGAACCAAAGGTAAGACTCTGCTGCCTGTCGCACCACTCTTTCAGTGTAAAACACTGTGGCCTGTGACTCTTGGGTCATGCATGGCCACTCGTGTCTTGTGTCTACTCCTGGCAGCAGTGGTGTAAGTACATTTACTCAAGTACTGTACTTAAGCACAGTTTTGAGGTATTGTTACTTCATAGAGTATTTCCAATTTTCAGTACTTTTACAACCACTGACTATTTCAATGTAAAACCCTGTGCCTGTGACTCTTGGGTCATGCATGGCCATGTCGTGCCTTGTGTCTAAGTGAGGCATGTGGTATGGATGCTGAGTCAGAGCCCTCGGCCCAATTGTAGTGACCTTTCAGCTGGTGTGTTGTGTTCACGGCGCACAGAGAACAGAAGGTGGCGATGTGTCAGTCCACTCCGTCCACCCAATAAACTAGAATAGATGAACTGTCACAGACTTGAAAGGTGAAGAGAGGTGAGAGGGGGGGGGGGTGTGGTGGTGGTGGTGTAGGGAGGGAGGGGTGGTCCAATCCATATGTCAGGATATGAGATGTCTCCATGGCAACCAAGATGGCCAGGGAGGGAGGACAAAGTCAGTTGGCAGGAAGAAGAGAGATGGATGAGAACAATAAAGGCAAAAGGGGTAAAAATGGACTGTGTGACGTGCAGGAAGTCTGTCTTTTATTCTCCGCCACATGTGACTTTCTGCCAAGAGTGAGTGGAAACTCACCTTTACACACACCCACACCCCCACACACACACACACACACACACACACACACACACACACACACACACACACACACACACACACACACACACACACACACACACACACACACGTGCACAGCAGAAAGAATAAGTGTCTGGACCTCGAGGCATGCTGGCCCACCTGCTGAGCTTTTTGTTCTTGTTCCTGTTCAGTCAGACTGCTTCTGTCAACTTAACGGCTCCAGCCCCTCTTCCTGTCGTCCCCAGGGGGCCAGTCGGGTGAAAGCGGGTAATCTGACACAGAGGACTGAAGGATCACACTAGACTAGAACATAAATGGAAGGACATACAACTGTGTGGCTTGACTCCTCTGCTGCTCTCTCACATATAATTGCCCCACTTACTGCTTATTCCTAGATACCTCACTTTGCCCCAGGAGGGAACAGGAGATCTCTGTGATCAAATCCGTACTGATTAATTCACCGGTAGGACCCAGGACGCATGCATGCACGCACGCACACACGCACACATGCAGACACAGACTTGTTTTTGCTGGTCCTTAATAAGTTAACAGACATCTTCTCGGTTTCTCACACTTTCAGACAGACAGAGATGTAGGATCCAGCCCTTAATTAGCCGAGAGCAGAGACATTAACCTTTTCCCAGACTATCCTCGTCTCATACTGCAGACTTTAAGAAGCCTGTATCGATCTCCACTTTTTGTAAAGCAGGCTGTTTGGAGCCTGAAGCCAGGGTAGCATATAAGATAGTCAGTGTGACTATTAGTGTCAAAATATTGCTCAGCAGGCATCGGCCCGCTGTTAATTGATCAAATTAACTTCGTACAGAGATTGGTTCTTAATTGCATCACAAGTGCATCATTCATGTCTTAAACTTGGCATATCACTGGTATATACTGTAACTGGTATGTCTGGTTGCACTGTCACTGGGTTCAGGGCTCATGCTTTCACCTGCAATCTATAAGGTAATGCTGATTTTCAAATGTGATAACACCAGAGAAAGACCTTTGTTTTGACCTCTGAAGACATGCAGTTCTTGAAATAGCTGACATGTCATAGATGCTAGACTAGCACTCCTACAATGCCTCCTTGTCAGAACAGGTTGAGTCTCAAGGAGTCCGTTTTCATATTCATAGAAGAATGTCATGGGGCAGGTTTATCCTCTTCTTAGTATATGGCCTGTGTGTGTGGATGGGTGCATGAACAGACATTTAGATGAGAGTATACAGTAGGAGGAGTGTCTGAGAGTGGTGTTTCTCGACATAGAAGAGACAGTTGTTCATTTGTTTGAAAGCTCTTGTCTGTCTACGCTCTACTTCCAACAGGCGTACAGTTTACAGTGTTATTCTTTTTGCACAAAATATATACAGTACACACACACACACACACACACACACACACACACACACACACACACACACACACACACACACACACACACACACTCACACTCTCACACACACACATATGGACACGTGCTCACACACACACACACATACACACACACACACACACACACACACACACACACACACACACACACACACACACACACACACACACACATACACAAGGCACACATTGGTCGCTCATGTCACTCTCAGTGGACTAATTGCTCATATGGTATGCGTGTATTCTCTTGTACTTTTACTTGTCTTGCACTATGCTAGCACTGCTGAGGGTGTATACTAAGTGTTGTATATTATATGTTGCATCTATCTAACTATATATATACATTTCTTTTCTTTTTGCCACCTTATAGGTGTTGCCTTGACTGTTGACTAATTATGTTTTCCTTGCTCTGTAATCTTTTTTTAACTGCTGTACTGTCTTTGGCGCCTGAATTTACACAGCAAGATCAATAAAGGTCTTTCACACACACACACACACACACACACACACACACACACACACACACACACACACACACACACACACACACACACACACACACACACACACACACACCATACAGAATACAGTTGATTACGTACAGTATACTGTATGTAATAAATAGGCTATACATTAATGTCCTTATTTTTCTTACGCTGGTGTTCCTATTGTTATCGTAATGTAGATGTTGCACAGTATTTTGTGGACCCCACACACTTACATTTTGCTGCTTGTAACTATATGAGTAGTGACAAATAAACCTTGATTCTGATTCTTGATTCTAAATTGCACACAGTGTAAAAGTTGACATCTTGTAAATGTAGTTAGATTAACACTGAGGATTTTGGAAATGCGTCAGTATAGCATTGTATGGTATGTTTCATGTTTAATTTGCACCTGACTCCACTGGTCTTTGGTGCTCTCTTGAAACCCAATTCTGAGGAAATGTCTAGTGATTGACTTGTCCTCCTAATTAATCAATCAACTGAGCTGTGGCCTTTTTTGGCAGATACAAATCTATTTGTTGCCATCACAAAGTTTCCATGGAAACCACTCTGCCTTTTAAGCCTGAAGAAAGAACAAAAGATGGTGTTAATTGATTAGATTATACAGACAGTTCCATTGTCTGTTCAGCAGATGCATGCTCTGTTCAGTTGAAGTAAGTAATACCTCAAATAAAGACATTACTATTGGTCCTAAAAGGCTCTTTCTGTGGTAGGAAATATTTGTTTCTTTTCTTTTCTACAGAGGGGTAGCTAATCTAGCCTCTGGGTGGTTAACATTCATAGCATTTTATGTAATGTTTGCATAATTTCCTTTATTATGATACACTTTAAAACTGGATACTGTATAGGCTTAATGGGAGTCCTAATACTGAAGGCATATGGGGGATGCTGTGACAAGAATAGAAAATTGATTCCCAGGACTGGTGGGTTACTAGGAATATATTGACTTTGTGAGGCAACATTGCACCGTTAATACAATTAAAAACACATTACTTTTGCATTTTCACTTTAACACAATCATAGGCCTAAATCCATCTGGCTGTTTTTTGGCATGACAAATGGTTGGCTATTATGGCCAGTGAAAACCAATCATTTGAAGCATCCATAATTACACAGAAATGTTGATTGTGCTGCTTTTTAAACCGTCTTTAAGAAAGTCCCTGCCCTATAATCTCCAGCCACTATGGCTGTTACTGGTTCTCATCATTTGATCTTTTTGGCCAGCCACACACACAGTCTAGGGACTGTGTAGATCAATGGTTCCCAAAATTTTTAGCTCAAGACCCTAAAGAGAAATGTGATGTCACCCCAGGACCCATGCTAGTGAAAATAGCCAATCTGCAAGCTCCTAATGCATCGCAATGCAAAGATTTCGTTTTTTTTTGTTTAGTTTTTCTTGATTAAAAAAAATACAATTAAAATAATAATAATAAACTAAATGTATAGGAAACAAAAAATAAATAAAGGGATATTTATTTACTCGTGACCTATAAACATTTGTCCACGACCCACATATGGGTCCCGACCCACTGTTTGGTAAACAGAGGTGTAGACCAGTGATTCTCAACTTTTTCAGGCCGTGACCCCCCAAAATAATCATATTTAAACCGGGGACCCCCCAAAATAATCATATTTGAACTGGGGACCCCCCAAAATAATCATATTTGAACTGGGGACCCACCACCACCCCGATAAGCACTTGGAATGTAGGAGTTTGGCCAATGTTTGTTTTTATAGTAGTTTGTTGATTACTTTTGATGCAGTAATGGTCTTTTTCTTGTCTTTCTTTTTTTTGTTTGGTATTAAAAAAGGTCTTAAAAGTCCTTAAGTTGTCACTTCACTGTCATCTGGGGACCCCCCCCAAACCATGTGGGGACCCCCCTGGGGGTCCCGACCCACAGGTTGAGAACCACTGGTGTAGAGGCTATAAAGGCGATGATAGGCGCACTAGATTCCCTAGAAGTACATCTGAGGAGAAGCGCAGTGTATAGCCTCGAACGCAGGAGCTTCTGACAGCCGAGGACAAAAACACCTGTTACTGTTGCGGAGGAAAGGGGAGAAAGAAAGCGCGCAGTTTGTCTTTCTATGTAAGTATCTCTTCTCTGTTGGTGATCTTTTCGTTACAGAATGTTTTAGACACTTTCTTTCACCCCTTTAGTCGTGTGGATGTTTCATTTCAACTGATTTGGCAAATGTACTTAATTGCGCAGAAATGATAGCCTAAAACCTCTGGTCACCTGTTGTTGCGCATGCAGCTTTCCCTTTGCATTCATATCATTGCATTTTATAGGATAACTTTAAAAAGTACTTTTTTAAAGTACTTTTTTTAAAATATTATTATTATTAGGCTATTATTATTGACATTATCATTATTTATGCCTTGTTATTATGCCTATTATCATTATTATTATTATTATTTTATTATTTTTATTATAGGTGTCCATCTAAACAAATACATCTGTTGTCAGATAGCCTATCCGAAGAATAGATTATTATAGCCTAGTGGCAGAAATATGTTTTTGTTGTCATGAACTGTAACCAACAGCACTTGAACATAATTTGAACTGTCTTTGTTTATGCTACAAAACAAACAACATGCCGTCCAACCCGACCTTTTATCAACGGTGGTTCTCAAACATTTTCATCCCAGGGTCCAGGGACCCCCAAATTCATATGCATTTACCCCCATTTGAAATTATTTTGTGCCAGGGACCCCCATAAGAGAGGATTTGTGTAAAAACAATTATCTCATTTTTCAAAAATAGCAGATACAAGCTCACAATGGGTCATTTTTTAATGGCTGAATCATAAAATAGGGTTAAAGTGGTTAAAGTCTTATGCCATATTATTATCTATCTATTTTTCTGGAGAGCCCTGGTCCCTGGTATCCCCTCAAAGACCACTAGAGGTCCCCGGACCACACTTTGAGAACCACTGCTCTAAACAAGTTTCATCATACGGAGGTTTACTGAAACAATAGCTATTATAACATACTTCTACCAATGATTCCATCTGTTTGCTTTCTACTAGTAATCCCATGGTGTAGGTTTTTGGAAAGTCATCATCGTTATGATTGGAAATGTGTTGACTGAAGTTAATTTATGTTTGATTAGTGACTTAATAATTAACCCACTGAACTACACGGTGAATCAGTGCTGTAGTGTAGGTTTTTCAGACGGTATACATACCATAATTATTCCTTCGCGCACGCCACGTGCACGCGCACATGTATGCGTGCGGTCACAATTAATTATTGTGGTTACAGAGGGTACACAATTTTTTTTCAAAATGTCGGTTTGAGTATATAGCATACATCGTCTATAAACACACCACTGGCGTGAATCCTCCCTTCTAAAAAAAACATTTGCATAATTTCTGTTAAGTAGCCTAGGTCAGCAGCATTGTTTGTGCTCTCCTGCTCATCTAGGAAAATAGCATGCCCCTGCTCATTCACAGAACATTGTAGCATAGACCAGCTCACTGTATTGAGTTAATTGCACACTGACAATTTCACTGTGTTGGTTTAGGTATTCTGCTGTGTATCTTGATATGACCAGCATAACACTAAAGGCATTCATAGTCTATCTCTCTTAAATACTTGAGAGTAACTCTTCCCCTCTGTGTTTTTAATTGCAGAAATTTACTAAATCCCTCCCCACGAATCCCACTTGGACAATCCCGACGGGACAATGTGGGTTCTGGATAAAATCCGTGGGTCAGTGGAGACCAGCGTGTTGCGACAGGGGGAAAATGGAGACAAGAAATCCAACTCCACAGCCTACAGCAACGTCCTCACACCAGATAAGATCCCAGACTTCTTCATTCCCCCCAAGCTGGTGAGCTGCCCCCCAGAGCCGGAGGTCCCGGATGTGAAACCCAAAGAGGGGCTGCGTCCCTCCGTTTCAGAGCAAACCCTCGGCAGCAATAAGAAGATGAGCAGCCCGCGCAGCCCACGCAGCCCGCGTCTGGTAGCCAAGCTCGCCGGAGACACCAAGAATCTGCTGAGAGCCGCCAACCGCCACATCATCCAGATAGAGAGCGCTGACGACGTGGTGGCGGGGGACACCAACGCAGACCCCCAGTCGCAGACGGCCATGTCGCTGCCTTACGTCCCAAAGACCCAGACCTCCTATGGCTTCGCCACGCTGAAGGAAAGTCCCCACACCCGACGCAAGGAGTCGCTGTTCCACTGCGACCTCACCAGTCCCGTGACCTCCCCGAACTCCAAGAGGAAGACCACCCCTGGGAGCAGCGAGACCGGCAAACACCTCAATCCGGCTGATTGCAGCTCCTCCCACATCAACCCCTATCGCTATTTCAGTGGCGGGGAGAGTGACACCTGCTCCTCGGCGGAGTCGTCTCCGTTCAGCTCCCCTCTGCTCTCGCGCTCGGCCTCCCTGCTGAAGATCTTCACCCACGAGACGCAGGCCAAGGTGGTAAAGGCCAAGCGGACGTTTGCGCGGCACAGCTCCCTGTCCACTGACGAGTGCAGCTCGGCCGAGCCCAGCCCCAATATCCAGCGGCGCCTCCGTCCACACAACACGGGGGCCGGCGGAGGAGGAGCGTCAGACCAGGGAACCCGCCGGGAGCACACCATCAACCTGCACAAGGGCGGGACGGTGAGGATCAGCACAGACTACGACGCTAGCACCGCCCGGCTACGCATCCGTGTGCTGGCGGCGGAGAGCCTCTATGACAAGCCGTTCGACATCAAGAGCATCAACTGCTGCGTGTCCTTGTACCTGAACCCGGGCAAGCTGCAGAAACAGAGGAGCAACATCATCAAGAACAGCCGCAACCCCGTGTTCAACGAGGACTTCTTCTTCGACTCGGTGACCTCGGTTCAGGTGAAGGACCTGGCGGTGAAGATCAAAGTGGTGAACAAGGGCACCAGTCTGAAGAGGGACACTCTGCTGGGCGAAAGAGAGGTGCCTTTGGCAAAGCTGCTGTCTGGACCCTAAAATACATACAGTAATAGTAAGCATGGAAGAGTGACCCGACAATATTAGATCCTAATTGAGAATGTATTGTGTTTACACTGTTTCTGTAAATTCAACATTGCACATTTTGCTTTCAGAACAGTAAGCATGAAGATTATGAACATATGAATGAAATGGAGAGAAATGAATGTCTAGAGGAGAAATGCGTGTTTTAGAAGTGCGCTTGCCCGTAATCAAAACCAGGTTCAGAATATTAAGTCCCTGAGTGATTGGGAGGTTTTTGGTGGTAGAGGTTTTGTTGGAACCTTCCCTTATTCACAATGAACTGACTGAGTATAGCAGAGATATTGCCTCTTATAGAATTCTCTTAATGAAATTATTTCTCTGGACATCTTCTCCCAGCCATCTTCCTTAGCCAAGGCAGCATAACGTTTGGAACAAATGTCATAAGATTGCATTGCCAACAATCTGTACATGATGTGTAGCATATTGGCTTCACATATTGTGATGTACATTCACAGTAGTACATGACACAGTTCTACAATTCTCTGTTCACTGTAGTACAACAATGCTTCTGTGGATCAATGTATTCTTTGAAGCGGCGCCTCATCCTGATGTGCAAATAACCCTTTGATCCAGGCCACTACGGTCCAAATTACAACAGGGGAGGGCGAGAAACAAACAGAGCTGCACAGACTTGAATGTCTCACACCTGGAGAACAGAATTCTGTTATCACTATATACAGTAGAGTTCCACCTGTATGGCATGAATAAAACCCCAAAGCCTTACTACACAGAGAGAGAAAAAGAGAGAGAGACAGACAGACGGACAGAGAGCATGGTATTTTTGATATGTGGTATTTGTTTTGTATGACATCTTTTGTACATTTTAGATGACGCCATGTGGAAATTCATACAGTAGTTTGTATTGAATATGAATTTATATGCATAGTAGTTTGTATGACAGTTTGTGAAGTGTCAATCCAACACAATATGGACTGCGAAGTGAATCCTGACCTGCAATTACGCCTCCACCAACCACTGCATGACAGGTCATCGTAATGACTGCTCTAACCCAAGGGGAATCGCAGATGGCATGGATAAAACACAGCAAAACAATACCCAAGGGGAATGGCATCGATAAAACACTGGAAAACAATAATATGTGTTTTGACTTGGGCTACGGCCCTCTCCTCTCACATTGTACTCTGTTGTCCTTCTAAGGAATCAGAATAAATTGCATGTGATTGCAGCCTCAAGAGGGTCGCCATAGAAAGAGAACTAAATCATGCTCCTCGTCACAAGCAGAGACATCCAACATGAATTACAGATTGTCTTTTGACACAGCCGATGGATCCCTGGTCTCGTGGGCCACGGACAGTGCGCTGATGATAACATTCAATAATTGTGAGGATTTCACTCACCCCTTGTTTGTAAAAGCAATTGTAGCAATGTTGTTGAAATGGTTTGTACACTTTATATACCAACATTGTGAAAGTGACGACTGGATTCACTTATGGTGTCAAAGTCAGTGGTTTGCTGTAATCCCTATTGTGTATACGTGCTTTTGTGTGCAAGTATACAGCACCTGCGCACAGGCGTATATGGTTCTTTTAATGAAACCTTTGTAACCAATCCCTTCCCTAGGTTTCATGTAGCATGACTAACAAATCTCTATGTTGACAGTAGATTTTTATTGTATTGTGCGCTCTGTTTCTAGATGAGGTTCTGCTGCCAATAGGGGCTCTAGTAATGTTTAGAACATTCAGTTATATTTGAAATATAGGTGATGTGTTTTGGGGGATTGCCCAATTGAGGTCTATTTTGTAAATGACTGCTTGGCCCTGTCTCCTGCAGCTGAAATAGTTTTTTTTTTAAATTATTATTATGTATTATTAGCCCTATATTTTTCTGCAAAGAGTGTCAGCTGGATGCAACAGGTTTGATATGCAAGGGAAAGATGATAACACTATCAAAGATTATCCCATTATCTCACCTCTTATGACTTTTGAGCATGTGCCTTCATCTGTCAAGCTGAGGACAAGTGAACAATGTCCATAGTGTGAATATTGACCAAACATCTGAAAATATATATTTACACTGCAAGCATATGAATGTGCTTAAAAACATGGTTTGTGTCATATTACATATTATAATATTAATACATTGTTAAAGGCTAAATGCCACTGCTGTTCTGTATGGATTCTATATTATGTTTTATGGACTTGATAGGGGTAAATAAATCGCTCCTCTTTTCAGTGTGTTTTCCCCAAATGCCTTTCTTTCTTTATTTCCCAATTTTATATTAGTCACTGTCCTGGTGGCAAATGCAACTTTGTCAACAAGAAAACACACGTTTTGACAAATAGCATCTTTGACTCCATGGCGTAATTTTTCTCCCCTGCTGTATCACTCTGCCTTCTAAAGGTAACAGTTCAAGAGAAGCAAGATAGCATTCTTGCCCAGAGATTGTATTGTTATAAAAATAGATCACCCTCTCTGCCCCAAAGAACTGCCTCACTAATTGTAGCATCACATTTTAATGGAGTACTTTTACATTTTTAAAGATTGCAAAGAGTGCTAGATTCTTCTCTTCTTTTTACCTGTATCATTCCCAGTAGTTGGCACATCAGTGAGTGTTTCAGTTACAAACAAAGTAATGAACAATGATCTACCTAATGTATTCAATCCTGACAAGATATAGGACCCACATGTAACACACAGGTTCTTTAAGAAGACTTGGGCCTGTCCCAGTGGTGGAAAGTAACTAAGTACATTTACTCAAGTACTGTACTTAAGTACAATTTTGAGGTATTTATACTTTACTGGAGTATGTCCAATTTTCTGTACTTTTACTTCAGAGACCCCAACATCCATTGTGTGGCCAAAATGGATGTAGACTAGAGCTCACTCACACAAGTTTGATCAATTATGCACCAACAGTGAACACACTTACAACACAGACAAACATCAACTTAAACCCTATATACTTAATTGACCGGGGTACCCCAGCTGCAGGGTCTATACTTGGTCCCCTCCTTTTCCCCTCAGCACCAAATCTCTTAAAAATGTACTGTAAATATCAGATCTACAAGCTATTATAACATGTCCAGAGTAGGGATCAAGGGTACATTTGGTCAAGCAAACAGTAAAGTATCCATAGGGTCCTGTCTATTGTCTATCATTGATTATTACAAACCAACATGTGTCCTGGTATAAGGCTATGGTTAGACTTGGACAAGTTGTTAAGTAGAAGACAACGCACACACGCACGCACACAAGCACGCACGCACGCACGCACACTCACCATACAACTTGCTTTGTCTCTTCTGTGGTACAGGGAATCAAATAACCCAAAGATCCAATCCCAGAGAAAGTCAATTCCTGTACATGCTTATTATCATCTCTGCATTGATTTATTTAAATGTTTTATAAATCAATGCTGAGGGTGTGTGTGTGTGTGTGTGTGTGTGTGTGTGTGTGTGTGTGTGTGTGTGTGTGTGTGTGTGTGTGTGTGGGTAGTGACTTTTTTCTTTGATATATTGGAACTGCTGCCACTATTGCCAATGATTAGATATTGATATTTCCTTTAAGCCACCTGACCTTAACTGAAACTAATGACAAATATTAAGTGAGTGAGGTGGAGAAAAGTGCAAAGAATGTTCAGCGTTAAAGTGGGATAATTTAATAATATTACTGCACTCTGTGTATAGCCTGGCATGGCCAAACTAAAAGGGCAATTTTTGGCAGATTGGTCTGGAACCAGGCTACTCTGTGTACCCTTTTTGTTTGTTTTTAAAGAGGTATTGTAACAGAATATTTGGCTCCTCTGTTCTATTAAGTACAGTGTTCAGCAATTTCAGTGCTAACCTTAATTTGATACATAGAGGAATGATCCCGATTAAGTTTGCCATTATCTTCCTCTGTTGGTGTGCTAAAAATCAATAGCTATTTTCATTACGTATGGGTTGGAGAGGCTTGACTGGCAACATGTTACAATGAAAGCTGAGGAGAGCTTCAGGGCTCATGTGAGACACTGAGGATGGTACTCAAATGGATATTGTGTTGCAATAATCATCCATCCAATTCATTTCCTCACTGGTTTTTATTTATTTATTACGCTGAACTGTCTCAACAACGTGGTTCTCATTAGAAAGTGCTAGGCCATTACTTGACATGAAATTCTTCATTTATATTCAGAGTTATTACACAAATGACGTCACCGGATTTCCATGTGTTGTGTTGTGTTTTGTGTTGGGTTTGCATATTTATCTTCATATTGTGACGTTGCCCACGATAAAACAACCACCTGTGGATTTTACTGAGGATTATTTGAATTGTGCTTGTAGGTGTTCCAGTGCTTTAATTAAAAGAGGAACAAAACCTTCCTCAGCATTGCTGTCTATGTACACATCCAGATGCTATGTTTTCTATTTTGAATCTTCTGAAGTTTTCTGGTGCCTCTTGCTTCTTTCTCACTAATTATCTAATGAAGTATGTGTGAGACTTAGAAAATCCCTATTAGATTAGATATGTATTGTAAGTTCCACCGATTTACAGCACTTACAATCAGTACAAGATTTGACTCCTCAATAAGTTTTTAGTTTGGATGTAGTGTTTTAATTCAAATATTCCAGTATTTACCACTGATCATATCAAGGATGACTGAATATTGTCTTTCATTATTTTGTTAGGTCAAGAGATTTTACATACTGTATTTCCATGTAGATTTTCAACTTTTATAACACACACACACACACGCGCACGCACGCACGCACGCACACATGCACATGCACACACACACACACACACACACACACACGCACACGCACACGCACACACACACGCACACGCACACGCACACACACCATGGTTTTCATGCACCACCTGCATATGACATGTTGCCAGTCTACACGCCCGCTCAGTTTGGCTGCTTGGAATGTTTTCCAATTTCCTTCGTCTGCCACTGTACATTTCCCTTGACAGCCATCTCGTCTCTCACAGTTTGTAAATTGATTTATAATGCTGTCTCTTCTGCTGAGTGCCGTGTGGGGGATGGCAAAACACTGTAGTTCTTGGGCTTTGGAAGGGCTGGACGGTGGACCGCACCAACTTTAGTAGCCTACACAGCATTGATGTCTGTCCCTCCGGCAGCAAGGAAAACCTATACTAGAGGGTAAATTCGATTGGGGCAATTTTCATCCCTTGCTTTCTTGACTTCAGGGAGGAAAGGTTGAGGGCTATTATTGGCTTTGGGATTACTATGGCAACCACTGAACAGAGTGTTCTCTGCGTAAAGGAATGAGATGAGTGTGATAGAGAGAGAGAGAGAGAGAGAGAGAGAGAGAGAGAGAGAGAGAGAGAGAGAGAGAGAGAGAGAGAGAGAGAGAGAGAGAGAGAGAGAGAGAGAGAGAGAGAGAGAGAGAGAGAGAGAGAGAGAGAGAGAGAGAGAGAGAGAGAGAGAGAGAGAGATGGGTCATTGGGAGTAGACGGACATGGTAATTGCGTGCTATGTTGTGTTTTTCATTTCAGTGTCAATCCAGTGACAAATCAAAGTTGTGCAATTACTATTACGTACTAGCATTTGCAATGCGTCTTCTAAAAGTCACACTTTTTAAAATCTTTGCAAGATGAGACCAAATCTTAATTGGGTGTGTTATGACACACACTTTCCCTAATTAACAGCTCAGGATTACAAAAGACGTGAGTTGAAAGCCTTTTCATTAGTCTGGTTGCAACACAACTGTTCTATTGCACACTTATACTTATTATTTCAAACACACACACACACACACACACACACACACACACACACACACACACACACACACACACACACACACACACACACACACACACACACACACACACACACACACACACACACTCTCTCTACTGTGTAGGCTACTATCAGTAAAAAGGTCATAGTGTTTTGCCAATATGGGGGCCCGCTTGCAAGATCCTCATGGCCCACCAGTGGGACCCGGCCCACAGGTTGGGAATCACTGGTCTACAGTATACTAATACATACAGCCACTGATGACCACCGCTCATTGAGTGCCAACAGTGTGGTGGATCGCCACTGTGGGAGTACAGTAACTCACAGGAAACGCTTGAATCCTAACTCTATTGAATCTGCTGCGGGTTGACATCAGCTACGCTGTGTGAACCACTGTAATATGTTCCCATAGCAACCCAGGGGGCATTTGCCACTAGTAATAGGGAAAATGAAGGTTCTGGTGGAGGGGGGGTCTGCTCTTCAGAAACATCAGGTGCTCACTGGTGCAGAATCGACCCATTTCTATACGCTTTTGGAGTCAACTGAAGCATAGAAAGGGCGTCAGCAATTAGCTGCCACCTCCTCAGGGGTCTGTTTACGTAGACAGAGGCGCCCTGTCTGACAGTAAAGACAGGTTTATGCAACAGTAAGGACAGGTTACTTTGATTTGAAACATTCTTCCATCATGTAACCAGGAATGGGAATGCAGGGTAAAGGCACGTCAAATGAATTTGCTTACCGCTTAATTTGTCTTATAGAGTTTATATATCTGCTTTAATCTGATATGATATACATTTCATAGGTTGTTGTTGTTGTTGTTGTTGGAGTATTTGTCATGGTATTTGCACACCTGAATTTCTTCTTGAGTCTGCATTTATTTATCACAGTATGTAGATACGCAACTATGTGAGTCCCTTGCCAGAGATGTCACAGAAGAAAATGGAAGGACCACCAATATTACAGGCATATTCGTTTTGATTATGCAAATTAAATTGTCACAAATTCACACAATAAAAACAATAAACTGCAGGCAAGGAAATGAAAACAATTTCATCAACACTTTTCTTCCATCATGATGCCACGTAATGACAATATTACAGTATGTTGTATATTGTTTCACAAAATGGAAAACATCGATTTCCTTCACAGAATGTCCTATGCCAGACTGACAACATTGTTTTGATCTAGCTGTAAACGTCGCTGATTGATTGATTTCAAACTTCGCTGCACGCTTGTCACAGTTATTTATATCTCCTCTCATTTTACCCCCTTTTCTCTTTATCTGTGTCTCCTACTCCCTTCTGTACCTTTAACACCGTCCATGGCCCACCCCAGACCCACGCACACCCTGGTCATAGCTTCATGGTGAAAACAACAGGAGGTTTTCTGATTGACACTTGGGCTATTGACCAGGAACTGTGTATCTCCCTGATAGGGATGAAAGAGCCTCTTTATGGTCTCATGATTGCACAACATGTTCAATCAAAGACGATGGCTGGCATACTCTCCAAATTGCACAATCAACATGGTGGTAATTATTTTTCCCCCGACATGGTGGACTGAGGAAGGATTGACTCCTGCTCCTTGTGAAGCAGATATGAATTTCCAAACCAAGATCAGATATCTTGGTTTGGAAAAGCATGAATCCTACGCATACTTTGTTGTAATGACCAATGGGCAGATATATTTTTTTGGCATGGCCTAGTCTAGTGTTCTCAACCTGGGGGTCGCGACCTGAATGTGCTCAAAGAAATGAAAATCTGAAGAAAAAAAAAACACATCTTGCTGTTAGTAACATACTAAGATCCATAAAAAATATCACACACCTAACACCCCACAAGTATTTTCAACTTCGACCTGCAAGTGAGAAACTCAAAGTGGGCAATTGAGGCACAGCAAAGTGGGGGGGGGAAATAAATTGATCAGCCACAATGAGTCTGTGGTTCTCACACACGAAAGCTTAATGTCTGAGTGTTTTAATATGAGAGGCGGAACTGCAGGGCCAGGCTACTGTAGCTGTGTGAAGACAAGAGGTGCATATATTTTCCTCTCAGATGCATGGTTCGACTCAAGTGTAATATTACTCCTCTTATAACCCCGGTTTTAGAAAATGTACTTATTATTAAAGACATAACAATGAACTAATATAGCTATTTTATTTAGTATATGCAGTCTCAGTCTGTATGTGTGCACACACATGTTTGTTCAGAGTGCGCACATGCACAAGCATTTGTTCAGTGCGTGTATGTTGTTAGATTAGTGAGTCGTGAAGAAGAGGGATCGTGTTGTGAGCAGTGTTGCATTGGTCATTGCACACGGCAACACGCCATCCCACCTGTCTTTTGAGCAGGAGCAAGCGCACGCACATGCATCGATTAAAAACAACCCTTAAGTTCACATCTCAACAAAGTTTACAAAGGCTGCTGACTGTCACACCAGCATGAATAGGAATGAGCCTAGATCGGTCTAGATGCATATCAATTGTCCATTGTTTTGTAGGTGTCCCACCGGAGATAGATTCACCAATGCAACACTGGTCGTGGTCTTTTTGGGGGGTCGCCAGCCAAAAAGGTTGAGAACCACTGGCCTAGTCAACCTGTTCCCAGAGAGGGGGTACTTTTATTTCATACTTTTTATTTATTTTATTTAATATGCACAGACACAGCGCATATGAAATATTTATTTCATATGCGCTGTGTCTGTGCGCATATTAAATAAAATCACCAGAAGGACTTTGGAGTGCAGGCTATTGCTTTCTTACTGTAAATCTTTGTGAGCCGTGCACCCGGCAAACTGCATTATATACAGACAGAGAGTGCTCGTTTTTGTTTTCTATTATTACCTACAGTAGACAGCAGATCAAATAATCTGACCAAAACAATTCATCCAGCAGTATATAGCTGCCTGTGTTGAGACTTTGGAGAAAATATCTAACCCACTCATCTAACTTCTCGGGAGGAAGTTAGGAAGAAAAGGCTTTTTCAAGCACAAGACCTTATACTTTGTCAACTGAATGAATTTTGATGACTTTTACCAGAGCCCCAATTCCCTGTTCATGAGAAATAAGAAGCAGCCCATGCCATAGGCATTGTTTGTTGTCCAGATAATCAGTTCCGATAAGGAAAAGAAAGAAAGAAAGAAAAACAAAACAAAACAGTGTGTGTGTGTGTGTGTGTGTGTGTGTGTGTGTGTGTGTGTGTGTGTGTGTGTGTGTGTGTGTGCGTGTGTGCGTGCGTGCGTGCGTGCGTGCGTGTGTGCGTGCGTGCGTGTTTGAGTGTTTTATGGATTAGGTGGCATACCTTGAGGTTACCATGGTGACTGGCAGGCAGCAGACACCTGTGAATTAGCATTGGTTTTGCAACACCAAGGTCGTAATTAGAGACACACCGAAAGACCATGGGCAGCGTTCAATTTGACCTGTTATACCTTTATCAACGCACTGCTTCCATAGAATCAAACAGAAATAGCTTCCGAATGAACAGGTGCCAGTTATAGAGGAGATGGGGAAAGAATAAAGAGCTCTACCCAACTTCTTCACGGTGGTTTGGCTGCACATAACCTCATTCTCCAGTGAATCTAATGGCTCTTTTCGGCTACGAAGAGTAGAACCTTCCATAACCTGAAACTTTATTGAGTCTGTGAAGTTCTGTGATTGTTTTTGACTGGGGTAACAGCCCCAGTCCTACATTCATACCCCCCGGAAAAAGTGCATTTCTTTTAAATGTGGTCGTTTCGTGGGACTTTTTGATGATTAGTTTGCTATCGCTTCCCAAGTTCCAATGCTCTGGAAGGCCTTCAAAAACGTTGTATATCTCGAGTATGTGGCTATGTCCTTGTAGCTTTAGCATATAGACGTATGCAAATGATGCAATGCTAGTGTGCTACCATATAATCTGGCTCACAGTGGCCACAGCGCTCCTCAGAACGGACACAGGGGGCTTTCGCTGGCTGGTGCTTGTAGATCTATTCTTTTCGGCTTAAAGCGGCGATAGCACCAGAACGGTGGGTCGTACCAGGACGGGGGAACTGTCTGTCCGTCGCTTCAAAAAACCTTGGCGCCAAAAACCGCCTCCCGAGGAGGTCGAGGGACCACCCTGTTTTCAGACTGTTATCACATAATTGACATTTGTTCTATTATCTGCTTGTTTACGTTTCCATTTTAACCAGAACCACCCCTGAAGGGGGAAAGTACATCATGAAACCTTATCTGAAACCAAGCTGTAGGCAAAGTGCAAGCTACTGTGTGCGTTATGACCCTGGCTCACTCTCAAACAGTTGTACAGTAGTTTTGTTACAGCCAAATTGAGCCAATTGAGAAGGGGTCGATGGATAAAATAGTGAGTCATACTGAAAACCATGCACAGATGTTGTAAAATGACTTTAAAATACACATTGCATTGTTTTCAGTGTTTTTCCATCTTTCTCAAAACTGCAACCACCAACTCAAATCCAACTTTTATTTTATTTTACACCTGTAAACCTGTGATGTGACAAAGTGTCCCCAAAATATGGACGCTAGGATTCAAGTGGTTAAATTGTGAATAGGTAACTTTATTTTTGAGGTACAAACAGTTGAATACCAGGTATTTTGTTAGAATTATATTTTGTTATGTGGATACCTGTAGGCTAGGATACTCTTTCACCAGGTGTATGGGTGGAAGGACACGAGTCGAGGTGGATCGTCAATCGATCTCAGTTTATATGCGTGCAGTCAGGTTACAGACAGCATAGCAGATGCAGGCAGTGCTCACGAGCTCATCTCTGTTCAAATCTGTCTAATTATATCTTTACTCAGTATTTATGCACTTTTTATCTGACTCAGTCCCTTTGATCGGGCCCCCTCCTTCCTGATCCATGTCTGGTTATTTTATCTATCAGGCACATCCATGTAAATTACCTCTTTTCCGAGAATTTAAGAGTTTGCTTTGATATTATGATATTAATTCTGAGAACTATCCTTGATTCCGAGAAATAAGAGTTCATTGGTCTGATAACATTCTTGATTATTATCATGATTTGATATGTATACTTGCTATCACCCTCTTATGGGACCTTCTATGGCTCTCTTTTCCCAGAAATGGACTTCAGACCCTTGCCCTAGTGGCGCTGAATATATATAGAGTAGATGTTTCCCCATCTACTCTTCGTGCATAAAATACTTTTACTCAATATCCTGCTCTAGAGGCCATCTAACCCCTATCCTCTTTCTCTGATTTTACATAGCAGCCCTGCATAGGTTCCTCTTCTACATACAGTAGGATCTCACCACTACATAGGTTTTAGGTTCCTCTTCTAAATAGGATCTCACCACTACATAGTTTTTCTGCCACTACAAAAATACCTGACATATCTGGTATAAGAGTGAAAGATTACTGTTAACTATCAGGTATAATAGCTGAGGAATATTCCTCACAGTACTATTGTCATAAGAAAACCTAATTTTCCCATCCTATTATTTTGTGATTTTCATTTTGAGTGTATGACAAAGCACAAATTAGGCTTCTTCATCACATGACAACTGATGTGTCCGCAATCTCCGCATGTGGAATGACATTTCAGCTTAACTCTTTCTTTTGTTGAAGTGGGAATCATAGTCTCAGTACAGATGCAGAGTATTGTCATAGTTGTAATCTAGTTGTAAAGAAACGCATACCCATATACAGCCATGAAAGAAAACTCCAATGAATTCTATGATATTCACATCTCTTCCTCTTTAACTATAGCCTTTTCTTGACAAACTATTTGTGACATTCATGTTTGCAGTTTGTATTGTTGAAGTTGCATGATTTGTCCGGAAGGATTAGCTTTACACTCACTGTCAGTCATACAGACAGTTGGGATTGAAACAGTTTCTGTCACATACCATGCAATTATGTCTCTCTTAAAGGCATTCCTTGACTTGAAATGGGTCAATCTGTTGAAGCAAGGTAAGGTAATAGAGGCTGGCTCTATTTAAAACCCATTACTGTGCTCAAGAATAACTCGTACAAGTACAAGCAATTCTCTCTGTGCTGATGCTTTTCAGCACAGTGCCATTATGAGCCAATCTGGCTCGGAATGAGATTAGATTGGAATGAGTGAAAATGAAAGATCTAGAACATGGGTCTTCAACATTTTTCAGTCCAAGGACCCCTTAGCTGAGAGACAGATGAAGCAGGGACCCCCTACTACATATTGTATAAAATTGTGTTGCAGATTAAACTTTTTCAAATATTTCATAGATAGCTTCATAGACTTGTTTGACAGCACTGACATCAGTGTTGTGTCAATTGAGGTTTTTGTTTATACATTATCTTTTCTAATAATATTTTGGATTCATGTTAATCAGTGCCACTCGACATCTAAGACGTCCGTTGTATCATAAGCCCTGTGCCACTGGACGTCTAAGACGTCAAAAAAAAAAGAAGAAAAATGTTCAGAACCCAAGATATCATGATTTGAAAATGTTCTGCTCCATTCACTGCTTGTTTAACTTCTTACTGAAAAAGGCTGTATCTCGGCTCCTAAGCACTTTTTTTTTTACAATGAATTTTGGCTCTGGCACTCAGAGCCAACCTGCCAGAAATAAGTCAGGCACTGAATGAGTTAAACCCTCAATACGTAGTACTGTAAACTAGACCTTTAGCTCTGTAGCTCTTTTTTCCTTATACACCAAACCTCTTCACTGAAAATAGCAGACCAGCTCACAACGCTTCACGCTGCGAGGCGTTGTGAGCTTGTAGATCTGCTATTTTCCACTAATATTCCCCTCACAATAATGTAGGTATGCTATAGAGTTGAAGTGGTTAATGTAAAAAACTAAACAAAAAAAAGTTCCTATCATAATATATCCATCTTTGTTTGCCACCTGTGTTGTTTACTGTGTTTGCGTCTCTATTATTCTCTATTCTCTATTATATCTCCAGTTCTGATCAGAACGTTATAAAAAATAACAGCACACTCTTAGATTGTATCTCCCTTCCTGGCAAAGGATGTGATTACGTTATACAAAATCATAAGAGTGTGAGAGATACCATAAACAAAAGTCTACAACTGAATTGATACAGACAGAGATGAAAGTTGACTATACATTTCTTTCCTTTCTATGACCATTGCTTTGTCATAATTGTTGTACTTCAACTAATTCTAATACTTACCTTCCCACACTGCCGGGTTATAGACCGAGCAGGTCCTTATAAACAATTTTTTTTTTTTTTGACTGGGGTAACAGCCCCAGTCCTACAATTATGAGCCATGAGTGAGCACAGGCTGAGGTGGTAGATGGCAACTAATTCATTGTCTTGTCCCTCACTTTTGTTGATGTGAAAGACATCAGCATTACACAACCCATCTTAGGTGTATGAAATCAATATATTTGTGAGTTGCCGTTGAGCTTTACAGGCTCTTTTTAAGTTTAATTTTGTCTGGTCCTTTGCGATGGCCACTGTCTGTCCTCACAGTGTGCATCTGAAAAGTTAGATGGTAGTTTCAGTTATGAAACTTTTAAAATGTTTACATAATATGTGAATTGTGTATTTGTTTACACATGTACTACATGTCTTACATATGACTAGCTGACGCCATGCATTCCCGGTATAATAGCATAACATGAGTAGTTACCTGTGGCCTTTTAGGCAGCTCCAAACTGGTCCGGCACATTCTCTGGCCATTGTGCTCAACTGAAGTGAATGCAGCCATTTGAAATGAGACAAACATAAGCAATGGCTATGTAGGCAGCCATTTGCCAACAAACATTGATGAATTAAACAATGTTTGTGTATCCTTTCTTGCATAATGCTAGAACAAGTGAGGCATTAATCACGCACTGGAGAAGCTGGACCGGTCCAATACTTCTGTGGTAGATAGTTTAGCACCCAATACCAGAGGGAGCTCCACTGATCTCATTCCCCCCTGATTCGGCACAAACATGGAGATGAATTAATTCTATTATACCACCAAAATGTGGAATGCCCTACCACCAGCAATCAAAAAGTGCGAGTCCCTACCCTCCATCAAAACCGCCATAAAAGAGCAATTTTCAACTGGACCTAGACAAGTCTTTCTAGCTTGCCAAAAGAAATTACCCCCCACTGTGGTTGCAACACATTCTCACAGATAGGCGTCAGTTATTGCCGCTCTTTCTGTAAATATATTTGTATTGCTCATAGTATTGATGATATATTGTATAGTATTGTATTGTATTTCTGTATATGTCTTTATGAATTGAATGGACCACAATGGAAACAGTGCTTGAAAAAACAAGAAAGAAATGACTTGAAGTCATATTCTACCAGGTGCTGTGTGTGTGTGTGTGTGTGTGTGTGTGTGTGTGTGTGTGTGTGTGTGTGTGTGTGTGTGTGTGTGTGTGTGTGTGTGTGTGTGTGTGTGTGTGTGTGTGTGTGTGTGTGTGTGTGTGTGTGTGTGTGTGTGTGTGTGTGATTGTTTTCATAGACCTGATTACTTGTTTTTCGGATTGCTTGTTTCTCTCTGAATCTGCGATGCTAAACGCTATAATGTTTTTAGCGGTGCCAACCGCTCTACACTTGACTTTGTCCGTATGTCCGTCCGTCCGTATCAGCACGGGATGAGCACGGCAAAGAAGCAACCCATACAGCATGGGATTTTAAACAGCTATAACTCCAGTTTGCAGCATGCCACCAAGGCCAAATTTGGTATGTGGACTTAGACCACCAATAGGGACGAGCATGAATTGCTGAAGTTATCAAAGAGGGGTCCAGGGACCCCCAGCGCCCGTATGAGCACGGATGCGCACGGGATTTTAAACAGCTATAACTCCAGTTTGCAGCATGCCACCAAGTCCACATTTGGTATGTGGACTTAGACCACCAATAGGGACCAGCATGAATTGCTGAAGCCCCGTCCCCTCTGTCTTCCCATTGGCTGGCCTTCAAACAGCCATAACTCAAGTTCGCAGCATGCTACGGAGTTCAAATTTTGTACATCGCCTCAAACCACCAATAGGGACGAACTGTAATTACTTAAGCCCCGCCCCCTCTGTCTGCCCATTGGCTGGGCTTTAAACAGCCATCATTCCAGTTTGCAGCATGCTACCAAGTAACAATTTGGTACGTGGACTCAGACCACCAATAGGGACGAACTGCAATGAGTTAAGCCCGCCCCAAAGGCACCGCTTCCTTCACACAGGGTGTGATTTTTCATATAAGTGGTGGCAACATTTTTTGACACCACACGGGTCTTCCCAACAATAGCGAAGATTGAAGTCAGTGTGAACATGGCCAAATAATAACTTAATAGCCAAACTAGGTCTAATGAAGCACGTTAGCATTTAGGCTAACCCTCCTGCCTGAGGCTGCAGTAAAACTTGCACTGTCTGCAACAACTGTTGCAGTGTGAATGAGGGGAGCGGAGCGGAGCGGAGCACGGTTACTGCGGGGGGGCGGGCCGTCAAAAAGTGGTTGCGCTGTCTCTATGTCTGTCTCTCCCTCTTTCTCTCACACACACGTGCGTG
Organism: Gymnoscopelus microlampas; assembly: GCF_963454915.1. Lineage (NCBI taxonomy): Eukaryota > Metazoa > Chordata > Actinopteri > Myctophiformes > Myctophidae > Gymnoscopelus > Gymnoscopelus microlampas. The sequence goes on from NC_139946.1 coordinate 38,865,870, forward strand.
TGTGTGAGCACGCACGCACGCACGCACGCACGCACGCACGCACGCACGCACAAAATCCATGGCTTTTGTGTTAAAGCAGTGTGATTTCCTCTTTTAATGAAAACAGGCCTGATAATCCAGGAGACCACAATGGGAGGTAAACTCACTTTTACTGTAGAAAAGAGATGGCAGTCATTCATTGCTGACATTTTTATTTCCCCCCCCTGTTTCTACTTTGTACATATAGTGTTTTATATTTGTTGATGATAATGTATTTTGGTGTTATTTTTATGCTATGTTGATGAATTGAATACATAGGACCACAATGGAAACAAGGCCCCAGGACTTTTTTGTGTTATCCTTTTATAGCCCAAATGTCTGACCTGGATCTTGATCTGTCAATCAATCAATCAATCAATCAATCAATCAAAACGTTTAAAGTTTAAACAAGAAAGCTTCTGTGTAGCTGGGAGACATCTGTGATGGAAGATTATTATACTGTATGCTCATCTTTCTTGCTGTGCTCAATATGTCATCTCTGCAGACAGAAGTCTTTGTCTAGTTAGTCTTATCTTGTGTGCACATAGTGCACAGCCGTTATATTGAAGCTACTGTGCAGCAAGATCAAGATTATAAGCCAAATATGTTATTGGGATATTCTGTTGAAGGAAGCCAGGAAGAAAAGATGACAGCCCCTAAGCGGAACAACTGTCCAATGAACAGAGAAACACTGAGACTCTTTTGAGGGGTTAAGATGCTCTTCAGTGCTTACAAACATTAAACCATGCTGAATAATTTGTGTATTCCTCATTATTGATTCATACCGCTACTGTTCATGACAAATATTGGAAGCATGTAGTGGTGGAATTTAGATAGTAAAGCAGATAGTACCGCCTCAATGTAGCTGGTCATCATCGCGATTTCCCTCTGCATAGGAGAGTCTAAGTGCAAAACAATGCTGAAGTTAAAGCTAATGCTAACATGGAAACATTCTCTATTTCACCTGAACAGTCCAAAAAAACAAAACTGTTTGATAACATTTTCAGGGTGTTCAAACTTTTTTCAAAGGTGGCCGTATTTGAAAATATGAAAATACACCTTGGGTGACTGCATCTCCCGTTATACTATACCTTTGGACCATAACAAAGTCACATACAATGCATCACATTTATTACAACAATCGTACTTAACTACAGCGCAATATCAATAGTCTTTTGTTTGCAGTGTAGCCAAATGTAGCTATACTGGCAGGCCATAAATACATTTTAGGAAGGAAGCCGCAGGCCATATAAAATCTGCGCTCGTGCCACAATTGGCCATTAGCTGTGCCGGACTTTGGACATGCCTGTTTATTAAGGTAAACAGGCCATGCACTTGCTCAATATTGATTAATTCACATTTACAACAGCAGAAAATGGCCATAAAGCAAGCCTGCGGAAATTGCAGCAAGCAAAAAAAGATGAGTGTTATCTATTCCAGGTTATGACATCCGTTAGAAAAGTACAACTTTAGGCTCTAAGAGGATTGAAGTCTTTGTAATAATACTAAATCCAACTACAAAGACATTTTGGTTGTACAGGATAGACAGTCGATACAACATTTTGCTGGGAGAGCATCATAAAGCATGAGGTGATGGAGGCATGTGATTGTTTTTCCTGAGAGGCCATCTTGATTGAATAGCAGTTTTTCTGTTTTATCTTGGATTTAAATTGTTTTTAAATAATGTTGCATTGTATCTTAATACATTATGTTGTGATTCCATATGGCTGCCTGCTACCTTGTCTAGGTCTCTTCTAAAAGAGACATCATCACAATCCAGCTAAGAATAACGAATACAAAATAGATTTTTGGAACTGGTTCACCAGTAACATAAAAATATGTACATGTGCTAAAAATGTACAGGCAGAAAGAGTATGTATTGAGTATATTCCTCTGTCTAGCATGTTTTTTACCAGGTTGCTTGCAGCCTGGTCTAGGAAGAGACTGATCAACTACTCCACACTTTCTCGACACTTTCTCAACACTTTCTAAACACTTTCTAGCAACCTTTTCATCATTGGCTGTCCTTCAATCCTTTAAGCCAATGGGGAGACTTCCCCGAGACTTCCCCATACTCTGAACGACAGGCGTCCTCCCATGCTATGGAATCATAGCCCAGAACAAAAAAAAAGTGTGGTCGTCGCCACCAAACAAACTATTAAAAACAAATAAAGTGTGGTCGTCGCCGCCAAACAAACTATTGACTTGACTCCTCATAAACACACACACACACACACAGCATCGCCTCCAACAGCGATTTGTTACCCCGCGAGCGAAAGGGTACAGGACCACGGGTCCATTTGGTTCCGTGCGGGAACGCTGGAGAGAGCAACCTGGTATTAATATGACTGCGTCATCATTTCTTGTTATTCTCCACTGAGCGTCACTTAATAGTGCCCCTTCTTGCATAATTGACCTAGCAGCATAGATATGCACAGCATGACCCAATCAACCAAATAATTTATGGATGTATAGTCTCATACTGTACACAGTGAAATTCTAATTTAGCTCTGAAATTGTAAAACTAGACCTATGTAGAAATGGACCAACAGTTACATGACGTAGCTCGCTATTAGAGTGAGAGAGAAAACATGCTTCGAACTGGAGTGGAGAGGTCTGTATAAATTATAATTTAACCCGCACCACCCCTCCACCCATCAGTATAGGTCAGTGAGGTAAGTGTATGTATATATGTGTGTGTGTGTGTGTGTGTGTGTGTGTGTGTGTGTGTGTGTGTGTGTGTGTGTGTGTGTGTGTGTCCTGGGCATGACGTTAAACTGCCCCGTTGTAACTACCATTGTCAATGTAGTCGGTGCAGTGGATGCATTTGCAACTTCTGTGGACTATGTAGCTTGCATACAAAAATACTTTTCTCACCGGTGGACTCTACCAACAGCCGACGCTACGTGACGACGGCCCCTCCCTCCCGTGAACAGCTACCGCGAAGAGAGGCAATAGACCCCGCGGCCTTCCCGCGGTGGGTCAGTCTGTCGGAAAAGCAATAGGTGTACTTCCAGGCCCATGAGAACAACTAGAGAGAGCGCTTCTTTAACACCAAGCAGCAGTGCGAAGACTAAGAACTTTGTTTCCTCTGGTGATCCAGCCTAGGACATTAAACCCACGGACTGGTTGTTGGAGGGTTTCGAACAACTTGGGATGCCCAAAGACGAGTCAGAAAGGCTGGCAAAGTATTGTGCCGTCATTGCTGCCATATGTGGAGGAGCCGCCGCTACTTGGAGTGCTGAGAGACATGCGTGTTGTATCATGAGGACATATCCATGAGTTTGTGAATGTAACCTTTACTGACCCTAAAATATTTGTGTGTGTACACAAACTTCAGACAGCTCCAGTCTCTGTTTGTGTCCCCTGCACAATCAAACTCATCATCGGTGCTCAATTATACTGTATTGGGAAACTGGACAGGAATGTAATACTCCGCTGTGATATGGGGGTTGAATGAATACATAATATAATTAATTAATAATATAATTAATATACATGTCCGACAGACAGACAGACAGACAGACAGACAGTGATATCATAGTTGTTTTCCCTTCTGTCACATAATAGTTCATGTGTTCCTCAATCCTCATCATACCTGTATGCACTGCTGGGGTCTCTGGAGGAGCTACAGGGAGGAGAGGCAATGGTGGGGTAGGTGGATGGTGGAGCTAAATGGGGGACAGTGATGATGGCGAGGGTCCCGGCCACACTTTGAGTGAGATTAGCACAACAAAGGGCCTGATAGAGAGAAGGACAGTGTGAAAGGATCCTTCATAAAAGGCTAATTGCATCGTGTGGCACGTCCCCTTCACACACACGCACAAATGCAAAAGACACAAATGCAAATACACAGCGTGCGTGTTTGCATGAGCACAATCACGTACGCGTGCATGTGCGTGCGCACACACACACACACACACACACACACACACACACACACACACACACACACACACACACACACACACACACACACACACACACACATACACACACATTATTGCAGCTTTTAAATACACAGTATAAGCAGTCATTGTGATGAGCACAGAGGGATATATTAAGGGTTAATAGTTTATTTGCATCTGTATGTGACAGGAACACTGAAATAAATAAGTGACACAAATGTTTGTCTTAACCATAGAGTCTAGACCGTAAAAACAATATGGACAGCGTTTCGCCATTGGTTTCTACAGACGATTTTCTAGATCCGGTAGATATCCGGTCCGAAATGCGGCCGGAAATTAATGCTATTGACTGAAACTGCAACGAGGGTGGGTCTTCACTCGGTAGAATCAGTAGATACCCTAGAAACATACCCTACTTTAAAAACCCATCCGCTTGAATAGAGCCAAATTGCTTCTGCAACCAGCAGGGGTGAAACAGCTGTGAAACAGCGGTGAAACAGAGAGACTAGAGGCCATTCATATGTCACACTTCCTATATAGCCTCAATTTACAAGCTGGATGCTAGCCCCTTGGTCTAGCCCCTTGGTGTAAAGGCAGCTCTCCACTGCACCAACGTCGTTGGCGGTAAGCTTTGGGAAGCGTTGGGAAACATCTGTGACCAAAAAATCAACCTCTAAGTTGTAGGGAAGCGCCGAAAGCCAACCAAACATCCTCGGTCGGCTACCGACCGTCGGGCTGGTGGAGAGGAGACAGAGCTCTCTGATTGGCTGCTAGGAGCTTTCTAAAATGCAATACAGAGTAGTGTTATTGTAATCTACACAGGTGCTCCCAAATAAATAATTACATCATGCCCCTGAGTGCACTGCACAAAAGTAGGTCAAATCAGTTATGCTGTCACTCCAGCTGAGCAGGTCCGAAGCACACTACTGACTGACCAGCGGCAGCTACCCATAATGTTTAAACCATAACATGACATGTAGTATCGGATCTTCAGCCAAACAGTTATGATTAGTTAAGCCTACTCTGCAGGCTCCATGTTCACCTCAAAGCTGGATTAATTCTTCGTAGTCCATGGAAGAACCCTGCAGTCTGCAGCCGCACTGAGAGGTACTGAGAGCGCAAGTGTCTCCCAGTCTCCCGAAACTAGCTTTCAGAGGGATAATGAAAACACGATTGATACACAGAAAGTACATAGACACTTCACAGATTATAGAGAACTTTGAATTATAACAATCGCTTGAGAATTAGCTGAGTATGGCCGAGTTAAACTGTCCTCATCTCATCTCATTCAAACACCAGCTGTCAGCTGTCAGATTTTCTCTGAAACAAAACAATTGTATATATGTATATTTTACATCACTTAACATGACAACAAGATGGTTCTTGAAATATGTGAACTACAGACGGATAAGATTGTGTGCATTAATAGTTCGATACAGTTAGATCTTTAATAGAATATCAATTACAAGTTATCTTACTGTTTAGCGCTATGAACAAGAGCAATGTTGCATTACGGGAGAGAAACAGAGTTTGAGTTCAAAGCAGAGTCTTTGTGAAAGCCACTACACTGTTTTGCTCTCAAACCTATGCTGTTGGGTAAATTGTTAGCACTTTGCAACAACATGGAACTCATCTTGCCCCTAGTTCTGCTTTCTTTCTCCCTTGTGGCAGGACAGGTCATCAAGTAGAGGCCTGGCTCTAATTCAAGGGAGGGTGTTATTTACTGTGCCAAAGGACAAAAAAGTATCGAGTTTTAAGGGAGGTTTGTGTGCTGAATTCTATGAATGGCTAGTTCCGAGTTACCCTCCTTTTGAAGTTCTGGGAGAGCTATCTATATTTACGATCATTTGGAACGGGAAGGCCATGCTGACAGGAAATAAAATATCGATTCTAGGCAGAGAGAGGAGAGATCCTGAACGTATTTTGTGATAGGAGGCAGCAAGGCAGCGATTCTATTCACGACTATTCCCATGCTCTCATTGCTATTATAGAAGACATTAATAATTGCAATGTCAAGGAGGCCTGGTGTACGACATTGATGACCTGAACCGACGCACCGGTGGCTTAAATTGGTTGGCACCAATTTAAGTACATGTGACTTAAATTGCTGTGTGTAGTAGTTCATTAAGTCAATGAACTACACGTCAGAATACCGACACTCCTGCCGGCACCGCCCACAACCCGCAAGAAAACATAGGAAATTGACACGTCTGAAGCCTCGGCTTACATTGGCTACAACGCTTCTCGCGTATATTGTAGATGTTGATCATGTACTAATGATATGCAGCTGGGATCATTTTGTGACTTTTAAAGGAGAATGAGCTGTCCTCCATCTCTGAGTATTCATTCATGTGACTGATTGGGCTACCTTTAAGGAACTTGATCATGGCCTAACCTCCAATTACATGTTTGAATTCTTAACCCCTTATCAGTCCTCGGATTGGAACCTGCTGTTTTTTCCTAAGTCGAGGCAGAAGACAAAGGGTGACTTTGTTCTCAATTTGACTGGAACAACCTGTTCGAGTCAAGTTCAATCTTGCTAAATTCAATCTTTAGCAAGAAAAAAAGTTCAATCTTGCTAAATCAATGTCTTAATTTAAGTTACAACATATTTTTGTATGTTTCTATAGATTGAAATGTGTAATTTCATTGTTTGATTACCTTAATGTTTTATTTTGATTGATCATAATTTGTCTAGTGCCCTAAACCTGCTTTAAATGTCAAATTAATATAATACTGTCATATTGGCCTAAACTCTGTCATGTACATTCTGCTATTTCTCTGTCTATGCAAGGTCAAACTAGCTACAGGCGTTCTGTGGCTATCAGTTGTTTTAAGAACACTGTATCTCGGTGTTCTCCTCTGCGCTAACAATTCCTTCAGCGCCACTGAAGTCACCACTGACCAGTGACCGGTCAGACCCGAGGTCAACGTGTTATTCGAGACATGTGGACGCTGTTTTTCCAAAGATAAACGGTCACATCATCATCATCATCTTCATCATCTACCATCATCATCTTCATCTGACGACGACGTAATCGTCACTATCCACCAATGGCAGGACTACACCTCCGAAGGCTGGACGCTTGATGTATCTTCAATGATGTCATATGTTTATGTTACCGGACGCTGTTAAAGTCCAGGGCTTTCTCTGTTTAACGGGAGAGAGACGACGACCGATGATGCGTGAATACCTGTGATACTGTAAACCTTCCATTACTCTCTCTCTCTGAATAATATACTTTCATTACATCCATGGCTGCCTGTGTTCTGAGTCTGTTTTTTTCCTTTGTCGCCTTTGAAAGTTACCGGTACTTATATACATACTGATGTGATGTTCTGCCATGCATAAGTATCTATATATATGGTTGATAAGGAAAAATAACAGCTCTATCAATTGGTCCAAATCGATGCCGGATATGGTTGAAACAGGGTGGACGAGAGGAACTGAGCTATTGACCGGAACTGGCTTCCCCTGTTTTAATACGTATCAAACGAACCAGCCTTGGGTGTAACGATGTATCACTTCTATTCAGATGAAGGTTATCTTTGAACAGTATCACATTTTTTATTTTATTTATTTTGTTTTGGACCTGGACGCGATCGCTGGACCTTTGGACTTGCCCTTTGACTCTCCACATGTCTCAAATTCCACATGGTCCAGCCATCGGAGTCAGGATCCCTGAACCATTGATTCGGTATGTATATCTTTTTATTTTATTTTACCATGGTCCAGTGATTGGGATCTCCACGTAACTTCTCCCTGTGAACCTTGATCTGATGAGTATACCTTTTTATTTATTTTATTTTATTGTCTTTACCGAACGATTTGTCTCATAATTATCAGCCTGTTTTTAAATTCCTGTTTAACACAGCTCCGCCAGGGAGTCAGTCAAGTCAAAATGTTTTATCACCTTATTCCTGGGAGGACATTCCTGAATGCCTCATAAATTAGCCTCTTATTTAGAGTACAGTGGTCTTTATTTAGGTCGTTTTTATTTTCTGGCTTGTCCATTCTGTATATATTGATCACACACCACCAGACACATCCTCAACGTTTTTTGGGGAGGGTATGACTGTGTGGTGCTGCATGAATATATTATTTCTCTGTTTTTTCAGTTCACAAGATAGATGCCAGGCTGTCTTATTTATTGCAGCCTAAGTTCACAAAGCGTACACTCCCATATGGGGTCCTGCGTTCATTGTGAGCTTATGCTTTGATTAATTACTGTCTTTTACTCTATGAGTATTTATTTGTTTCAGCGATTTCTTACCTACTATGTATAATTCACAAGTCAGTTTTTTTTGTTACCGTTTATAATCCGCAAGAGTTTGTTGATATGGTTATCTCTGATTATCCACACGATTTTGTTGAATATGGTTATAGACTTTATAATCCGCAAGAGTTCGTTGTTATGGTTATCTCTGATTATCCACACGATTTTGTTGAATATTGGTTATATACTGGTTAACTGCTTCTTGTTACTAGGTTATATTTAGTTCTGTTTTGGTGGATTTCGTATTTATTACTATATCTTATCTGTCTCTTTTTCTCATCACCTCCGGCCGGGGTGGTGCGGGGGGTGAGCATATATATATATATTTTTTTACCTTTGACCGGTTTTATTTTTGACCACTGTAGATTAAACCATCCAATATATTGAGCTTTAAACAATAGGTTTTAAATGCTTTAATAATACATTTTTATATTCCTTTGCCTTAATAATAAGTTTTAAATTCTAAGTTTTACATTCTAAGTTTTAGATTATTTTAAATATTTTTAATATAATTTAAACTAATAAGTAATACTGAACCCAGTCAGTATAACATATTTCTCATTCCAAATTTAGTTTGTCGCTGAAATATGTATGTTCGGGATGTCTGTGTGTATGAATGAACGATTGTTTTTTCTCTCTTTCTCTCTCTCTCTCTCTCTGTGGGTCCGCCAGTGCGAGGGAGTGAGGGAGCGTATTCGTAAGGAGTGAAAGTTTGTGAAAGTTTCTATCTCTCTTATCTTCTATCTGTGTGTGAGCGATTCAGCTATACAGGCATGCGTGAATGTTTGAATGCGTGTGTCTGTCTCGCTCGTTCTATAACAATTTTAGTCCAAATTTCAATCCTTCTCCAGTCAGTTAAAATTAGTTTGCCACTCTGGTCTCTAAAACTCCATTACCCATAATTCCTTCAGCAGGAAGTGTTAGTAACTGCCACGTTGCTTGGCAACGACCTAGCCACCATTAAGTTCAACTTCATTCAACCCATATCAGTTAAATTAACCCTAATACGATTCAATATGTTCTAATATCAATATTGGAAAAAATTAACTATAATATTAAGTTTATTATAAAGTCATTTTGATTTCTTTTAAAAGTTTTGAAAATATTTTATCATTTTAACTTAAGATTTTTTTGAGCTTGTAGATCTGCTCTTTTTGAAAGTTTGTGTTTTCTTTTCGATTTATTTTGGTGTACTTTACCTAACTCTAATATACTCTTCAGAACAAAGATGTTTATTCCTTGTTTTTCATTGTTATATTTTAATTTTAAATATTTTAATTATAACTTCAAATTTTTTGTAATTTTATTTTTTTCCCAATTTTTTTTTCTCTTCATTTTCAGTTTGATTTATTTTCTTTCTCATCAACAAATTCATCCTCTGACACACACTATATTACAGATATATGGGTGTCAAATAGAGGGGAGTTTGATGAATATTTGATTTAAATATGATTTGATTTAAATGTTTAATGCTTTGTTTGTGTTTGTTTCATTTTAGAACGAAAAATGTAAGCCACTCCATTAAACCAATTCCTGGACAACAATAAGGTCACAATACCTGCTAATTGTGACATACAGGGCTAAAACTTTAATTTTATATTTTGTTCCAAACTGTTTTAAACTCTGTTTCATACTACAGTCAACTGTAGGTCTCATGCCAAACAGTAAATTTGATTTCCATTTATCTTACAGATTTCAACTTATGTCTTGGATAGACAGCTGTTTGATGCCCCCATGCCTACATGATGCAATCGGGAAGTATTTCTTGAGTTTTAAGACCATTCCACGTGAGTTTTTCCCTAAATAAAGTGTAAAGTGATGTAATAAATACAGGTATCAGGAGTGTATTGTTCCAGTCTCAAATACTTGGACCAACAGGTCAACTTGTAAAAATAAAGCACATGACCACAGTTTCACACGAGGAGGATAACTTTTCTATTCCTGGACATGCACAGAATCGGATCGGACACGTAGGTGTCTTGTCAGATTTCAATTTGAAATTGTCAGACTGGTCAGTTGTCTCTCACTCTATCTCTAAGCTGCCAATGTCATTAACGGTGCTGAAAATTGATTAATCTAAACATGTTTTGAAAAGGTTTGTTGGGACAGTACATTAGCTGAGATTTTTTTGAATTATAATAAAGTTATTTGCATATTGCAAGGGGAAAACTTTGTTGTGTGGTGTCTTAAAATGTCATGAAATATAACCATGTTTTGCTTCATAATTGAATAAATAACCATTATATACAGTCCTTTTGAAGAAGTACAATTTTGAATTAATATCTGAATAAATTATACAGTCCTTTTGAAGAAGTACAAATGTGTATGTTATCTGAATAACTAACCATTTATTTTTGCCCTTAAGTCATTGAAATCTCTGTCACAATGTTAAGTTTGCCTGTCTGTGTCTGATTTGGTTTGAATAATGTCACAAGGTACAAGACTTGATCAACTTGCCCTTTGACCCTATCCAAATCATGATAAGATGTAGGCTTGATGGAGTTATTTTGATTGATCATAATTTTTCTAGTGCCCTAAACCTGCTTTAAATGTCAAATTAATATAATACTGTCATATTGGCCTAAACTCTGTCATGTACTATTCTGCTATTTCTCTGTCTATGCAAGGTCAAACTAGCTACAGGCGTTCTGTGGCTATCAGTTGTTTTAAGAACACTGTATCTCGGTGTTCTCCTCTGCGCTAACAATTCCTTCAGCGCCACTGAAGTCACCACTGACCAGTGACCGGTCAGACCCGAGGTCAACGTGTTATTCGAGACATGTGGACGCTGTTTTTCCAAAGATAAACGGTCACATCATCATCATCATCTTCATCATCTACCATCATCATCTTCATCTGACGACGACGTAATCATCACTATCCACCAATGGCAGGACTACACCTCCGAAGGCTGGACGCTTGATGTATCTTCAATGATGTCATATGTTTATGTTACCGGACGCTGTTAAAGTCCAGGGCTTTCTCTGTTTAACGGGAGAGAGACGACGACCGATGATGCGTGAATACCTGTGATACTGTAACCTTCCACTCTCTCTGTCTGAATACAAAATCTTTCATTACATCCAATGGCTGCCTGTGTTCTGAGTCTGTTTTTTTCTTTATCGCCTTTTATGAAAATGTTCTAATACTTATATGAATATCGATGTGATGTTTCGCCCTGCATCGATATTTATATATATGGTTGATAGGGAAAAAACATACGTATCATACGTATCACACTGTATTTCTATACATGTATCAATGCCTTCAAATGTTGCAGAAACATTATCTTTACACCAAATTAGGTGCACATGACAGGAGTCATGTGACAATGAGTGTCAAACTCTTTGACGTTTCCATTGTTTAATGTTACACTATTCATAGACTAGGTGACTCATTTGCAATGATCGCACCTCAGAGTACCAGTAGCTTTCTTGATTTCTAACCCAATAATGTGGTAATATTTCAAATAACTACTTCCAATTCAGTCCTGCACTGTTCTTTTCAGCTAATTGTTTCTAAATCCAGCCTCAGCTGTTATTTTGAGCCAGGCTAATTGTAAGTGGATGCTGTCTGTTATGGTCAGTTTAGCATGAATGTACATCATGCCATGGGGCTTGAAATTGACATGATGTATGGAGAGGAGAGAGGGAGAGGGAGAGAGAGAGAAGGAATGAGGAGCTGCTGTAGAACCAGCACTGCTCCAAATCCATCACACACCACATGCCAATGTAGCATGTCAATCAGTGACCATGAAGATCATTAATAACATGCAGACACAAATGGCAGCATATTCTTTTCACATCGAATGCCACAGCAGGCCACCAAGCATGATTGATGAGACGTTTGAGTCTCCTTAAGAGTTGTTTTCTTGGAAACAAACAAGGTACAAACTAGAAAAGTGTGGCACAGATCCCCGCCTGGCCGGGTTGCCTACCCAATGTTTAAACTAGATGAAAAATCCTATGTTTATATATGATGTATGGCCAAAGCTTTTAATGGACACCGACACGTATTGATACTGGTATGATGAATGGATAGCGAGGATCAGCGGTTGCAGACTTCAAAGGGATGATTTAGAGCAGATAAAACGTTTGATCTCCTTATATTATAATATAGTAAACATGACGCAGTGCGTGGGTGGGTGTGTGTCAACGGTCTGACAGTCAGTGAAAGTGTCCCAGTTGATCAAACTGGAAGGGATACTGAAGTGCATTTATATATCTGAATATCAAAGCATATATCTGTGATCAAAGCAACAAATTAAATAATGGTTTGATTGATCTTTATTTACACAAACCTGCTCTTTGTTTTGCATGGGTGTGGGAGAATACATACAACTCAATTCCTTAGCATATTGTATAGAATTACAGTGTCCAATATGACATCAGGAGGACGGAGGAGGCGAGGAGGCAGAAATTTGATTATTGGAATTTGCTATTCAGTCCAACCTGCTTGATTATTCTGTTTGAACACATATGAAGTTGTTGTGTCTTTCCAGTTCAAATCTGCTGCTGAGCCAATCAAATGAAACTATGAGAAACTGACCTGGACAGGAAATGGGGATGCCACCTTCTGGAAAAACTATACTGTATATGCAGTCACGCACAGAGCCTGCTGGTGTAGAAATGGGTGAGATTAGAACGTGTGTTTGTTTGCGTTTGCTCTGAGAGTGTGCAAATGGGACCCCTTGGACGCCTTTCCTTCAGTTATTCCTTGTATATTATAATCCACTGCACTCAAAATAATATACTGTAGCACAGTGGAGTCAGGGTGAAAAGACAGTTTCATTGTAGACAACAATTGTTTTTCTTTTACTTGGTTTAGTGATTGTTTTCGTGTTTTTGGCCATGTTCACCCAGACGTTAAATGTTGCTATTGTGAATATAAATGTCACAAGTTGATCAATAAATGGAACACTTTCTTGCATGTATTTCATTATCAGTCTTTGTGTTGTGCTATCAGATGGAAGTGCATTCACCTATTATGAAATGTTTAAACTACATGTTAAAAATGAGAAATGAATCAATGGTTAGTAACTGCATGGCCTATTTATTGCCTTAATGTTACCACCCACATAGCAAAATTGGTCTGGCCCAGTGCCGGGCCACACTCTGCCCACATCCGGCAATGTAGGATAGCACTCTAGAGCACCAGATCTGGTAGCCAGATCTGGGCCATTTATAGATCCGATTTGGCCCAGATCTCAACTGTATTGACCATAGCTATCCCTATTCTGGCACAGAATAGGGCCACATGTGGTCCAGATCTCAGCCAACTGTAATTTGTCATTAGTATGACAGTGATACAGTAGGAGAGCTTCTGAGCAGAGATGACAGAGCCACGTGGATCTGGTGTAAAGAGAGGGGGCCAAGTACAGACCCCATTCAGAACGAAAGGGTATACGGGGGGACGAAAGCAAAACTTTCCATGATACCTGGTTGTTCCGACCAGTTACAGTAGGTAGAAGGAGAACCACTGAGTGTCATCCCAGTGATATCAAGGTCAGAAAGAATATCCTGGATTAGCAAAGGACAGGAGTGACAGGCAGCTTGGGCAGTGTTATATGCCTCTGTGACTGCAAGAAAGACAGCTGGTTGGAAACAACTTCAAGAGTTCTGGAAAGAAAGGAAAAGAGAAATAATACCAGCCTGTAGTTCTTGACGTCGGAGGGGACAATTGGACAAATGACGTTTTCTTGAGGAGTGCAGTAACTCTGGCTGACTTGAAGACAGATGGGATGCAGACTGAGGTCATGTGTTGTTGTTGTTGTTGTTGTTGTTGTTGTTGTTGTTGTTGTTGTTGTTGTTGTTGTTGTTGTTGTTGTTGTTGTTGATGATGGTGGTAATGAATTTGAGTAGATCAGGTTCAATGGTCAGGAAGATCATGCTCCACTGCCTGTCTGATAGGGGGGAGAGAGAGAGAGAGAGAGACAGACTGACTGACTGACTGACTAAATGCACGCACGCACGCACGCGCACACACACACACACACACACACACACACACACACACACACACACACACACACACACACACACACACACACACACACAATTAAAAAGAAAGAGGGGAAGAGAGATGCAGAACACGCTGGAAGAAAGAATGAGGGATGTGAAGAGTTCGGGATCGGGAGAAAGAAGAAGAGAGTGAGAGAATGAGAGAGAGGCGTGAGAGTGAGAGAGTGGGTGGACAGATCAGATGATGGTGCTGCTCTAAGCATAGTTGTAGTATTTCCTCAGCACAGTTTTTGTTCTGGCTCATTCTTATTCCTTCTAGTTTAATTTGTCTTTTCCCCAGGACAGGCTGTCTCCTGAGTTTTATTCTGCTCCTGTGATAATTCTTCATATCATCTGAGTGGTAATGATCATCTCTCGACTCTTTTATAGGCTACATCATCTCTGTCCTCATCAGAAGTTCAGATGATAATTGAAAATATGTCTTACCTTCACCCTTCCTTTGCAAAGTTCTCTGTCATTTTAGTTGTCAGAGTAAAGGAAGGGTCAGTATTTGCATTGCGATGATGACTCTGATTCGGAAAAATGGCCCTGAAGCCACCGTTCGCTCCATTACCTGTCTAATTATACCTGCTGTGATGAAGGGCCATGGCGGACAAACCTTGTTATTTCTAAAAGTATTATACATACCCCCCTGGTCTGGAGCAGCAACAAACATGAAGATTACCATAGAAAGTATTTTTAGAGTATAGAATTGACAAAAGAAAACCATGGCAAAACAGCAGTTAAAGGTAGGGTAAGTGATATTTTTGGGTTAAAACAAAAAGTATTGTGTTAAAAGGTTAAAGCACTATATTCTGATAGTAATCATTGCTATAGAGTGTTTGTTCAGTAACAGATGTCTCCCCGTCTCTCCAGCTCTTTAATAAACAGAAAATACATTTTCTGGTAGGTGTCAAAATCTCAGCCAATCAGGAGAAAGTAAAGTACCCATTTTTAAGCTTCATTTTTATAGTGTTCCAGTTCCAATTTTGTCTGTTTCTTAGTGTCATCACTTCCAATTTCACTTGTTTAATCTATATCCTGATTGAGTTCTCTATCCTGATTGGATAAAATTTGAAATGAAACTGCATTTTCTGTTTTATAAAGAGCTGGAGAGACAAGGAGAGTCCTTTTACTGAACAAACACTCTATAGCAATGAGTACTATGAGAATATAGAGCTATTTAACACTTATTTTAACCAAAGAAAATCACTTACCCTACCTTTAAGGAGTGAATAGCACAGCAATATTCTATAACAGAAAGACGACAGTCAGGATTAGACATGCAGCAGTTTAGAGGAAAGTTGTTTTGAACCAAGATATAATCGGAAAATATGGCGTGAAACTCGGAAAGTGATTACAGTTAATTTGTCTCAGTGGGCTTGACTACACATTCTGAATCTAGCAAAGCAAACAGGCATTAAAAAGCTGAAGTCTCAGGCATATTAAGTGTTGGATGAGTTTACATGGTGTGGTCAGCCCTTCCTCCACAGAGGTTGTTGATAATAAATCTTCATGCAGCCTTAACCTTGTTATCACGGTTCCAGCAGGTGGAGAATTACAAATACCTTGGCACCGTTCTTTATAACAAATTGTTTTTTGAACCCCATGTGGACGCTATTCCAATCCAGTCTAACAATGTTAGTATTTAATAAGTGTACTCTGATGAGTGATGACACATTCTATGAAGATTTGACTGAATCCACCAACTTTCTGGATGGTTCCATGGCTTGGTAAAAGGAATTTGAATGAACAGACCTGGTAGTATTGTCAGAGTGGACAAGACAGACCCAGTTTATAGATCTTTATTGTATTCGGTCTGTTGTGTTATTTTACTGATTGACTTTACTCATTGACTGCCAAAGACGTGTTTTGATGTGTGTCAATCCAAAGCCCACACCGCCAAGGATGTGTTTTGACGTGTACTGGTGTTTTCAGTGTTTTACGCTAGATGGCGCTCTTCGCTAGCCTGGTAAACCCTCCCTCCGGAAATCTCATTTCCATTTGATTTCAGGAGTGAGTCTGGCCTGATCGCCCATTCTGCAATATTGGCTGTGGGCTGGAGTTGGGCGGGAGTAATACCGTTGACTGACAACCCCTTCAGCCAATGATCGTTGTTCCCCTCCAGCCAATCAGCAGACCTCCAGACTAATGTGACGCAACAGGACTTTTGAGACAGCAATGCCCAAAATAGGTTGCCTTATTCGGATACATGCGTGGCACTGCCCGCCCCTGCTGGTTCTCTAAATTTTTATTTTTAAATAGGCTCTGTCATGATTAATTGACCACATACATATATGAAGTTAAACAACTAAATTCTATCCAAACGATATCTTAAAAGTAAATTCCGTGCCTCAAAAAAGAAGTTTGAGAGCGTTTTAAAACCGAAAGTAAAAAGTGTAACTGGCCACAGAAACAATGGCGGATCGTTCCATTTTTGTCGGCTGCACTCGGTCCCATTCGGGCTCACTCGTACTCGCCACCTGATTGGCCAACTGTCGCTGTCAATCACAGAACGATGAGCGACGACGCTGATAGGCTTAGTTAGTAGTAATTCCAAGTAAAAAGTTAGTTGGTAATTCCACTAGAAACCCCCACAATGGGCTATAAAGCCAGACTCACTCCTGAAATCAAATGGAAATGAGATTTCCGGAGGGAGGGTTTACCAGGCTAGCTCTTCGCTAACCTATGGGTCACCATTTGACTCCCAGTGAAGCAGTGAAGTAGGAAATCACGTTATCGCAAAAAAAAAAAAACAGCCACATTCACTACCATTCTAATGGATTTGGAAAAATGCCCTTTTCTCCGACGAATTCCAAACATTGCTGACCCACAATAACCTACCTGACCTGGTGGAGACCTGTGCTCCGAGGAGCCCTTTTTTTTGTCTGTGTTTGACTCACGAACTGAAATACAAAATTCCCCTCAGTGGGACAATAAAGATTGAGCAGAACAGATAAAGCGCAAAGACAAATTTTACATAAGATTGAATACAATGACTTATAATGCCTAAAAATAGCAACTCAAAATATTTGTTTGCATGCTGTTTATGTAATATTTCAATCATGTATAGACATACATGAAATATTACATAAACAGCACGCAAACAAATATTTTGAGTTGCTTAGTTTCATTCTTTTGTTGCTATACTACAAATGTATTTAATCAGTCAAGGGTGGATAGCTTGCTTAATTGGCCCAATGAGATTAGTGCTACACAGAGGTTATCACTGAGAGCAGATGAGGAAAGGGAGAAAGCCTAGCTGATGTTGTGCTGCTAGCAAGCTCCAGCCTCCTGCGTCTGACAAAAGTAGAGGAATAATGATAGCTAAAGATTAGGTAGGCTGAATGAGATAAGAGTCAGGGGTTTGGGGGTACTACTGTGGTCATTCGTGGGTATTCGGGAGATTATAGACCCCCTACGCGTCTGTGGCTTCACTTTTATTTGGTATTATTCTTATCTTGTGTCTCATTCTCTACACATTTTGGTTCTTTCATACAAAGCATCAGACAGAGATTTACGTCCTCAGCAGAGGGATGTGTCAACATACAGCTGTATACAAGGCAGCCAAAATGAGCATACATACAGTATGACAGCCGCAGCCTAATTTACAGCACGCGAAGAAGACGTAACAAGGTGTATTTTGCATCAAATTAGACAATAACAAGAAATAATATGTTCTTTATTAGACAGAAACAAACACAGTCATACCCTAAATAGACACAATAATTCCTACATTATAGTCTAATAAGGAACTGCATAAGGTTTAACAAGGCGTAATTAGAAATAATATGTTAATTATTAGACAGAAACAAACAAACACAGGTATACCCTAATTACACACAATAGGTCCTACGTTCAATTCTAATGGAAGGAACACAAGGAACCGCATGACATGTGATTAGAAATAATATGTTCTTCATTAGGCCTTTATTTAATATTATTTCCACTTACTTGCAGGGACATTACAGCTAATTAGAAGAGAATTGTACAGCAAATTGTACATGACCCACCTTCCTGCTAAAGGCATGGAAGCTGATTCTAAGTTATACAACTATACTATTAGGCATTCATAAAAAATATATATTTATTATTTATTTAATATTATTTCCATGAACTTGCTGGGACATTAAAGCTGCACTATGTAACTTTCCTCTTCTACCCTGGATTTGAACCCTGTTTCCTTCGCAAGTCCTATTTCCTTTTTTTACTATTGAGCTAATAGAGCTTACCTGCTTGCTCAGGGGATACATTCAATTCAAGTTTGCATGTTCTCCCCGTAGGTACCCTCGCAAAAAACATGCAGTAATCTTGGTCTCTATAGGCAATGGGCACTGGGTGAAAAAATCTGTTACAAAATCTTGGGATAAAGATTATAGAAAAAATAATAATAAAAAAGTGGAGAGTAGTAGGCAAAAATCCAATGCAACAGAATAATGGAGGAGGGAGACCACTCTACATCCATTGCTGCCTGTACTGAGGAAGAGTTTTTGTACTCAAAATGCATTGCTGAGTAGTCTGTATGATATGTTTACCTAAACAAAAGTTGTAAAAAATAGCTGTTTAAAGGCATCAAAACTATTCATTTGCATTGTATGGTCTCTCATAAGATGCATATTGACCTTATTATGTGTTAAAAGGGCTATGCAAGTTTTAATAATAGCATTGTGAAAATGTGTATTGTTAGATTATATGCCATTGTGATGGCTGACTCAGCAGCCACACATTGAGACTATAATGTATGGTAACTCTTCCTTTTGGTTTTAACATCATTTATTTAGTTGTTTTTCTATGATTTTATTTGCATTTGAGTTGACTGAGTTTTCTTTGAGTTACCAGTTCTGTGGGAGGCAGCTGACAGAAATGGACTTGACGAAAGCAATGGGGATCAGCTGCTCCAGATCTGCAGCTAATGTGGACAATTGGACTGCACCACAGCCCCTCTGCACCATGGGGAGGGGCAGGGGATATTAGAGTGTGTTTCAATAGTAGTCTGTGTCTTTTCCCCCTTTGTGTTAACAGTGGTCTGACCCGTCCCTATATATGTCCACCTCATGTGTCACTCTAGGTGGTTCAGTTTTCAGTTCAGTTATGTTGACAATAACAATAATATGAGTACAATAACAGCGACAAATGAACTCTCTTAAGCTCCACCATTCACCGGCATGCATGCTGAACTAGGACTACATGCATCCCCATGATTGGCAGAGAGGCTTGATAGCACAGACAGGCACAGTGCTCCACCTCCTCACGGTTAAATATCAGTGCATTTGCCCTGGCATTTCGTCATGTCAAATGATGGATGTGTTAATCGGACAGAGGATTGGGAGATGCTATGCCAGCTGTGCTGCATGTTTATAAACAAGATGTTTATTTAAATAAGTAGCCTCCTTTTTATTGTTTTTTTTCTCTCTTTTACATTTTTTATCCCACGATTTTGTAACCCTTTTTTTTCACCCGGTGCCAATTTTCTAAGTGATCCTGGGCGCTACACTCCCCCCACAGCCTAGGGAGCCCAGGTACGAGTTCATGCCTCCAATGCATGAGAGCCAACTGACCTTCTTGTCACCTCCACTTTATTGTTGATAGAAAATATGTTCACTTCTCGTCTTGGAAGAATGTTATGAATCCATTACCTTCTGGTTTTCTTTTTACGGTGTGGCTCTGCAGGAGGCTAGCTGTCAATATGAGAGGGTCAGTCTGTGTGTCTGTTTGTATGCCTGTTTGACCGGAGCTAAATGCGGCGCCAACCAGAACCGGAAACCAGAAACGGAAACCAATTGTTTTCCCCTTTTTTCTAGACAGGTTCACACGGGTCAGTTTGTAATGAAAACCAGGCTTTCCTGTGTGTGGAAAGCCTGGTGACACAAGGTTAAATACAACCCCTTTGCGCCTTGTACCTTACTTAGCAAAAAAAATTGCTAGTTTGAGACACATAATATGGGTATATTATGTGTCTCAAACTAGCAATTTCTTTTGTTGGACAGCAATGGACACACCCCCAAGACACTTGCGCCATACCATATGCTTAGACCATAAGGCAACATATTCTCTCTCTCTCTCTCTCTCTCTCTCTCTCTCTGACTCTGTGGGAATGAATAGCCTCTAGATCCATGAAGTGGAAAATTACTTTGCGATCCCAATATTATTATCCTCTGCTTCACTGTTAAAGATGGACTCGTCATGGTTGGTTTGTATCTCTTAAATGACATCACTGGAAGGGGCTAATGCTTGTGTGTGTAGTCTGTGGGAGGGGGGGGGGTTGTTTCTGTGTTTGTGTGAGTGTCTGCAGCTTGCTTAAATTTACGGTGTAGCCTACCATCTATGCTTTTACATCCGTGTGTGTGTGTGTGTGTGTGTGTGTGTGTGTGTGTGTGTGTGTGTGTGTGTGTGTGTGTGTGTGTGTGTGTGTGTGTGTGTGTGTGTGTGTGTGTGTGAGGGTGCATGGCTGGCTGCCACAATTATAGGTCTGCCCACAATGGTGCCCTCATCAGGCACTCATAAAGCAGGAAAGGTCAGGGTAATCCACCTCTCCTAATCAAAACTACCATTAGTATGCAATATGTAAATAAGCCACCCGACTCTGTCTCAAATGACACAGAGCCCCTTTAATTCACCCAGATATCCACACGCATAAGCTTTTGGTGGGACTCTGTTCTGTTGAAGTGTCATATCTCCAGAGGTAATTACACACTTATATTCATTAGACTTGATACCCTTAGCAGCGGCTATGGTCACTTCATGCATGTTAAGTCCCAAACCTGAACATGCTGATCGATGCATCGCAAAGGGAGAGGGGGTGGCTGGTGAGAGGACCCCTTTGGTCCAAAACAATATATCTCAGAAACCATGTAATTTGATGTGCATCTGGCCTGGACCACTGGAGTAGCGGTCCAGGCACCAAGGCTTAATGTAGCCTGACAGCGTGACTCCCAGTCCCGGTGGCCTTTGTTGCATGTCACTCCCCTTCTCTCTCCCCATTTCCTGTCAGCCTACTGTCCTGTCAAATAAAAGGCATAAAAGCCCAAAAATAAATACATTCATGTGCATCTTCATGACCCCAAGAGAAGGACCTCCACTAATTCTGGTGACCCAGCGCTACCATTAGGTCACAATTTCCACTTCGCACACAAGACATCTCAAAATCAAATTGGTGGATTGCCATGAAAGTTGTTGTACACAAGGTTGTTGCATGCATTCATGATCTCAGCCGGTTTGATTGACCGGATTTCCTCTAGAGCCAACCTCAGGCCAAAATGCCAACTTTGAACACAATGTATCTCATAATCTACTAGGCAGATTACAGGATGGTCCCTACTGATTTTGATCTGTAAAAATCCTGAGTTTAGTCGCACATTACTTTTGCAAAGATAAGTGAAATTGAATGAAATCGTTATTCAAAATTGGTGTTAACCTTTTTGGGCTATCTAGGTCCCCCCACACCCAATTAAGATTTAGGCACATTTTCTGCTCTAAAAAGTAATATTTGTTTATTATGGTGTTGTTTATATAATTTGGAAAACATCTCATTGAATGCCCAATAAAACATTTTACACTAAGCAGGACTGCTAGTATGTGATTAATGATTATTATGTAATTATGAGCCTATTTCCCAGGGTGTAATAAAAGCCTGTGATGATAAGTACAATTCTATAGCCAGGGAAGCCATTGTATTATTATGTACTGTTAAACAACAGCTACAATTATGAATTGCTACTTCAAACACTAATTACGACTCCTTATTGGAACACAGCAATCAAAAGGCAATAATTATAATAATAATAAATCATTATAATAATAAAGTAGTATTTGATACATAAGCATAGTAAACACTTAAATGCGACTTGATTCATAATCATGGTTGACAAGGGACTTTGCTGCCTCAATGTCACTCACACACACACACACACACACACACACACACACACACACACACACACACACACACACACACACACACACACACACACACACACACACACACACACACACACACACACACACCAATGTCCATGTGCAGGGAACCTGGGAACCTTCTGGTTTCCAGTTTGATCCCGGGCTCCCCCACAGTTAGTGTAGAAATGTCCTTGAGCAAGACACTGAACTCCCGATGAGCAGGTTGGTGCCTTGCATGGTTTCCTCCGCCATCGGTGTATGAATGTGTGTGTGTGAATGGGTGAATGTAATGCACAATCATTGTAAAGAACCTTGGATAAAGGCGCTATATAAATGCAACATAAGCCTCTATTGATTCACTTGATTCTTGCATTTTTCTCACACAACAGAACCTGGCTACTGCTTCTGTTTAGCCCATGGCCTCTCTTCTTTGCCTACGAGTCTTTATCAGCATTCATGTACTTGTGTGTATGGTGGTCAGCTTGAATGCAGTATTATACTCACACGCACGCACGTACACACGTACACACACACACACACACACACACACACACACACACACACACACACACACACACACACACACACACACACACACACACACACACACACACACACACACACACACACACACACACACAGGCACAACAGCTATTCTGAGTCACCTGTACTGAGAAACAATTACATTGTTCTGTCCTCGTATCTGTCTCTCCTCCAACTCTCCTTCATTCATGAAAAGATAAAGAGGAGGACATGGAGAGGGAGTGGGAGTGAGACCAAGAATGAAAACTTTTGAGCAGAGCGAGATAAATCCCATAATGCGGGATGATTGAAAAGAAAAGACAAAAGAGATGGGTGTAAAAGGAAATGCCAGAGAGACAGTGAGAAGGTGAAAGAGATGGAAAGAGATGGAAAGAGATGGCAAGAGAGAGAGAGAGAGAGAGAGAGAGAGAGAGAGAGAGAGAGAGAGAGACACGTTGTGAGGATGTAGATCGTCTATTTTCAGCACACAACACTACGATGAAGTATAATTTAAGCAGGAAGGTGGGTGGGAGAGAATGAGACGGACAGAAAGAGAAATGAGTGACATCAAACGGTTGTTCTGCCTGGATCCAATTATAATGCTATTCGCTTTGCTTGAATCTTCTTTCTTCGCCTCTGGAGATGCAAATGATCCAGCTACTATGGGGCAGTAATGGCAGGCTATAATGACGCATTATTTAGCTCGCTCTACTCTCGCTCCCGCTGTTCAATCACACGAATCCAGAGCCCCATTATTCCATAACACATTCCCCACCTTTTCCTACTGCGACTGTCGGCCCCAGACAAAGAACAGTAACAATGGCTGCATGTGGGGGAAGTTATTATCCTGAGGGCCACAACAGTAGACATCCGCTACTGAGGTGAGAGGCCAACACTTCTTAAGAACCATCCAATCTTAAGAACAAATCCAGGGAAAAAGACATTTTGAGTCAACCTGTGGACCAAATCATCCCTGCAATGTCACATTCTGCCTCTTACACAGAACTGGATAGGCCACCCGTCCGAGCCTGGCGGAGATACACGCTCCATGATGCGCCCCTCTCTTGTCTCTTTTGGTTTGGGATGAGCTTTAATGTTAATATTTGCTTTCAAGTGTATATAGTTTGTGAGTCAAGAATGTCTTAGGAAGTGGTGTTGTATACCGGTATGGAATCTCTTCCAAAAATCAAGAAGAAGGTTTTATTTGTCACTCACTCATACAAGTATAAGCAGCAAAATGTTGGTGCAGCATGTCTACAAGACTGTGCAACAACAGCAGCATAATGAAAAGACAAGATAATATTTAGAGATCAGGCTCAAAAGGAAAGACCCATATAAAAAGGGGAAAAAATAGCACGTATTAATTTGTGATAAGATACATACATACGTGTACATACATACATACATACATAAATACATACATACATACATACATACATACATACATACATACATACATACATACATACATGCATACATATGTGTTTCAACCTGGCGTCCCTATTTTGGGCATCAATGTGTGACACTGTCATACTACGAAGTATAAAATACAGGGTATTAATTTGTGAAAAAACAATCGACAATATCATATACAGTCAGTGGAAAGGAACTAACTAGAAATACTCTCCTGACTGAGATATTATAGCTTTTTCACATCCATTTATTTGTACATTCTAAAATCAGTCATTCTTTCACTTGCCGGTTTTGGCTCAAACCTGTTTCATATGGAAATGGTCTTGATCATAATGCCATGTTGGCAATTTTATGTGGCGACCATTATGTAACTAATAGAATCCGCAAAAGAGTAACTTTAGTACTTTTACTTGAGTAGTTTTCAATACAAGTAATCTTACTTCTAGTTGAGTAATATACATGCAGTATTCTAGTACTCCTTCTTTCCACCCCCAATGATGTACAGTATGCTGTTCTCTTTTACAGCTTTGTATGGGATTATTGCAGTGTGTAACAAACCTAGCTAGGAAGATAACTACCCATGGGGATGCAAATTCTGTGGCGCTAGGGCCCTTTATGGATCCAGATAATAAAGCCAAGCCAATACAATCACCAGTGATCACACACATAATCTGTCTGAGCACTTCCCACTGCTCCTCTGTGGAGGGAGATGTAGAACTCCTGCACATTCTCGGTTCCAACAGCTATCAGACAGCACAAGCAGTCACACAAAGTTGTAAGGGCTGGTTTGCTATCTCATTGCAGAATGAATATTTAATGGATTTAATCAGTCCTCTTCTGTCTAGGCACTCTTGTTTCCTTGATTTGCCCGACCCTTATGTTGGTGATAATGAGGCAGGAACTTTAGCTCATTCCACTGCATTTGTGGCTTGTTGTTTCTATAGTTTGCATGTTTCTATAGTTTGATCTAAAATGTATCTTCTTGTGTGAATGCTTTGTCTTGTTTCTTTGATGTACGTGACTCTTGTGCATTTATATTTTGTTTAGATGAATCAGTCATCCACATGTTCTATCAGGAATTTATTCTCCTCTTACTTATTTATTCTCCAAGAACTGTTGTTCAGGTAGCATAAGCTAATACTGTATGTTTATATGTTTAGCAGGTATCTCAAAGACCTAGCATTAAATGCATTTTCTGCATGCTCCACTGAATGCAATAATTACTCCGATCATTTCAGAACCGGCCTCACAACCAGACGTTTCCGTATCTGGAGAGGTTGTGCTCTCCCCACCAGCTGCGCCAGCTCCATTCACGTGCTGATGCTAAAAACATGCAAATGCATGAGTATTTATGCATCCACGTGCATTCATGTATACAATACAGTACACTTGAGTGTGCCATCATATGTAGAGCAGCTACTTGTGAAGACCTGCGTGTTATCCCGTTTAATCCTAAAGTTTACCTTGCAAATATGACTCCTTAGACCTCACTACACAAACTATGCCTTTTTTGATTTTATGTTGGTTAAGTTAGTGAAATATTAGGTTTTATATATATATATTAGGTCACTATAATGACAGCGCAGACAGAATTCATACAAGTTCTTCAATTAGACCTATTTACACATTCAAAATCTTAAAATAACACTAATATATTCAACATATAAGAATGAAATATGGTCAGAATAAACTTCATGAAGAAATTATAAGAAATTATTCCACCTGCATGTAGATACGCACATAACATCACTACAACTTGCATGTAACACTGTGGGCCAAGCATCATCACAAGATTTAAGAAGCTTCTAAGCATTTTGCTTAGTAGAAAAAAGGAATTGTTCCTCTAAAATCAGAGCAGATGAGAGCAGACAGTGTCCCCTCAGGGAGCAAAGAGAGAGCTACCTCGAAAAACAGACTCTCACGTTTGGAGCCCCAAGCAAGGCGACCTAATATGGCTCTCATATCTAGCCAGCATCTGCTTCTGGCTGCAGTTAAATCTGTGTTTACTTTCCATTAGATTCAGTGTCAGTTGGGAGGGCTGACAATGATGGAGAAAACCACTCTCAGTCTCTTTCTAACTATGACAAATAACTTCTGTCTAGTTGTTAGCTGTGTGTGGGAGGATGAGAGGTAGAATTACATCAAGTCCCAGGGGAGATAACAGCTGATGATCAGTCATTTTCTTTTTCTTTTTCCTTCTCTTTATCTTGTGTTACAGTGACCACAACAACACCAAGCAGAGAGGGAGGATAGCAGTTGTTATGCACAAAGACAAGCTCAGTGACATAATAGAACTTTCCTGCCAACTGAACAAAGTTACATTGGAAACGTTCAAATTGGACACTTTCAAAGGGTGCTGTTCCCATGTGATAATTCAAAAATAGTGGCAAACCTTTTATACTGATCATGAGTGGGAAACCACCCCTAGTTTCTACATGAAGACTGGTTACTTATGTGGTTTAAAGATATATCATGAACATCAGGTAATCATCTTTCCCAAATATGATTGATAGACTTTTGTAAATATAGCTTTCCCATGTGGGGCCATTGGCCCATGTTCAGGGGAGGGAAGCCGGGCCTACGGGCTGGGGGCGGAGCCTGTCAGCAGGGAGTGTTGTGCGGGAGGAGTAGGAGGAAGGCCCTACGTCCTCCCGGTGGGGGCTCCTCACTGGCAGGTGAGTCAGTAGGATACAACATCAGTGACAGCACAGAGATGTGGCATAACGACTACATTGGGGAGAAAAAGGGGGTAAAAAAGTAATTGGCTACTCTAAAAAGTGGAGTAACCCCCCCCCCCCCCATTGTGGAGCCATGCACTGGTACATCAGACTGGGATGTGAGATGTGTACGGGCTGCCATTCCATGGGGAACATAGCAGTCTTTAGTGCTTAATGACCTGCCTGTGAAGCAGACATTTGGAGACACATGCAGCCTCAGAGGCAAAGCAGGGGACCCGCAACTGCAATTCATCTTCATTTTAATTGGGAACATTTTGTGTTGCATGCACCACCACATTAATAAACCCGAGCCCCACAGCAGTGTCTTTCAAAATCTGATTAATGCACACATGGGCAGACCAAACCAGGTGTTGCTGAGCAGCACTGAACAGAACAGATCAAAGCAAAGCAAAGCAGCGGGGGCATGGTGCTGTTTACCCAAACACCACTGTTATGAAGAACAGTGGCAGCAAATGTAAAAGTTGCTTGGTCATCGTTTTATTTTTCTTCTTAAAATTTTTAGTTTTTGCTTGTTCCTTTTAACAGCAGACAAAATCACCACTAGCATCAATGGCAGATTGGCAGTCATATATCTTAATCAATTATCTTCCTCCTTTTTGTTCTTGTGTTGTGTCTTCTTCTTCTTCTTCTTCTTCTTCTTCTTCTTCTTCTTCTTCTTCTTCTTCTTCTTCTTCTTCAGTAGAGAGCAATCAGATCAACCACCCACAGAGAAAACAGTGAGAAAGCATAAATGGTTACTCGGATCAAGCACAGACGCCACCTGGAATGGAAGCCAATGTTATTGTGCTTATTGACAAAATCTTGCATAATGCGACACGTTTGAGCTTGTGGATCTGCTATTTTCAAACATTTTAGTACTTTTTACTTTTGGTACTTTAAGTACATTTTGATACCAATACTTTTGTACTTTTACTCAAGTACATTTTGAATTCCGGACTCCGGAGTATTTCTACAATGCAGTATTGATACTTTTACTTAAGTAAGAAATGTGAGTACTTTTTCCACCACTGGTAGTGTGTACGGTGTACCTTTTCCCCTATGAGGTGAGCAGTGCGATTCTGGCTGCTAACACACAGCAAGGGGGAAACCAGCTACAAAGGCACAGCTGGGGCTGCAAATGCTGGAGCTGTTTTGGGGAACCTTAGAGCGCCAAAGCCTGCTGGCAAATTGATTAATTTCTTGTGTTGATAGGCAAGATTGTATTTCTTTCCATGCGCATTCAATGGCTTTGACAAAATAAATAATAAAGCCTGTTGAAGAAATTTCGCTCTCAACCCACTGTTAAAAGTCACAATGCTCTTTTTTGGGGGGGCGGGGGGGGGGGGGGGGGGGGGGGGTTCTGCCTTTATTGATATAGTACAGTGGAGAAATAGGAAACGAGGAGAGAGAGTAGGGTAGTGACATGCAGCAAATGGTCCTCCTGGCCTGGGAATTGAACCAGGAACTCGTTATCAGGCATCAGAACCTGTATACGTGTTTGTGTTTAGGGTACTGTATGTGCCCCAACGACTCGGCCATCGGGAGCTCCACAACGTAGCTAATTTGTGCATACTTTTATTGTGTGTTTCTTGCGCGTTTACAGAGGCAGGAGAATCAGTGTCTCCTTGAGCATTATGCGGGTGCACATTTGCGTCCATTTGCTTCTACACATACATTTGTGTGTATGTGTGGTGATTGTCAGCTTTGAGATACATTGATTAAAATGGAAGGCAATGATTGGCTCTTATCAGCAACAGCAATCCATGACGGCAATGACGGTTTTAAAAAGCACAGCAGTGAGTCTTTTCTTCTGAAAAGTCAAGAAAACTGCATCTGTGTTCTGGATTCTGCGCGCACACCCCAACCATGAAGAAAACAACATGAAGAAAAACTCACATTGTAGGCCTATTGCAATTCACATCTCGATGCCGGCTGATCAATACACTTCCTGTGTCTGAAGGAGTACCCAACTGTGTTGTGTGTTTTTGAGAGCTCTACATAAACA
The DNA here is from genome assembly GCF_963454915.1 of Gymnoscopelus microlampas. Classification (NCBI taxonomy): domain Eukaryota; kingdom Metazoa; phylum Chordata; class Actinopteri; order Myctophiformes; family Myctophidae; genus Gymnoscopelus; species Gymnoscopelus microlampas. Next base: position 38,894,625 of record NC_139946.1, read on the forward strand.
AATGCCTTATAATGGGGCGAAGAATGGAATGGGCCAGGGGTCCCACCTGTTGTAGAGCAACAGCTGAGGATGAATTCTTCTCCTTCTTCTTCTTCTTCTTCAGTAGAGAGCAATCAGACCAACCTCCCACAGAGAAAACAGTGAGAAAGCATAAACGGTTAGCGGGACTCGGATCAAGCACAGACGCCACCCGGAATGGAAGCCAATGTTATTGTGCTTATTGATAAAATCTTGAATAATTAAACAATTCAAAAACCAAGATGTTTTCTGGGCTTTTGTCAGACGAGTGACAGCCCAGAACCTGCTGTCACTCGTCCATGAACAGCCTGGCCTGTGGTCCTCTGTGTGTATGGTGTACCTTTTCTCCTGTGAGGTGAGCAGTGATTCTGGCTGCTAACACACAGCAAAGGGGAAACCAGCTACAAAGGCACAGTTGGGGCTGCAAATGCTGGAGCTGTTCTGGGAAAACTTAGAGCACCAAAGCCTCTAGACCAACAGCCGAGGATGAATCAATCTTTTAAAACTGCCAGCAACGCAGATGCCTGTTTCTGTGCCAAAATACAGCACATTTTCTGGGCTTACACAGAAGAGCCAAGTGAGTCAGTATGGTCAGTCAGTCATTCAGGCCGGCCAGTCAGCCTCTTTATTGTCTCCGCCAGGCCGAAAGGCATGGCGAGAGAGTATGTTTTGCACCCTGTCCGCCCGTCCTTCGTGTGTATGTGTGTGTGTGTGTGTGTGTGTGTGTGTGTGTGTGTGTGTGTGTGTGTGTGTGTGTGTGTGTGATCTTTCACATGGGCCTGTTATAGCGCCTACTCGTTGGTAAAAAAAAGTGCCATCTCCAGACAAAAAAATAATAATAATAAAAAACAGAATTCAACTGCCCCTAGCGGCCTAACGGTAAGGCCGACGGAAATGGCAGTGTATGTGTTGGATGCAGCTCAAAAGTGAACTTTACCTCAGGTATCTAGTTTGCCATACGACCTTCCTAGCCTGTGTTATCAAAGAAAAACGGGCAACATTGGCCAAAACTCAATTGAAAATCGGTGATCAAAAACCGTCGAAAGTGGCCGTTTTCAAGATGTTTTGGCCATTATCTCTGAAACGGAAGGTCCAATCTGCTCAGTTCAAAGCTTGTTGGGTGCGTGACTTTGAGGACATTAAGCACGTAATGATACATTTGGGTTTTCGGGGCTAAAAGTATAGTATGGTAATAGTTTGAAAAAAATGAATCCAATAGGTGCCCTTTTGAAATTCCAGGCCCTGCCTCTCCAAATCCCTCTGCACGTCCCTCCCTATAACTGCACCAATCTGTGTAAAACTTTGTATGCGCACTCCCTAGAGGCCAAGGAAAAACTTTTGCCATGCATTTTTCACATCTGCCTTTTAAAGCGCAAACAGGAGGCCGACTTATGTAAAAAAAAAAAAATGAGATTACTCCTTCAGATTTTATCGAAATTTCACGCAAATCGGTACACATGATCTCTAGCCATGTGATCAGACAGATCGGTTTGATTTTTCTTATTCCATCTTGATTGGCTAAGATTGATATCTAAGGTTTGCAGGAGTGGCTTGTTTTGAACAAAGTGAAAGTCATGAACGCAGCCTCCAATTATGGTATATTATTTTTATATTACTCCCACAGATTTTGTCCAAACATCACGCAAAACACATTATCTCTATAGTCAAGTGATCAAGACGGATCCATCCGATTTTTCATATTCCATCCTGATTGGCGAATTCCAAACATTGCTGGCCCACAATAACCTACCTGACCTGGCGGAGACCTGGGCTCTAAGAGCACTTTTTCTAGTTGTCTAATGTAAAGCACAGGATCCAAGTCAGTCCAAGAGTCAATCCCTGTGCTGTTCAATGCAAAACAGAGAATCCAAATCAACGATTGAGTCAGTTTTCAGTCGGAACATAAAAAGAGAAACCACAGTCTGGTTCATCGCAGAAGCAAGAATTATTTAGCCTGGTAAACCATCCCCCTCTCATTTGCATTTGATTTCAGGAATTGGTCTGGCCTACAGGCCTGTATGGGTAATTTGGCTGTGGGCTGGAGCTGGGCGGGATTAGTACCGTTGACTGACAACCCCTTCAGCCAATCAGCAGTTCGTTCCCCTTCAGCCAATCAGCAGTTCGTTTTCCCCACCACCAGCCAACGTTACTCAAGGGGACTTGTGAAAGGGCCATACCGAAAATAGGTTGCTTTCTTCGGATACATGCGTGTCACTGCCCGCCCCTGCCGGTTCTCTGAATTTTGTTTTTAAATAGGCTCTGTCATGATTAATTGACCACATATATGAAGTTAAACAACTAAATTCTATCCGAACGATATCTTAAAAGTAAATTCCGTGCCTCAAAAAATAAGTTTCATGTTATGAACTCCACAGAAAAGCCCAGGCAGGCCTGTAGTCCAGACTCACTCCTGAAATCAAATGGAAATGAGATTTCCGGAGGGAGGGTTTACCAGGCTAGGAAAACAGCACTTTGGCAAAAATAGGTGAAAAACCTGCTGTCCCTATACAACTTTGCCTGTCGGAAAGATTTGAAGTGATGCGTTTTTGAAATGTCAGACAAAATGATATTTGAAGCTAATTGAAAAGCTGCAAGTATTAATTCTTTCAAATGCCAGACAGGATTGAACTTTTACCTTTACTTAGAATGTGCTTAAAAGTGGAAATAGCCAAACCACTAACTGCAAAAGCCAGAAACCCTAACCCTAACCGCACGCGGATGCCACATAGTCGGAGAAAAGGTCTGTCGGATTATCGCATGCCTCCCTTAGAGACAACCGAAGTATTTAATATATAGTATGTAATATAATTGCATACAAATGAAATTGATTCGTTTTGGACTTATATGTAATCTATAAACTTGTATGTAAGGAACGTAGGACTGCTTTACTTCCATGTCAACTTGACCATTTTGTATTATGGTTCCTCCCAGAAGGAGGAACCATAATACCTTTGTAATTGTAATAAAACAATTTGACACAGTCTATATTGATCATTCATTGGTGACTGTGCTCTGTCTTTTATATGTGCTCATAGTAAAGTTTTGTATAGGAATACATTTTCTGTACTTTAGTGTTTTATTGACTCCATTGTGTTTTCATTTTCATTATAGCATGTCATTAAACGCATTGTGAGTTTCTAGATCGCTGCTTTAGCACAACAACATCATATGACAAAGTATACAATTAGTATTCAATTATGGAAAAACTTTAAAAAATGAAATATGAAGATACAAAAGGGAACAAAAGAATGTTACTTATGTACCTGTCCACAAGATGTAACAATTAAAAACCTTGATACAACTTTTCTGGCATCGTGGAAATGCCCTTCTAATGTAAGCTTATACCCTTAACAATGACCCCAGCCCTTATGCTTGTGGCTGCACTATCAACTACAACAATCATTTGAAAAATTCTGCCAAAGCTAAAAAGCTAAGATGGATGATACCTGATGGTGGTTGTGATCTGTCTTTATTGGCCCCCCTGCTTCTTGTCTGTACTGGACTTCTTTGCCCTTCCCCCCAGGGACCCTCTGGCTCACCATCCCACCACAACAACTCTTATTTTGTAAGCGCAGTGAAGCAGCATGGTGTTAGCGGAAGGTGGAAAGGGTTGAGTGTTGGATTGATGGGCTGTTGCAACAAGGCACCTTGGCTGCCAACAAAGCTGTGAGAGAGAGGGGGCTGCAACCTCCTGTCGGTATCTGGAGGGATCACACACACGCACGCACGCACGCACGCACGCACGCACGCACGCACGCACGCGCACGCACACACACACACACACACACACACACACACACACACACACACACACACACACACACACACACACACACACACACACACACACACACACACAGGCAACAACCTCACACATAGTAAGCTCAGAGAGACACATCCAAACTAACTTCAACTAATACTATGGCTAATAATATGGAAAATATAAAGACATACTGTAAGATTAAAAAACAAGGGATATCACCTTTTTGGTCCTTCCACGTTCCATGACAACACGGTGGAAAGCAGTAGCAGTTGTTGTAGCAGGTGGTCATTGTACATCTTATAGGCCGAATCATCATCACCATGCACACACAACCAAACATTTGTTTCCGGGCAGTAAACACAGACAATGTGGCTTTGGAGTGTGCGTGCAAACTAAGTTTGCGGCGATCGGTCCAATGGGCCACTCACCAGGGGTGCAATGCTCACTGGACGGCCTTGCACTTTGACCAGGAGAACGCGCAGGCACACGCATAGATTTAAAACAACTTTAAATTCGCACCTCAACAAAGTTTTCAAAGTTTCCCAACTCACACCTAGCGAATTAACATAGGAATAAGCCTAGATGCATATCAATTGTCCATTGTGTGACTTGCAGTGTAGGTGTTAAGCGACGTGTGCATCACGTCATTGAAATAGAGTGCAAGAACATACCAAATGAGCATTGCATGCCTGCCGCTCACACATTTGCGTGCGGCAAGCGTTGTCCCCATACACACCCATTCTATTTTCAAAAAGGGGCGGGGAGTCCCGGCGCGGCATGTCGGATGCAAGATACCACGCTACTCCCATTGAAAATGAATGTAACCGGAAGTTCCCCTCCATCCGTCCATCCCCACGTATCCGGCACGTTGCCCCACGCAAATGTGTGAGTGGCCGCTAGGGGTCCACTCACACATGGGCGAGCGACACCATGTCGGATACGCTGGGGAGAAGGTGGGACACAGCCATTTCAATGAATTTCCTTGATTAAAGTCACGTGGTTTTCAAGCTGTCACACACGGACGGACGGAGGGAGGGACGGGGGTGAAGACATTCTCTCTCCCCTTCCCCCTCCCCCCGCGGCACGTCGACGCTTGAAAACCACATGACTGAGGAAATTAATTGAAATGGCGGCGCAACCCCCCCGCGATTTCGACACGTTGCCGCACGCAAATGTGTGAGCGGCCCCCCAGGTCTCCGCGGCTTTGGCCCAGTGGAGACGATAAAAACGCAAGACATAACACACGCACACACATGCACCCGCGCTCACACGTACATGTGTACGCATGCACGCGCACACATACATACACGCACACACACACACACACACACACACACACACACACACACACACACACACACACACACACACACACACACACACACACACACACACACACACACAGCACTCAGTGTGAGAATGTCAACTCATCTGAGTGAGAGTGACAGTCACCAGGGCCACAGGATCACACTCCCGCTCTCCCATGGCACTGTGCACTGACAGCGGCTGACAGCCACAGTGCAAGCGTGTCACGCGCGCGCGCGTGTGTGTGCGTGTGTGTGTGTACACTTGCAATTATTACTATACTTAATATAGTAGAATTGTGTAGAATTTCAGAAATTATGACCATTGTGAAGACCAGCCAACACCGATGTTTTTTTTATGGTTAAACAAATATTAGATATTTTGATTTAGGCTTCCAATTAGGAAGAGGTTGGGGTTGGGGTTAGTGTTAGACATTTAGAGGTTAGGTTTAAGGTTAGGGTTAGAATTATGTTATTATAGTTATACTTAGTTGCTTAGTTATACCAACAATAGACGGTCGTCTATTTTCGGCTTTAGGGTATAGGGTTAAAAATGGTGTTCATAAAATCACAGTCCTTAAATGTTAATATCCTACTGTATTAGTAGGCTAATATAAACATTGCCTGTCCACATAATGTTGTGGAAGTGCTGATGTGCTCTTTCCTTTTATCACCAAATAAATGCATTAATTCAATATCTCCATCACTGTGGTATTTGTCACCTAATATCATGTTCTTATTTTGTGTGTACAGATTAACAGTAGACTGTTTGCATGGCACCAGGGCCTCGGGCAACATAACAGTCACTCTGGCAACCGACCATCACAAATTATCTGAAATCTGATACCTAAATACTGTGAAACAGTCCGACATGCATAGTAACCAAGGGTTTTGCTTGCCTCACACTATAGCAGGATGCATATACTGTACCTTGCTTACATATATCAGTGGTTCTCAAACTTTTTCATGTTGAGGATCCCCAAATTGACACTTATTAGCCCACGGACCCCCATTTGAAAAGATATGCAGGCCAGGGACTCCCATAAAAGATTTTTACGGCTCTATTTGAATTTCAAGGACCCCCAGTTTGACATGCATTAGGGCTACGGACCCCCATTGAATGGTATTTCTATCTCTGGTACCCCAATTTATCAACCAAATGTTGGTTCCATTTGTACACTCTCAGAGTTACAGACGCTTAAGGGTCCATTTGGTTCCTAACTATCCATCATTTAGCTGGGGACCCCCTGGGACTCACTCAAGGACCCCTAGGGGTCCCTGGACCCCACTTTGAGAATCAATGACATATATGATTCAAGCAGGTGTGCAACACATAGTAGCATCTGACCTTCATGGCACCTGCTTGCAGCCTCAGCTGTCAGAAATACGCTTGGACTCTATACACACCACACACTAGCCTGCACAAATTACAATGTTCTACTTTATGGCCCTGGCCCATGCCACACACCTGTGTTTACAGATGAATTGTCAGGCCGTACCTTGGGCACACATGCACATGCATGCATGTACACACACACACATACACGTGCGCGCACGCGCACACACACACACACACACACACACACACACACACGCCCACGGAAATGAACATGGAGTGGAAAATCCTAGGTGCCTTGTTTGTCAAACAGTGGATAAAAAAGAGCATGTGATTGAAGGCAGTGGGAGGCTTATTTGTCGGAGAGACACAACCATGTGGTGTAATTGAGAGCAAACACATCAGCAGCAGATGAGACTGCCAGTCAATCACTCACTTTGTTGCCCATCACAGTGGCGAGGGAGACAGACAATACCAAACGGAACCTAAAATCTCTGAAATTTCCATTTTAATTCTAAATAGAAAAATATTAGCCCAAAAATGTTCCTTCACCCGAGTCTATGCAAAATATTCGTCAGTCATCATGTAAGTTTTCCCAGTACGTGCCAAAGAGTGAAATATCCAGCAAAGTCCCTTGTCACAGTTACAGTATACTGTATGTGCAGTTTCTATTATAAACAAGTAGAACAAAATAAAAACACACAAACATAAAAAACAAACATTGAATAGTCTGTCGCTCATCAGTAGTATTCAGGTCTGGCACAGTCAATATATACATACATTTTTAAAGCAATTCATTCATATACATAGCCTAAATCAGTACAACTACAGCATTTACATGCTAACTTCGACAGCATACAAACTAAAACACATTGAAACAGCAGTCGAACCATGAAAACAAGACAGCGTGAGCAAATGTTGGCCTCCCAACAGGGTTCATTTAAATTAATTTGAAGAAACAAATCTCATGTAATGTTTCACTTAGGTCACAACATGACACACACATGAGTCAAAGTCCTGTTCTGAAGATCAGTGTTGGTTAAACTCCCCTCCCCACACGACACATGAATTTAAAAAGGACAATCATAGGTTTAGTGTGAACTGGCAGCTCAAATATATACATATATAATATGTAGTATATATACATATTCTATAACCCAAACTCATCACAGTGATTGGGCTGGCAGATCAAGTCATTTTGTGAGAAGCCCAAGAGTTCCCAAGAATAATTCCTGACCTTTAAAAATCACTATTATTGATTTACTTCTCCACATTTGATTTGTGCTGTCCACTTGACATTTCCATATTTTGTTTTTTAATTAACTAAAATATACGAATAAGGAAAGTTATGAACAGTGAAAGGGCAAGCTTTCAAAGCAAACATTGCTGTGTTATGAATATTGAATGATCACAGATGAAGTCTATAGGATCCACAGAGGAGGCTGGAAGTAAAATCAAAGGACTGATGTAAGCTGTCCAGTAGTGAATCAAATGAAGACGTTTTGAATTCAAAATGAGGTATCTGCCATGTATGAACAGCAACACCTTCCACCAAAGTGATTGCTAGACCAAATGGAAAACTAATTTTGGTACTTGTATGACAGCACACTGACAAAGTGAAAACACTTTTACAGACTAGAACGTCTATATATATATATTTTATATATATATATTTTTGATAAACTTCAGACTATATATTTTTCCTGAAAGTTTCCAAACTTTTCAATTTGCCACACATTTCTAAATGGTGTGTTAACACATGCTAGCAGCTGATTACAGTGTTTCTTTTATACAGAAAGACAGACACAGAAAAACACAGCAGGAAGTGTTCTCCTTTTTTTTTGCCATTTGCATTTCATATATCATGCCATGCTGCTTTTTAATTGTAAGATTTCAAGGACAGAACCACCCACAATAGTAGCCTTACTTTTCCAATGTTCCCCTCTCAGTCCCCTAATTGCATCACCTAATTGGGTCCTAGGAATTTAATGACAATGATAATGACACTTTTAATGAACGTGGGCTTTATTACTGTGCCATGCCCAACAGTTACTCTTATAAGCCCTGCACTTAGCTTAGCCATTGGTTAATAAATTGATTCCATAAAATGTTAAAAATTAAATGTACCGTGGAGATCTCAATACAATAGAGAAGCCCCTTGTCAATGTGAGGGCATAATGAAACAGTGTAATCATAAAGAGAAGCCTCAAGGTCCTTTTTTGCCTTCCATATAGGAACTATTTTAGTCAGTATGCCCCCCCCCCCACATCATGAACACATCATGGTTCACAAGGTTTCATGATGGAAAGCCGCCCTCAATTTTATATTGTTAAGAAGCATATAGCACAGCATGTAATTCTTTAAGCCTGTGAATGAAGCCTGTCACTTTTAATACCTTTAACCCATTCAATTCGGGGACCCATCTGTGTAATTTTTATGATTTCTTTGGCTATTCAAAAATAGCAGATCTACAAGCTCATAGCGTGGCACAGAGTGCCGCGCTATGAGCTTGTACATCTGCAATTTTTGGAGAAATCGTGAAAATTCGTGTAACAGTGCACTTGGTAGTACATTATGTATCAAAGACATTTACAGATCGTTTAATGTAGTGATTGCTTCTGTATAATAATACATTGTAATTAAATATGTTGGACTAGGGAGAGCATGTATAATAGTATCTACAATAATTTTGACTTCATGTGCCTGTGTCTACATGTGTTTGTGCATGTGTTTGTGCATGTGTTTGTGCACGTGTGTGTGTGTGTGTGTGTGTGTGTGTGTGTGTGTGTGTGTGTGTGTGTGTGTGTGTGTGTGTGTGTGTGTGTGTGTGTGTGTGTGTGTGTGTGTGTGTGTGCGTGCGTGCGTGCGTGCGTGCGTGCGTGCGTGCGTGCGTGCGTGCGTGCGTGCGTGCGTGCGTGTGTGTGTGTGTGCGTGCGCACACGTGTGTGCGTGCGTGTGTCTGTGTGTGCTTTCTTTTGCAGCTACAAGTGTGTATGCCCGCATTAGTGTCTGTGCATGCATACATGCATGCGTGCGTGTGTGTGTGTGTACTTGTCAAACATGCATGTCTGTACGGAGACCCTCTTCACTTGTAAAAGTCATTATTCCCTTCATGAGGATGGAGTACTTGTGGGAATTTGTTGCAATTAGCGATCCATCATGCATTTCCATCACACCCACGCTCTCCTACATAACCAGATGGGAATAAAACCCCAAAAGAAACTCTAGCTAGAAGTCTCATCCTTATCTTGTCCGTGTTGTCCATTCCTTCAAGGGTGTCCCTGTTGGCCATAGTTTCCTTGGTGATTAGTGTTAGAGCAGGAGGTGACGAAGGAGCATGACCTCTATTGCCCCTTTACCAAAACACCTCCTTTGTGGAGATGTAGAAGGACGTATAGGGAAATAAGATGTGGATCCTCTGGGAAGCCTCTACAACCCTGAGTGGTGGTGCAGGACAGGTCCAACCATCCCTGCTTAGGAGCCAATCACTCACGTGTTACTTCATATCTAGTGTAATAAAATAATAATAATAAAATACAACAAGTCACGCCCTCCATTTGGGTCAACGTGACCTCATGAGGGCTTCTTCAGGCTGACTGTCCAGAACAGGGGTAACCAACCCTTTCCATGACAAGGACCCCCAAATAGCCATAGCATCTGGCTGTGAAAATGGCTCTCAAAAATAAAACAAGAATAGCGTAAATAAAAGCCAATGTAATTATTTTTTTAACCGTTGGTTTTCCTTCTTTACATTTTCCTCTCCTTGACGATTGGCACCCCCGGGCGGCCGCCACTTAGAAAACCACTGGTCCAGAAAGACAAAGGTTGTGGTTTCTATACCTTCCATCCCTACACCTTCAATCCCTCCGTCCAACGATCAGACGCAGGTCTTGTTCAGATGACCCCGTACTCCTTGAGAGACGTGAACAGAACAGTGTCCTTGACGTCGCTGAAGACCTTGCGGATGTTGTTGGTGTCGGTGGCGCAGGTGAAGTGTGGGTATAAGGTCTTCCTTTTATCCCTCTTGTCACGGCTGTAGGCCTGCTGCTCATACATCTTGAGGATGTAGTCCTTGGCGTCCTCTGCGTCTCGTTTCTTGCCTGAAAAAATCAGATGGAGCAGGGGTACAAAATTACCAGATGGAAGTTTAACCTTTATTTATCGGGCAATAATGTGAGACAGGGTCAGAAAGAACATTGTTGAATATTGTGATGACACATATGACTCACAATAAGTAAACAAATATTGAAGTATATAGTTTTAATGGCTTTCTGCCTTAGGTTTGCTGCTAACATTACAACCCAGACAATGAATAGCCTACTGTATGCACACACTGATTTCTTTTTTTAATAAAACTGACCCATCAGGCGCAATCCATCGTCATCACTGACGGACGGATGCCTATGATGAATAACATCGTTTTACTGAAAACATTGCACCTGGCTACAGTTGCCAGGTGTACCACCAACTTAGCAAAACAGTTTCTCACTGCTCCCCTTAACACATTTTCTTCTAATCTAAACAAAAATATCCTTTATACCTGGATTGTTGAAATTAATGAAACAAGTTAAATAATTAGTAGGGCTCCGAGCGATTGGCCAAATGTATCGATTTGCGGACTGTGAATACATGGCACGTAAATATACCATTTATTGCATTTCAAACAATCTTTTGCGACATGCGTATTGTGCATGTTGATATTGCGATAATAACGGTAAATTTGCGATATATCGTACAGCCCTAATAGCAACTTTATCATGTCACTTTTTGGCCGCAGTGGCCTAAATCAGTGCTGCTTAAAAATATACCCTTTATTCATTCAGAACACACACTCATTTACACCGAGGAGGTGGTGACACATATTCACACGGACATACACAGGAAAATAGCATTTTCCCCTCATTGACAACATTAGCTATTGCAGCTTCTGGGTACAGAAAGTTCATACTTCTCATTAAGTTAAATGGCCAGCAAGGAGCAATGCCATATGACTCATTATTTCACATCGCTTATGGTGAAGCACAAGAGCACTCTAGCTACCTTTTCCCCCACTGCAAACACACGAACGCACGCACGCAAGTACGCACGCAAACACGCAAACACGCACGTACGCTCTCATGCACGCACGCACGCACGCACGCACACACACACACACACACACACACACACACACACACACACACACACACACACACACACACACACACACACACACACACACACACACACACACACACACACACATACTCGCATATAATTGCATGTGTTATTTCACACTCTTACTCTCGCTCTCTCTGTCACATATACACACACACGCGCACCTGCGCAGATGGTATTTATGGTTGCTATGGGTAACTGAGGGAGATGGGGCCTCAGAGAGGCAAGAGGGAGTCTGCCAGGGCTCAGCCACTCTACTGCCTTCCTACTTCCACACCAAGCCAAGCTCCAAATGACCAGGGGTGGAGAGTAAATGAGTACATTTACTTGAGTACTGTCTCTTACGTACATTTCTTTGGGTATCTGTACTTTCCTTTTTTTGGATACTTGTGACTTTCACTCCACTACATTTTAAAAACAAATATTGTACAGGAGAGAGGAACAAGTATGTCCAAAAGGCATAAAGAATCTAGGTCCAGGCAGGCACTCAGGGTGGACATTTTCTTCAAAGGCAAAGTTAATTGCCTTTATTACATTTGGGCTAGAGACACTAAAATACACGTCCAAATATTGTACCGTTGCCTCCACTACATTTCCAGGAAAGGAAAAAGTACAAACCACTTAAGACCTATTTCAAATTTAGTGAAAATATCCGCTCACGTGTCGTGATGTGACTCTTGTCACATCACGACTGAGCTTGTAGATTTTGTCTAATGTCTAAATTGTAATACAGCAATGCATTGATACAAAAAAATTACTATTTCATTTCTACTTTTGAATACTTAAAAGCATGCACTTTTGAATAGCGTTTTTTAAAAGCAAGTAAATTGGACTGAGCAACTTTCACTTGTAGTTAAGTAATATTTGACCAGGAGTATCTATAATCTGACTCTAGTCAAATGGCCAAATGACCACATCCACCTTAGCCAACTCAGGTTTATCCAAAGTGTCCAAGTAAAGCCTGATTTATGCCTTTGGGGTAGTGCGACGCGTCTCGTGCAAAACTTTCTCACCAATGCATGAATCTGTCTTAAGCGTAGACAGAAAGAAAGTGAACACACAGAAAAAGGTGCTGCTATGGCAAGTATAAACAAACATAATGTTCATGGGCACTGCGGAAGCCAAGGCACAGTGACGTAGGGAGGACGCTCACTGTGGCAGCTCATTGATAGACAGAGCCAGGGAAAGCACAGGGATCGAAATGACTTTGCAAATTACTTTGTAGCATTTCCAATGTGTTTGTTATTTCCAGGGGTGCCATAGGGCGGTGCAGATGGCTGCATCTCCAAACATAATAACCCAATGCGAAATAATAACAACTACCCACACACACCCATATTGTGAACGCTTGTAAACAAACACGCACACACGTAAACGCACACACACACACACACTCACACACACGCACGTGCGTGTTCATACACACATAAAAAGCTGTTGGATTACGCACTGTGCAATTACCCAATTTGCAATTTTTCTCAATTTAGTTAGATACCACTGCATACCCCTGCACACGCAGGTACACACACACACACACACACACACACACACACACACACACACACACACACACACACACACACACACACACACACACACACACACACACACACACACACACACACACACACACACACTACCTGCATGACGCATGACTGCAGTTACATTAACAACATTGATTAATTACATTGAACGTGTACCCCTTAGTTGTTTTTGGAGTATTTGCCAAGTACAGTACAAGTGCACATACCTCTGCATTTACCCATCCTAACTATTAGATGCAGAGGATGTTATTCATACGCTGCTTTGGGAACAGTTAGATGTCAAAAGTCTTGCTTAGGGACAGACACTTCGACGCATATACCTGTATACAGTAGACTGGATGAGCGGACAGTACAACCAGCAGCTTTCTGATTCCCAGACGGCCTCTATAATCACGGCCACCCCAAAACACATCTTTACCAGGAGTGGGGTTCGAACCCACGTGGACATGAGTCCATTGGATCTTAAGTCCAACGCCTTAACCACTCGGCCATCCTGGTGCTGTTCCAACAGCTGAGTGATTAGTGAAAAAAATAGAGATACAGACACAGAGACACACACACACACGCACGCGCGCACGCACACACACAGCCTACCTGTGAAGCCGGGGAAGTGCTTCTGCAGGTCGGACGTCTGGATTTTGTCAGCCAGGATGTCAGTCTTGTTGAGGAAGAGGATGATGGACGTGTTGATGAACCAGGGCGAGTGTATGGTGGTATAGAACAGAGCCAGGCTCTCATCCATACGGTTCTGGAGACACAGGGGGGGGGGGGGGGGGCAGAGGGAAATGGACAGGAAAGGACATGGAAAGCAAGTGTGAGGCAGGTTCAAATGCAATGATACATGCTGCAGCTTAAAGATGTCAAGAGGTGAGCAGGGAAACAATTTTCATTTGAGCGAGTCAGGGAGATAAAGTAGTTCTCTGTATAGAGGCTGGCCATTTAGATTACACAGAAGAGAGACAGAGAGAGAGAGAGAGAGAGAAAGGCAGCAGTTCCTTCCCTTGCAGGGAGGAGAGGCAGGTATTTGGACCAGGAAGGATTTCAGGTTTCCATGAAAGGGGAGGATGGGTATCAGGGCTGTGTGTGTGTGTGTGTGTGTGTGTGGGGGGGGGGGGGGGTCTCATGGGGTACGGAAGCACAGAGGAGGACACAGTGGAGGTTAATGAATGTGCAGGCAGTCTACAAAGTGGCTGAGGGAGATAAACAGCTTATGTGTTGTGGGGGGCTGGCTGGTGGAGGGAATCAGGGACATACAGAGAGAGAGAGCGAGAGAGCGAGAGAGAGAGAGAGTCATGTTTTCTTACTCAACAGTGAGACCTGTTGGCGGAGGAATGAAATGCCTGTGGGGAACATGATGCTGGGAGAGGTTTGGCACGTATAGGGTTCACTCACTACTTGGGTTCAGAGAATCACAGGCTGACAGGGAGTGAAAGCCTCAGGGGGGTTTATGAATCAACAGAGAGACAGGCGGACAGACGGAGAGATAAACAGACCAATGGAAACAAAAGGCTTTGCTGGCTGATAGAGACACCATCAGGCAGACAGACTGAGAGACGGGCAGGTAGGTTTGTGAATAGAATGATAGGACAGAGAGGACAGTGCATACTAGACAGGTATACACACACACACACGCACGCACGCACGCACGCACGCACGCATGCACGCACGCACGCACGCACGCAAGGACAGCCCACAGAGGCTCTTACGTCGGTCTCGCTCTCCTCCAGGACCTGGTCATACTCGCTTAGGGAGGCCAGGAATATGAGTGACGTGACGTTTTCAAAGCAATGAATCCACTTCCGGCGCTCTGACTTCTGTCCGCCTACATCTACAATCCTGAGGAGAGAGGGGAGATAAGGAATAAATGAGGTGCAGAGTAAAAAAAAGAACAAAGCCCCAGGTATAGGAGAGATGGCTTATAAAGATCCTTCGACATTTTGAATCTTTGTTCGTCCAGGGAAACGTTTAGAGACGTTGTTTTTCAGTTCCACTGTCCTTCGTGCTCTGGTCTTGCGGTACTGCTGCCCCCACTTGTGGACGGATGTTGGAAAAACAACCCCCACTCACACTCTCCCTTGACTGCTCTCTCTTTCATGTTATTGTCCCCAAAAAAAGGATCTATTTTAGTGGGAAAACCAAAATGACTGAGTCATCTGTGTAAAGCATGTGGGCCTTTGAGGCCGTACCGTAACATAAGCCTGTCATGGAATGTAGTTTCAAATGCTTATGACAAAAGAGGCTATGATACCACTTCTGTCTACTTTTCACAACATTTCTATCGTTCGTTTTTGTATGTTGGGAACAGTGTTGATTTCGTCGACTAAAACTATGAAAAACTTCTATGAAAAACTACTATACAAGTTGTGAGCTTATAGATCGGCTATTTGCAGCATGCAACCAAGTGTAAAATCAGCCATTACGACGCCATCAAGGCACCGCCAGAATACATTTTAGTCGACTAAATCAACTGTAGATTTAGTTGACTAAAAATCTTATGACATTTAGTCGTCTTAAACTAGACTAACAGTAAAACAGATGACTAAAATATGACTAAAACTAAATGGAATTTTATTCAAAAGACTATGACTAAAACTAAATCAAAATTTGCAGTCAAAATCAACACTGGTTCCGAATGGGTGCTCAGATTGGGGAGTGGGGTCGGAAGTCATTTGGCATCAAACGGTAAACATAATGAACACCTTTCTCGTTTTGCCTCTCTGCCAACATGTTGGTGGGTCTGCTAGAAAACACTGGTAACGGCTCTCCAACAATTCTGTGACAGGCCTCTATTTCCGTTCCATTATTCACAAACTGCACCCTCCTATTTGCAGTGACTGTATGAAGACACCTCAGGACATACAAGGAAACAATATGCTCAGTGTGCATACAAAAAAAGTCTGCACAGGGCAATCACACATTTCCCAGCAAGGGCTTTGTGTGGCTGCAACTGAAAATGGGATCCCACTGCGTCCGAATCAGACAGACAATGCCTCCCACTGGCCCACAAGAGCCTATATCACGTTTTCACGACGTGGTGAATGGTGTTGGTGTTACATTTGGTCCCATGACAGCTTGGTAATGGATACCTGAGTGTAATGGTCTTGACGTTAAAGGCGTAGTCGTGGATTCCCGTGGTGGGGAAGCGCACTCTCAGCACATCCTGGGCTGTGGGGATGTAATCTGGAGCAGCTATGCGGTCCAGATTCGTCATGTAACTGAGAGAGAGAGAGAAATGGGGGGGGGGGGGGGGGGGGGTCGGCGGGGGCGTTGAGAGAGAAAGACAGGCAGTGAGACCGAGAGACAGCATGCTATATTGCTATATATATATGCTATATACAATTTCTATTCTCTAAAGCGTTGATGGGCTCCATCTGTCTTGAACTTTGCAAAACGTCGAAGTGTGTATGGACAAATGTTTAGTTGCTTAGAGATCATAAATCATTAAGTATTTATTCATTTCAGCCTTGACCGTGTAAAGGGAACTAAACTGGAGAGAGAGAGAGAGAGAGAGATTGAATGAGTCACTTTCACTGTTTGTTCTGTTGATTGTTTTATGGCTTATGTTGAATCAACTTGTCATTAACTGAATGTTGACTGACTGTCTCTTATCATGCTCACCTTGATGACTGGCTGACTGCATACGGTAAGGTTTGTTGTCTTGTTTTTGCACCAATAAAGTCTATGTTGTACTAAGACTTAATCATTTTGAGGGTGGCTCTATCAACTGGTGGTTTCGAAATGGCAGAGAAAAGTCATAAAGGGCTCAGTTTTCAAATGACTAGCCCCCTCCAGTGGACACAAGAGGAAATGCACACCGCTTGACCAGGACAGTGTTTGTAATATAGGGGTAATTCAATGTCAGAAATAACCATTATATTGAATCAAAGGTTGATTATAAAATTCATCGTAACCTTAAATTACAACTCGACCTCACATACATACAGTTTTTATTTCTTTTTAGAAAAAGTAAAGTGCATTTAGTCAGATTTAATCAGGGGTATGCACTCTTACGAGGTGAAACACTGGGGCACCCAAATAGCTATGTTTTAGTTATAGAAAGACACAAAACGTCCATGATGTCTATCCTAACAAATGATTTCAACTTTCAGTATTCAGTTGAAGACTGATCATTTCACTTACTTTGGCATTATATTCTATAACTTCCATTACATGAGTTCCATTGAATACATGTTTTAGATATTGCCACAAAGCTTACAGGTTACATAATTCTAGGTTGTAGGAAGTAAAATTGAGGGATAAAACCCTAACAAAACAGTTGATCAATAAATAAAAAGATATCTTTCAGTTATGAAAGATTGTTGCACTTGATAGAAAATGGAAGACTTGCATAGGGTGTAATCACTTTTTTAGATTTGTCTTTGCCTTGGTGATGCATACAGACATACTCCCCAGCTATACCACAGCTACTCACTATTCTGTGGAATCCAGAAGCTGGTATTCACTGCGACGGCTGTAGCACGCCCTGATGCCAGAGTCTGCCCAGAGGCGTCGGATAGCATCCACATATCCCCGGTCCAACTGGGTCACATGCACATTGTCCACATCCCGGACCCATTTGGCATACATCTACAGACAGGACAGAGGCATACAGTATACCATATGTCAGATGTTATACTCTGTAAGTCATGTTCCTATAATGTTTACCAATAAATAGATCATCGCAATTATCTCTGGTGCTAATAAACTACAGTGAGCACCATCTATGTATGTTGTCACTTAGTCTGGACTCTGGATGTTCAAGAAAATGGGGGTGTGCTTGCGTATGTGTGTGAGGTACAAGTGTGTGTAGGTATGTGTGTATGTACAGGTGAGGATGGTGGTAATGAGGGTTGCTATTTGTGTGTGTGAGACAGAGAGGATTTCTACTGTGTTTGCAGTTATGAGAAATCACCAACATGAACATCCACAGTTATAAAAACATGGAAACTGTAGCTTGTGTGCGCTCAGGTGGCGCAGACTCCGCAGAGGTAAAGTACTAGCCCACCACTGCAGAGGTTGTACGTTTGAATCCACTGTGGTGCATCCGGCTTTGTCGAGCGTCTATACGAACACAATAGGACCGTGTTCGGGGGAGGAAAGCCGTGCGGAGAGGGTGATATCACTGTGGCAACGCACAAAATGTGACAACGCACAAAATGTGGGTGGGGAGGAATTCAATGGCATAACGAAAAAGAAAGAAACTGTAGCTTGTGCTAATTTCT
Organism: Gymnoscopelus microlampas; assembly: GCF_963454915.1. NCBI lineage: Eukaryota > Metazoa > Chordata > Actinopteri > Myctophiformes > Myctophidae > Gymnoscopelus > Gymnoscopelus microlampas. The sequence continues at coordinate 38,912,969 of NC_139946.1, forward strand.
ACAAACTTGCCTACTGCACCTTTAAGCACAAATATAGTAGGTCTATCGAAAGCCGAGTAGAAAGCGACTAAGGGAACAGGAACAGATCGGGAGGAGACAAGGAACATGTAAACAGTTTTCAGACTTTGATGAAAGCAGGGAGAGAAGACGAAAACCAGGTTGGTCTGTGTGTGTGTGTGTGTGTGTGTGTGTGTGTGTGTGTGTGTGTGTGTGTGTGTGTGTGTGTGTGTGTGTGTGTGTGTGTGTGTGAACCTCGTTGTCTGGGTTGGCGTAGGGGATTCTGAGTGATGCCATGGCTCCTGTCATAGCCTTGACGGCAGTGAAAATGTTCTGGAAGATACATTTGGCAAAGGCCTTCCTCTCTTCCTCTGAGAAGCCTCTCCCGTGGATGATTCTCATCTGTCGGATGAAGGTGGTTTTACCACTCTCCCCGGTGCCTGGAGGAACAAACAGGAAAGTCGGGATTCATTTTTGCATCTGTGAAGTCAGGTCTTGTCTCATTCCTTAGTATTCCTTAGTATATTAGTATTCCTTTTAATTGCATTATATTATGTTTTTTGTTTTTATTTACTTTTCTTTTCATATCATCATATCATATCCAGTATTATTGTTCTTGTTGTGTTGTAGTGACATACACTCTTGATTGTTGATGGATTCTCTTATAAATCCCCCTACTCAAGATAGATTACGCCTGAAGGTCTGCAACCTCATGGTCCTGTTCAGTGAGTACCCCATTGGTTTACTCTGCCAGAGCGTAGTGTTCAATTATCTCTGGACTCATCCACACAAAGACAAGATGAGGTCTAATAAAAACATGACTTTCCTGAAGTTACAAGGGTGTTATGACATCATTAATATGACATCAGTCTTGTCCATATATGTTGTTGGGGACATACACTTTATATACTGGACTCCTGCACGGCTCCAGACTGGCCATAGCCTGGATGGACGGTGGATCTGAGATTACAAATTCATCAAATGATGTCTGGAAATTTGGACAGCTAATAATAGGACATTTACTCCACATGCTAAAGCTGGGCAAAGGCATTCTAAAATGTGGGTTAATACACACTATGCATAACTACAGAGTTATTTCCAACTCTGTTTTGCAGAGATTATCCAAAGCCAACATGTGACACACCAAACATAGAACTGAATGCGTATCTGATCTGATGTTGTTAAAAAAAGAAGAAAAATAATGGCACAGGAGAGGGTAATCACTGGCACACTGGCATAAGTGTGAGAGATATGATTTTTCCTTTACATTTTATTTTTAAATATATATATATATATATATATATATATATATATATATATATATATATATATATATATATATATATATATTAAAAAAAGCCAGCTCAAAATGATTGCAATCACCCTGCTGCAGTTCTGGCTCAGAGAATAATGGCAAAAAAGCAAAGCAAGCTTAAATAGATGTGTGGGCATACCAACCCTCAAGTATGGAAAATGTTTTGAAAATGTTGTGTGCTGAAAAGGGGCGCCAATTTATGTCCACGCTACTGGGTGCGCAACGCACACACGCGCAGGGCGGTTAATTAGGTTAATTTGGTACAAAAAATCTACTCCATGAAGTGTAGATGTCGGAGTTTTTTTCTTTTTCTTTTTTTTTAGATTGTTTGTGATGGGTGTTCGTCATTTCTCCTGGGTGCTTTAGCCCCGAGGCACCCACAGTATCGGCGCCCTTGGTGCTGAACATACAGTGTTTAGTGTCACTTTGAGACTAAACAATGTCCTGATGTCATTGTTATGTATTTGAACAATTAAAATAAAATGTGTTGGAAATATTGTATTTTGATGTGGTGTCATATGTACACTTAAATGTTGATATGGCACACTGACTATCAAGTAAATAAAAACATGGCACTTCATGTCAAAAAGGTTTGCCGACCCCTGCTCTACACTAATCTCTTCCCCGTGAATCTCAAAATGTGTCACACTGTGCTGTATTGTGATTGCTATTTTTGCTGAATGTTTACACTTGTCAAATGTTCACCTATTATAAGACATGCCCAGAATAGGGAGGGATGCTGGGGCGTGTGTGGTTAAAACCATTGTATTAAGTTGCTCAATCTCTTTAGTTACTCATTTAAGCATTCCATCATATGAACTCAAATTCATGCATTAATTGACAAAGAAAGTTATGAGACATAGTGATTGTTATTACATGGTTTACCACAAGACTTACGTCTGTGTTGTTGTGTGTATAATTATTTAAATATGCATTCATGAAATGGCTCGGTAACAGTGACTTGACTAGACACTGATGCTATACACACACAACAAAATCCTGATTGTTAATTTAACTCTGAAAGTTTCAAAAACCTGACCAGTAAAGGTTGCTGTGTAGGCCTACTAACTAGTAATATTGACTGAATATATTACTATTTCTATCTAACATTTTCTTTCATTCCTTTCTTCAGTCCGAGGTAGGCTATGATGACCAATCGTGTTCATTATAACATGTTGACATGCTTCACATAGTTTTCATTCTACAACTTGCTGGGCTTGTGAGTAAATAATAGGTCCTTTAAATTTCATATCATGAGCCTCACCCTCTGTCAGGTGTCGCCCACCCCACCCCTTCTGTTCACATACCTTACAAACACATCAGTAAGTCAATAATAATGACCAAATATTATTGTATTGTCTTCTAGTCCTCCTTTCATTACACTTCATTTGAATTGCACTTAATTTGCATGTATAAATGGATAATTATGGCATCTCAGAATGCCTCAAAGCAGCCTGATAGAAATGACCAACCTAGGAGGAGAACTTTGATTTCTCTCCGTTCTCTCTTCTTCTGTTCTCGGAGAATTCTCTGGATCTCTTTGTCCACCGCTATAGTGAGCCTTTCCTCCTCGGTGAGGAAACAGAGGCAGGTGCGATGGCACCATCGCAGGCAGCCCTCCATGGCAAACTCTGCTGTTAGGACCTGTACAATATATATACAGTATACACACACACACACACACACACACACACACACACACACACACACACACACACACACACACACACACACACACACACACACACACACACACACACGCACGTCATACAGACGACAAAAACACCGATAAGGACATTGTTTTGTCATATCTGTCATTAATTCACTATCACTAGCCTACTATAATTTATTTGAACCACCCCAGCCCGGCACCCGCCTGCTGTCACCTGGAAATCCCCTCATTCTGGATATGGAAAACAAAAACATGACAAAACATTGAAAAGCTCTAAGCATGGACTCAATGGAAGGTTAATTTTAGTCAGCATTTCATCATGCAAAATAGCCCAATGTACATTAAGTTTACTTTAGATGACTGTAAATCCAATGTGTAAAGCTGTAAGTTAGATCATGTCACTATACGCATTTTGCAGCCTATGCTAGCCTACTGTACAAATTATTCCTCACAGGCAACTGCAGTATGCGAACTTTTCCCATTCAGTCACTGATGAGTAAAAAGAAAACAAGTCGTAGGCAACACGATCTAATATTAAACGAAGGCTACATAGTAATTTGTTTAATTTGTTTTGTTACCTTGAATCACTTCGTCAGACTCCTTGAAAACTCGCAGAGCCCGACTTTGATTGCCTTTCGCCGTCCATTTCTAAGCGCGTAGACTGGCACCAATCCACCGGCGCAAAGGCTGTTGCGTAAGCGCAACAACTATCTAGCCTACTTTACGTTTCACGTAGGCTATAATCTGAAATACTTTTCAACTCGAACTATAATAACCTGCTCCTCGTGAAAGTCTACCGGCCTAAGTGTGCGGTGGAATATGCAGAGTATGTATTTGTAGGGTGGTGAAAACACTGTGGAATGCGCCTTGAGTCACTCGACTGCGCTGCGCCGCGGATAAAGTTTCGAATGAGGCTCATCTGAATACTAGAACGCTCGCCCCAAAACACGCTCACCTCGAGAAATTAAATTATTGTAGGCTATTTATTCCACTGCACCCTCTACAAATCTGGTCAACAATGACCAGATCTGTAGAGGGCCTGAGGGCGCAGTGGAGTAAATTTTAAAAAATCCGTCTGGCAAACGTATTTATTTTTTTGCCCAAAAAGTGTATTATACAGAGAAGGTGGGGCCCTGAGAGGCTTCTCGCCCTGGAGAATAGACCTTGGCTTCAACAACACAAAATTTCCTTTGTTTTGATGAGTAGCGAAATAGTTTTGCTTATTTTTACTAAAGACCTTGTATGGTAGTGGATTTTTTGGCCGCGCCCCTTGAACCCAATCTTTGGGAGCGAGTGTGTTTTGGGGCGAGCGTTCCGGTTACCGCTCATCCCTCTGTTGGCCTGCCTGCTACAGTAACTCCATAGCCTCATGTTTCAGGGAGAGTCTGCTTGCTGCAGAAGTAGAAAGTGAACAAACCTTTTAGAGCCATAAATCACACAATGAAACAGAGACAAACGCAGTTTTTCAGATAAGGCTGAAAGATAGGCCTACAGTCCTACACAGACCGAAAATAAATGGTCATGCAGCATGCTGCTTGTTGGCTTCTGGTCGAAACTGCCATGAACTGGACTCCTTTAGACTATAGGCTACTACACCCAATAACCTATCATTTTACAGATTTCATAGCTGCTTATCCACGTTTGACCGTTTTAGCTCAGTTCAATAATGTAGCCAAAACTCTTGTTTGTTTTGTTTTTAATTCAGGTGAGTAATCGTGCACAACAGGTATTTGTCACTCCTTCTTCCCCTCTACAGCTCTTTGGATGTCATTCTTTTGTCTTAGCCGGTAGAACCGGTCTGGCAAGATTTCCATGGACTCCAACAAGTCTCAACAGATATTAAGATTGCCCGTGCTCCACATTGCCATGGGAACAAGGTGTTGAGCCACAACTGAGGGGGGAGAGACTGAAACATAGGAGGGAGAGAGAGAGAGAGAGAGAGAGGGGGGGGGGGGGGAGAGAGAGAGAGAGAGAGAGAGAGAGAGAGAGAGAGAGAGAGAGAGAGAGAGAGAGAGAGAGAGAGAGAGAGAGAGAGACTGGGATGAGCTAAAGAGGGAAGGAAACAGAATAAGAGTTGAGACAAGATGCAATGTGGGAGGAAAGAATAGAAAGGAGACAGTCAGGAAGAAAATGATAGATATATGATAAGAGGAAGAAAGAAAGGTATTAAAAAACAACTTACAGTAACAGAGTTGGTGAATATGGTAAGTGGGTGTGGATTGCCAACATTCACACATGCTTCCTTGTACAGGACATTATAGGCTAGCAGCTTATTGGCACAGGTGGGTCCTTATAATGATTCTGGGAGAAAAATGTGTTAGTGGATTAGCAGGAGGAAGAGTGAGAGTGGAGACTTTGTCCCTTGTTAAGGCTACTGTGGGAAATAGGGGAGGCTTAATGATTAATCTGACAACATTCATCAGAATGTATCTCATATTCGTTTCTGTCTCTGGCAGAAACCAGCTAACTCCATTTTGACGGCCCATTCAGCTGTTCTTACCAATGATGAACAAAACCTCCTAACTCCACTTTTTTTTTTTCATTTCCTGAAAAATGAACATTTTGGAGTTTGGAGCAAAACAAAACAGACTAAGTAATGATAAACATTGAAGACAGCCAGCAAATCCAGGGCAAATAAAAGGGATGATTTGTACATACATGTGAGGTCTGAGTCGACTTAAGGTACATTATGACTGTATAGTGCAGTGGTTCTCAAACATTTTCATGTCAAGGACCTTGATATGTATTTGGCCGCGGACCTCCATCTGAAATATTTTGTGTTAGGGACCCCCATAAGAGAAGATTTGTGTTCAAAATGTCAAGTTCTTTTCCAAAATGTGCCCTGTGATTGTGATTTTTGAAAGCTGAAGCATAAAATACAGGTATAGGGTTAAAGCTGCATGGTGTTGTGTGGACCCCCTGGAACACCCTGAAGGACCCCTGGGGGTGCCGGAACCCACTTTGAGAACCACCGGTGTGACACTCCCAGTCAACTGCAGGTTTATAACAAATATTACAAAGTGCTGTTCAGCAAATCCAGGCTGCAATGTTTAGGCCGCTGTGCTGAGAGGATTGGTTGTCTGCAGTGGTGGACATTAACGAAGTACATTTACTTTGAGTATTTGAACTTTACTTGAGTATTTGTTTTTTTTGATACTTTCACCCCACTACATTTCAAAGACAAATATTGTACTTTTGACTCCACTACATTTCTAGGAAGAGAAAAAGTACATTATTAATTAATCACGTGAAAATAGCAGATCTACAAGCTCACACTGCATTGCGATGCGACGCATGGTGGGCCTGTAGATCTGCTTTTTTTACTATTTATTTTAAAGATTTCTGGAAAATCTGTGACTTTTGGGGGAAAATGTCTGAATTTCAATAAAGCAATGCATTGACATTAAAGAGGAAAATGTACTTTGTAATTTGTACCTTTGAATACCTGAGTATTTTTAAAGCATGTAGCCTACTTTTGAATATTGTTACTCCAGTAATTTCGATTGCTAAAGAATAAAATAGCTTTTAAAGTGCATCAATTGTAATAGATTTCTTTGACTGAGTATTGCAATTACACAAGATGTCCACAGGATGTCACCCGGCACACTAATATGACTGTTCTATGGCACAATCAAGAGCTCTCAACATTTGGGAAATAGAAATAGAAATTGAACCATCTTTATTACCTTTATTATTATTTTATTTTTTACAGAATGTACACATAGTTAAATATGTTAATAATGATTAGGCTAAAAATTATGTTTGTGGTAATTGTGGACCTGTTGGTCCAACAGGTGGTAAAAATTATGATGGCAGACAGTGGTGTGTCTCCCTCTTCATTCATATACCCTAATCTGTTGAAACTAAATGTATCATCATCATCATCATCATCATCATCATCAAGGTAATAGGTTGTTAGGCCTACTAAAAAATATAATTAGAAGGGAATTGGATTTTGTTGAGAGGGCTCATTTCATTTGCTCCTTAAATCGGTCTGAAAAAAACATTGACTGTAATGGCGAGGCTCTGGTTCAAGTCTTGTCTGATGCCCGGCGTCAAATGAGTGATTTGACCCGCTGCTTGAGACCAGGATACCTTCAAATGCCTCTCATGGTTATTATGTCAGAGATATCATCTCAACTGATCTGGGCAAAGTGCAGAACTGCCTCAGTCCACCAAGACCACCAAGACCACATATTACTACTGCTATGATAAACAACATTGAGACCGCTGTCTTTGTTAAACCATTATTATTACCATTATTGTCATTCGTTGTAGGATAACCTCATAACGGGTGCAGTAGGTATGAAGCTGACCGTTGCTGCTGGTGTTTGACCATAGTGTTTGACCAGGGTTTTACCATAGTGTTTGTCTGACCATAGTGTTTGACAGGGAATGGGCGTTGTCTGTCCAGTCATATTTCTGCTTGTGTCGTCGACACGCCTCCGAAAGGAAGACTTTACTTAAAGACGGGGTGCAGTGATTTTCAGTGATTCCCCCCCACCCCCCTAAAACATAATCATCAGGTATTATGGTTATACGAGGAGGAAGAGTTTTTTCAAAAAAGTTTACAGAAATTGTTAAAATTATGTTTTTATGTGGACAGGCCTCCAGTTCATTAAGTATACCTTAGCACCTCCTCCACCACCTTAGCACCACCCACCTTGTCCTAGTCCCTCCTCCTCCTCATGCCCACACCTGTTGTGTTATGATAATGAGGGGGAGGGTATGTTTTTACTATGTCACTAAAGCGCTGTTTCTCTATTGGTACGTTTGACCCTCAAGGTTTCAGCCTCCATGTAGAAACTCAAAATAGTCAGAGAAGACATAAAACACCATAAAAACACCACCAGGGGGCTTAATGAAGTTCTATCAACCTCATTGATTGATTGATTGATGTACTTTATTTAGTAAGACATGAGAACAGTACATGACAGTACATAACAGTACATGGAAGTACAAATTCGCAATACAAGGTCTACTAAACTGGATAGCTCAGTTAAGCATATATGAAAATCAGAAAAAGTGCAAAACCATGGCACCAGTTCTTTAAAAAACCTGGAGACCGCAAGCACCTCCCCAAAGACGACAAGCACCTCCCCAAAGACGATAAGCACCTCCCCAAAGACGATAAACACCTGCCCAACGACGACAAGCACCTCCCCAAAGACGATAAGCACCTCCCCAAAGATGCCTCCACTCTGTCTTCTCATTGGCATTCCCACTGTCACTCGCGTGTGTCCAAATAGGGCATTGCAGTTGCGGCCACTTCCGGGTTCCACTGCAAAATACTCAATGCATTTTTCCCATTGACTTTTCCAAAAATATTTATATCAATTAATTTAAGCCTAGAATCAAGCCATCCAGGATCCTGGTGAAATTATATGATATACTATTTTTAATAAATACCCTTTGTTTTGTCGTTTTCAAAAAAGTTTTTTCACAGAATCAAACGTTTTATGGTCATGATTCACCAGGATCCTGGATAGCTTGATTCTAGGCTTAAATTAATTGATATAAATATTTTTGGAAAAGTCAATGGGAAAAAAGCATTGAGTATTTTGCAGTGGCACCAGGAAGTGGGCGGGAACTGCGATGCCCTATTCCGCCGCACTCCTGGGCACCAAACACTCCTGGGACCCAAACATGCCTCCACGGCCGTCTTGAGTGACAGCGATGCGTCCAAACACGCCCCCATGGCCTTCCTCTATGTATGAGAACATAGGCTAATGCAGTTATATATATCAAGGCGATGACGCTGTGCAATCATTATATTTATACTTATATTACATGAACGGCAAGTCGGCTGCCACTCTTAGTTCTTTCTTTTAGATCGCATTTTAAAGCACCCTTCTGTTTGATGCTGCCGCCTTTCACAGTTATTATTTCCCCCTTTCTCTTCTGTGCGATTTTCCAATTAATGTTTTAATTATATAATAATATAATAATTAAAAGTTTAGAAGTAATTGCGCTTTTTAGTCTCGCTAAATTGTAGGATGTCGCTCGCGTCACTCGCGTGTATCTCAGTCGTCACCAGTAGCACAAGGTTCAGTGTTGCCATGTCTGCTTATTATAAGCGACTTTTTCATGTTGTTACATGATGAAACATGGCTTCATGTTGTTTAAACCAGTGGTTCTTTAAAAAACAAACAAAAAAAACTTTTTATCCCACAATTTTGTATTTTTCACCCAGTGCCAATTGGCTAAGCTTGTAATCCTGGGCGCTACTCTCCCTCTGCCAGCCTGGGGAGAGTAATGTAACCATACATTACAGTCATTTAGCAGACGCTTTTATCCAAAGGGACTTACAATAAGTGCATTCAACATAGGTAGGCAAGAAAACTACTAATCACCGGAAGTCTTAAGTGCATTCTCTTCTAAAACAAGCAACTAAGAGTATAGCGCTAAGGTAAAAGTGCACTATATCAGCTACCTACTTTCTTAAACAGATGAGACAAATAGTAAAATCAAATGATCAAGAGCTAAAACCAATAAGTGTATCAAAATAAACAAGATCCAATAAAACAAGAGCTCATACAAATAATTGACACCATGCATTTAGTAATGTAACGACCACTAGTTACAGTGCAGTAAATTAGCTGGTGATGTATAAGCATCACCAGCTTTAGCAATGTAAACGTATGTTTTCTCATGCCAATAAAGCCCTTTGAATTGAAAATTGAATTGAATTGTATGGGGCAGCAGTGGCTCAGGGGTAGAGTGGCCGGTAGAGCGGCCAGATGAAAGCCCTGAGGTTTCCAGTTCGATCCCGGGGTCCCTCAGAAGAGTTAGTGTCCAAGTGTCCTTGAGCTGAATCCCTATGAGCTCCCGATGAGCAGGTTGCCTTGCATGGTTTCCTCTGCCATCGGTGTATGAATGGGTTTCATACACTGGTGTTCGCTTTTATCCAAAGCGCTTTACATACATAGATTACATTATCTATGTAAAGCGCTTTGGATAAAAGCGCTATATAAATGCACCCTTTATAATGACGTAAATGTTGTCAGTTACTGGGAAGTCGGATGTCACGAACCTCCACAGAAATGGCAGCGACAGAATCTCAAGTGAAACTGTACCGGATTGCCTGGTTGAGTCACCATTATTAGGAAATGTGCCCATAATCAATCGCATGTGTCTGCTCACTCATATAAGTTGCAATGAATCAGTTAACATGAGTTTAATTTGGAAGGTTAAGAGAACAGAATAAGGTCAACCATGGGAAAGGAATAGATCAGTGGTTCTCAATCCTTTTTTTTAATTTTTTTTAGCTCTGGACCACTAGCATATCTCAGTTAAATAATAACTGTTAAGGGCTTGATTTAATTCACCTCAAATTAACAAGTTAAATTAAGCCCTTAACAGTCATTATTTAATTTCAAGCTTTTTCCCCCACACGCCACTCCACGCCCATACCCCCCCTCCCAACACAACAGCTAGTGGTCCCCAGGTTGATTCTCAGTCAGGGTGGTGGTCCCTGGTTCATAATCAGTTGAAAACCCCTGCGCTAGGGGACACGGGGAGAACATGCAAACTCCACACAGAAAAGGCCCTTTCGCCAACCCCACCTAGGGTATGGAACCAGTCGTTCTTAAACGTTTTCATGTCAAGGACCTCACATTAATATGTATTTGTCTGCAGACCCGCCCATCTGAAAATATGATATGCCAGTGACCCACCAATCTGGGAACCCATCGTCAAATAAAAAGGAAAAACAGCGCCCTCTGCTGTTTTTTACTTATTCATTTGGCTCTGGGCGGAGCTGTAAGGACGACCCGTGCTCAGGGAAACCGGGGTTTTAGTCTGCCTTCAGCCTTCCAATTCCGGTGGTGCGACTATGTTTTCTTTCCCACTAACAATATTTCTCCACGGAACACCAACACAATTTCTCCCAAAGAACATGGATTGTTTTGGTTATAAGCCCACTTGTTTCTATGATGAAAGAGCAAGTTAAAATGTTGATAACTTTCCGTGGTTTTGTCTGCTCCGAGGACGCTATTGTTAAATGAGTTTCGGTTTGTTTCCAGTGGGAATTGAGCAGCACACATGTAAATCCCGCCCACTACATTTGATTGGGTAAAGCGCGGCCTGCTTCCTGATCTGAAGGCACGCCCACGCCACGCCAATGTGCACGGGTTGTCAACACGGCTACCGACAGATCCAAGTGCAGCGATGGATCTGTTCTTGAGAGATTAGTGACCCACATACAAGATTTGTGGTGTTCGCTGAAAATGTTTCAAAAAAATATTTTTTTTTTTCAAGATTTTTTTTTCAATCACAGATCTACAAGCTCACAACTCGTCGCATTACAAGCTTGTAGATCAGCTGTTTTCAAATAGCCGCTGCTTAGGAGGACGTTCGGAACTGGGCTGCCCCCCCCCCCCCCCCCCGAACTGTTTATTGTAGGCCTACATATTTTTATTTTCGATATCTACTTGTTCATATTATATGATGTTTTTGCATAGTAGTGTATATTTGTCTGTCATTGTTTCGATGAATTGAGTACAAAGGACCCCAATGGAAACAAGCCATAGTGCTTTCTTGGGTTTCAAATCCTCTTAACAGACCTTGAATTGAACTGTACTTCCCTGTGCTTGTCTTTACAAACTGTTAATAAAGTATTCAATCAATCAATCTTCTCATGTAGTCATAGTCATAGACGCCTCTTTTGGGGCTTGTTTTCCTAGACCTGGCTGCTTGTTTCTCTCACAAGATCTGGCAACGGTGATCAGGTTAGTGTGTTCATCAGACACACACACACCGGACCGGGGGCTGATATAATGAGTGGGTGACGCGCTGCGAGCCTCCAACTGAACTCACACACCCACACACCACATAAAAAATAACATTGGCGATTTAAAATGGACAAAAAAGAAGATTACATTCACGGACTATAACAACAACCCATTGGACTGTCTGGCAGTGAGAGTCGAGATCTGTGGAGTTTTTAATGATTTGACCCGGATGACGACGTGTTTTATTGGAGATCAGCAGTCAGCGCCAATGTGATGGGGGTCTTATGCCGTTACAATACTGGAAAAAATAAAATAAAGAAAGAAAAAATAAAACAAATAAGCTCGAGGTTATAGACTTTAGGCAAAACATTTTTTTTTCCAATGGGGGTCTTCTTATGCCAAACTGGACAGTGTGTAGCTATAACTAGCCAGCTGGCTGCATCAACATCAGTGATGGCTAGCTAAAGCTAACGCGCTAGCCTGCTCACTGCAGGGTGCCTCGATCCTCTGCTTGCTTAAGTAACGTTATACGGAGCGTGGCTTTAAGTTTAAACGCCGGGACTCTCACACGTTTTCCCGGCTGCTGCTGCTCGGACACGCCATGAGCTTGTCAGCTCGTTTAGGCAGCTGATGGGCGGTTGGAGGAACGGCCAGTCTTTGGGTGTGTGAGTGTGTGTGTGTGTGTGTGTGTGTGTGTGTGTGCGTGTGTGTGTGGTGTTGGTTTTTCGGGCGTGTTATTTGGGGGATTTTTGGACCAATGTGGCAGCAGTGGCAGCCAAGTATGTCCCACTGTGTCCGGGACCGGAGATCGTAGTTTTGTCGTGTTGAAACGTACCATACAGCCGTATCTTTTGATGCGTTTTATACGTGAGTTGTGGGCCGACAGGCTAACCAGCTAGTTGGGGAATTGGGTTTCAAACGGCGAATTAAGCTACTCCTCCTGACACTATATAACTTGGGTTTCAGAATTGGTCGTGGTGTTTTATTTGGGAGGATGATGTGGGCATTGATCTCCTACAGCTGACAGTCTGTCATCCAGCGGAACGTTAGCTTGAAGATTTACATACAACTGAAGCTGTCAGTGTGTGACAGCGGCGGCCCCCAGGCCAGGCATCAACAAGGAGGAAGGCCACATTTCGCAGAATTCGCACCAAACATCCAAGCCTTGGAAGTCAGCATTTAGCTGGGAAACTTTGTGGGAAAACACTTGATATTTTTTTTGCCATCATCTTGCAAAGAAACGTTCTATTTATTACATTTGTTGCTTTTACGTAATGGTGTAGCTCCAGTGGGCTCCCTATATGTAAGACGGACTGCTGCTGGATTATTGCTGCGGTGATGACTCTAGAATCCATGATGGCTTGTTGCCTGAGCGAGGAGGCGAAAGAGTCCAAACGGATCAACTCCGAGATCGAAAAGCAACTACGGCGAGACAAGAGAGATGCTAGGAGGGAGCTGAAACTACTTTTACTGGGTATGTATGTAATGTAATGTGTGCATCCAGTCCACATATTATTCTCTCTGTCTGTCCCCCCGCCCCTGTCTCTGTCTCCATCCATCTCCCCCTCACACACACACACACACACACACACACACACACACACACACACACACACACACACACACACACACACACACACACACACACACACACGACCATGAAAGTATTTGGTAGCCGATCATTTTCAGTATTGCAGGCAGTGGTGGAAGAAGTACTCGCATGTTTTAGTTAAGTAAAAGTATCAATACCATCTTGTAGAAATACTCCGTTACAAGTAAAAGTCCTGTATTAAAAAAAGAACTTGAGTAAAAGTACAAAAGTATTGGCGTCAAAATATACTTAAGTACTACAAGTAAAGTACTCACTATGCATACTATCCCATTTCACATGTTTCAAAATGTATACAAAAAAACTTTGAGCTTTTTATAACAAGCGACACGTTGTGAGTTTGTAGATCGTCTATTTTCAAATAGCCAATGGCTGAAGTGGTTAATTTATGTTTCACAAAGTAACTACGTACTATTACTATGTAGTAACTAAAGTTTTTAAATAATTGTAGAGGAGTAAAAAGTACAACATTTGCCTCTGAGATGAAGTGGAGTAGACGTAAAGGTACTGACAATTGGAAATACTCCATTAAAGTACCAATACCTCAAAATTGTATATAAGTACAGTACTTGATTGATTACTTTATTATCAGTTTGCGAAAAAGTACAGGAAAATACAAGGTCTGCTAAGAGGATTTTAAACCCAAGAAAGCCTATGGCTGGGTTTCCATTGGGGTACTTTGTACTCAGTTCATCGAAACATTTAATGACGGACAAAGAAAAGAACGACCACGAAGGGACTCGAACCCTCAATCTTCTGATTCGAAGTCAGACGCCTTATCCATTAGGCCACGCGGTCTGTACGAAAGTGAATGTACATAGTTCCTTTCCACCACTGACTGCAGTGTTCAGTATTGCTAGAATACCTGGTAACCTCGCCGTTTCGATTAATGTTATGACATGCAAAACTATTGGCTTTAAAAAGAAAGCGTTGGCTTTATTTATTTAAAATACGTGAGTCATGTGCCATGCGAAACCGTTTCAAATGATTGCTTCTTTGTAACGTACTAGTTGAATATGAGGCATGATTTTAATGTTGTCAGACTCATTTGAAACTTCAATAAAGGCATCTAGAGTTTGGGATGTCCTCATGCACCCCGTGTGCCCCCAGGGCTGACATAAAAGCCAATTGACAGTGACATGTTTGTAGGGCAGCTGCTCATAGAATAAGAGAGAGGACATCCAATTCACTCCTTGTTCTTTCTCAATGAGGAACTTGTTGCTGTGTGTTGCCTTGAAGTTTTCTTGGTATTTTTGTGGGGTTTTAGAAACTTTTTACCACAGTTCATTGATGTTTGGAACCTCATTTCAGCAAGGCTGCTTCCATAATGAACACTAGTGAAGCAAGCAAAATGCAAAGTTTCAATTTGACTTGGCATTCCAGTGGATTTTGTTTATAAGTTCTGTGATTTAACTGGTAGTATTGATGATTTGTTGTAAGTGAAGACTGTTGTTTAGGGCATTATACTGTTTATGGTCTGACTTGCTGACTGGTGGTAATTTGATTTGTTTGTAAGCCAGTTAATTATGACTTAAAACCATAGAACTTAATCTGGATCAGGTGGATAATCGGGCAAAGGGTTTTACTTTGCAAAGCTGGTAGAGCTCCAGGCTCTGTCCTTAGAAACTGCAGTTTTAAAATGTTCCTGTTTTTTTTCTCCATACAATGTCATTACTATAGCCTAGAATAAATATCACACATCACTTTGCCATAATAATAAATGTTATACAGTTGCAAAATGTGGACATGTTTACCTTGCTACCATATACTAGCACAAATGTTAAAAGGAAAAAAAGAAGCAATATGCCAATCTAGCCTATTTGATACCTTTAGGCTGTAGGCTACTGATGTCTGGAGTCTGTCCAGCCCCATGTCAGTCTGACTCTGTCTCAATCCTATGTACACTGAACTCTACACATTACACAAGTGTCACGCAACAGTCAACACTCGCAGTACAGAATTTTGGCAAAAATGGACAAAATTGACAAAACTGAAACTGTTTTTCACCCATCATAAAAAATGAATGCCAGTCAAATACAGGGAGCTTCGCTAGTGATAGACACTTGACAGTCCCTGCTTCTGCAATTGTGTACAACTGTGTTTGCTTGTTGATACAATTCAGACCACCTGCGTAGTGACGCAGTATTGACAACACGTGAAATGCCACCCATAGCGCCTACTGGAAGCGCTCTGGCTATTACTTGAAGTTTTACAGTAGTACAGGCTTGTAAAATGCATCTTTTTGATGGGTGATTGAATCTGTGATCTGCCAGTCACACCACTGAAAACATGGGTGATTTGTATTGACCATAAAAATGCACAATTGTGATTATGGCATCCCTACTCATTTACTTGTTGGAAGCTTCGTTTTAACCACTATACTTCATAATTGACCGGAGTCCCTCAGGGGTCCTTTTTCTCTCTACACCACTCTTTGCCAGAAATAGCCAACCTACTAATCTGCAATGTTTGCTGAAGATTCACCACAGAATAGGGATGCTAGGGTTCATGTGGGTAAAGAGTCTGATGCAGGAGGGAGAGGGCATCATGTCAGAGTCTAGACCAGAGGTTGCTTTAGCTGGGGAATTATGGGTTTCTAGAGACTTGGTTATGCCCTTCAGACTCATTCTCAGGCTTAATGAATGGTAACAGAGCTGGTGTACCTCCTGTGTTACACTGACTAACTGGTGTCTTGTACAGAGTCAACAGCTCTGTTTAGTTTGCGTGTACTTCTTGAATAATTGTAACATTTCCCCACATGCTGTGCCAACAAGATTTCCTCCAAGAATTAAGTATATTGTCATGTATTCAGACAAAAATAGCGGTAGATATACAATTATCAGCAACTTTCCATAGCTGTTTGAGGCTGCAATGAATGTAGATTTATTGGAATGTTTTCATTTGGATGTGCTAAAAAAAACAGTAGCCACTCGACTTCTCCCCGTATTGCCTGCTAGGCCTGACTCATAGCCAGCCAGGGATAGCAAACTTTCTTTCCTGATACCAACTTTGCATTGTAGTCTTACCACAACTGATACCGTGACCATAACTGTTAAATCTAAGCTAAGCTATATACATACTATATATATATATATATATATATATGTTGGCATAAATAGTAACAGGTACAGTATGTACATGAGGTTAGACATGAGGTGCAGCAATAAAGTGAGGATAAAAATAGCCGCAGGTGCAGAACATAAGGTGCAGCACTAGAACAGTGACAGATGTGGCACACAGGCCTCCGTGCAAGCAAAAAAAGTCTCTCGTGCAGGTGACGTAATGAACATGGGGTGAATCTACATAGTTAAGAGCTCAGTGGCCTTGTGGTTCAAGTGTCCGCCCTGAGATTGGGAGGTTGGGGTTCAATCCCCGGCCGGATCATACCAAAGACTATAAAATGGGACCCAATGCCTCCCTGCTTGGCACTCAGCATCCAGGGTTGGATTGGGGGTACGTTCCTGCGACACACTAGCGTCATGTCTAGGGGGTGTACTGTAGGCTCCTGCCCTTATGGGCCACATGGCTCGGCAAGGTACTTACTTACTTACTAGCTCAGTCCATCCGGATCCACGATGAGGTGGATTCAAATCCCTAAACTCAGTAGTGGTGGACCCCTGCGCCACCCGAGCGATATGAAGTTTGGCTTTAAATAAGATCGTAAGAATCTGGGCCAATATTTTCCTTGGGCACGGGGCGCCCCGTCTCAAGCGACCTTGAGGCACCACCGAGCGAGCTGAAGCTAGTGAGTTGCCGTGCCAAACATTGCGAAGTTCACTTGAGTCAGCGGCGTCCGACTTATGTACCGATAGGCACAGAATCGTAAATCATGTTTTGGGGCGAGCGGTTGCCCCAACTGCCACTCAAAGTGACTACTACTACTGGCCAATCACAGCGCGTCTTTTCCAGGACTTGTCAGAATCTAGTTGTATAAAACTATCACGCGTGTTTCAGGGAGTGGTGGAGTGGAACTGGAAACCTTTACTTTTAGATTCAGAATCGTGACACACTTAATATGATGCTGCAAGATGTTTTTGAAAATAATCATTTCTGATCTCGACACATAAGTTGCTGGTGAATTTTATGATCAGTGTTGAAGAGATAATGGGTACCAACCTATTGGTAGGTACAAATGAAGACTGGCGAGAACGGAACTGCTTGTAGAGTTGAAGGGTCCAGTGCTTGGCAGTATAATGTGATTGGGACCAGCCATACTACTCCAAGAGTTGCCAACATATTATTGTTTGAAATAGAATAAATAATGATTGGTGGGAAAGACAACATTGTTGTCATACTTTTACAAAAATGCACTTAATACAAATATGAGAGGGCAGGAAATTGACTCATTGAAAGAGATTGATTTATTAGACATATAAGGCATTTTCTTTCCATGCAAGTTTTATTTGCAGTGTTTAACTCTAAATTGCAGTCTGTTCTAACATTTAATCTTCTATAAAAAAGACCTTAGTGCAGTATAGCCACTGTATGAATAACAGTGTGGTTTGGAGAGCTGTCATTTGGGATCTATTATGTAGCTCTCAGATCCTTCATAGACCAACCTCCATACCCATTAAAGCCTCCTGCGATGTTTTACAGTGAATCAGGATGACGCGCTGAACTACTTCACCCACCATTCACAATAGTTGTTGGATCCCAAATTAGCTTACATTTTATCAGCCAGTTTGATGTCATGATATTGGAGCTTGTAGATCTACTATTTTTGAAAAATCTTGAGAATTTGTGCAAGTCTTTGAATATATATATATATATGTATATATTTCTTTTTTTAAAGGGAACATTTTTAACTCAAATATTTGCTTCTTGGGGGTCCCTGGAACAAAATATTTTGAGATGGGGGTCGACGGCCAAATATATATCATTTTGGGGGTCTTTGACACGTAAAAGTTTGAGAACCACTGATCTAGCAACATAGATTTTTCAAAAAACTGTTAGGCTTGTGTAGCAAACTAGTAGCCACAAACAAGACATATCAGCTGCTGTTATGAATATGGTGAGTCAAGTCAAATGTTTGTTGAGAAAGGTTCATACATTTTGAAACATCTTCAGAAATGGTGGAAATAGACGATCTACAAGCTCACAACGATGCAACGCAAGCATGTACAGTAGATCGTGTATTTCCACTATTTTGTTACAAATCTTTAGCATAAAATATTAAATATGCCGTATTTTGCCCATAATGCATCATTTATCTTGATTATTGGTATTGACCTTTGTCAGTCATTTCTTTGTTTTAAAGTTTTTTTCTGTCATATCTGCCCTGTGCAACTTTTGTTTACAAGGCCTAAAAGCCACACAATTAAATTGTTAATCGCAATTATTTGTATGACAATTAATCGTCAAGTAAAACTTCATAATCGTGACAGCCCTATTTATTTATTTTTGTATCAGACTGGCTCTTCTCATTGGTGTGGTTAGCTAGTTCTCAGCTGACAGGCAGGCTTTAGGAAGAGCTGAGTAGGAGGAGCAGACTGCTGCCTGCCCTGTTCTGTAGCTAATGGAAGTCACAAGTAATTAAATGTGTACAGCCAGCCGGAGCTGGGGGAGCTGCAGCATCCGTCTGTGGGCTTCCCTCAGTACAGCTTTTGTGTGTGTGTGTGTGTGTGTGTGTGTGTGTGTGTGTGTGTGTGTGTGTGTGTGTGTGTGTGATGGAGCCTTTATTGATACATCTTATTCTTGTGTACAAAAGAGTACAATTATTTTGTTCTGGTCCCTCATGCATTGTAGCAGCAATAAAAAGAAAAAAATGGCAAGAAAAGAAAGTTCTCTCTCGCACACGCACACACGCACACACACGCAGTACTGGGGAGAAGAACAGTTTGTCTGTTGGTTCTAACAAACAAAAACAGTGCTATTTCTAGCAGTATTAAGAAAGGGGAGAAAAGAAACAATTTGTTAGTACTAGGTCCTAGCACTTGAGGTGCTTGAAGGTGCTGTCTGCAGCACGTACTTACTCATACAAACATCTATTTACGTATAATTATGTCTGTGCCTGTAAAGCTCTCTAAAGTGACTTGTGCCAGTGGCTTTTGACATTGCACAACAACATTGTTCACCCCTTGGACTACCTCTGACTTCACTTCAGACAGACGAGGGGGTTAGCTGTTGAGCAATGATCTACTGGCAGTAGCACCTGGTAGCATCTGAAAAGGTCTGTGGTTGGGGTGGCTTTCCAAGCTTTTCTGACAGTGTCCATCATCATATATGTCCTGTATGGAAGGGAGCTCGCATACTCGACTGTTCGCATGACCCCCTGCATTGCTTTGCGGTTGAGGTCAGTACAGTTCCCATACCAGTTAGTGATGCAACCAGTCAGGGTGCTCTCGGTGGTGCCTCTGTAAAGAGCTCGTAGGACCTTGGGGCCCATACCAAACTTTTTCAGTCGCCTGAGAAAATAGAGCTGTCGTCGTGCCTTCTTCAGCACTTATTGTTAGTGTAAATTCGAACTCGCTGACCCTCTCCACTGCGGTGCCATTGATGTAGATGGGGGGGGGGGGGTTCTCTCTACAGACTTCCTGTAGTCCACCACCAGCTCTTTGGTCTTGTAGACGTTGAGGGCCAGGTTGTTCTCCTGGTACCATTGTGACAGGTTCTCCATCTCTTTCCTCTAGACTGTTTCATAGCCGTCGTCACTCGTCAGTGATTAGCAAACGGCCTATCGGCGAACTTGACCACTAAGTTGAAGCTGTACATGCCCGTTGGGAGTAGAGAAAAGGGCTCCGAACACAGCCGTGGGGGGGGGGGGGGGTCATGGGGTCAGAGATGATGGAGAGCAATGGCATCCTCATCTCCTGGCATCGCTCTGACAGAAAGTAAAAAAATCCATCTGCCCAGGCTGGTGTTGACACCTAGGTTTCAGAGCTTGGTGTCAAGTCAAGAGGGGACTATGGTGTTGAACGCTGAGCTGTAATCTATGAACGGCATTCTCACGTAGGTTTTCCTCTCCTCCAGGAAGGAGACGACAGTGTGAAGTGTTGTGGCTATGGCGTCTATGGATATTTTTTGCCGGTAAGCACATTGATGGGGGTCTAGGGTGGGTGGCAGCCTGCTGTTGATCAGCTCTTTGACATATTTCTCAAAACATTTGCTCACTATAGGGGTGAGAGCTACAGGACGTCATTTAGACCAGTTACTTTACTCTTTTTTTGGTACTGGAATTATGGTAGCTTGTTTAAAATAGGCAGGGATACTACCTTTCTGAGAGGGATATTTTGTAGATTAAACCTGGTAGCAGCGTTGCATATGCTCTGACACCCGACCTCGACCTGGAAGTGTGTGTGTGTGTGTGTGTGTGTGTGTGTGTGTGTGTGTGTGTGTGTGTGTGTGTGTGTGTGTGTGTGTGTGTGTAATGGTGCCAAGTCAACCAATGTAGATCATCATGCACCAACAATGAGGGTGACATGCACAGATGGCTGTTTAGTGATTTTACATATCACAGGATGCCAGTTGATCACTGTTAAACCCGTTTATGAAACAGTGTAACCAAATAGGCCTTGCCAGTTTAGACAAAATTGTCAAGGTTGTGATTATTAAAAATAGTCATAAATGTAGCTACTTTTATGTCCAAAAAGCCTCCATGGAGTGGCTCTAAAATCACATCCCCTGATGCTATATGGAGATGAACGCAGGCTGGCAAGAGATGTTATGTTGGCATGAGTTCTCATTGTCATGCAGTCATTTCATACTGGAGATGTTGATGGGGATATTCCTTCTGTCCTCCTTGGCTGGTAACTGGACTAGTAGTTGAGTTTTATTTCGTGTGCGTGTGTATACGCCACTTCTAAATGTTGGTACCTGTTCCCAGGACATGAACACATCCTCTTATACATAATAGCAGTGTGGAAACAGAGACTAGTTACACATTGTAGCAGTGTGGAAACAGTCCCTGGAAACACTGACTTCCACCTCTCCCATGTGGGACTGATGTTGACTGATGGTCCGTCTCGTTAATTCAGTCATATGGATAGAAACCTGTTGAACGTGTATTGGAACAAACAGTACAAATCACATGTCATGGTTTTCTTTTTATGTTCATGTAACATAAATGTATACCAGGACTTTATTCACTTACTGAAGTAAATAAAATAATTAATTCATTTAAAGGAGATACATTTTTTCTGTAACATTGAATCGAGTTATGCATTTTTTTTATCTTATGACTATGAGCTATACAAATAACATATACAGAAGGATAACCTCTAGGCTAACTAAAGAAGGATAACTAAACTGTAGTGCCTCAAGATTATCTCATTATGGCCTGGTTCCTTTTCATTTAGGGCAGTTCCATAACATGTGACAGAAATTACTTATTACATGACCAAATCTCTCCACTGCTCTATCTTCTTAATACTCTTTATGTCCAATTATAAACTCTGTTGACTATCTTAAATTTCATTTTCTTCTAGCTTGCATTGGATTGTAGTGAAATGTATGATCAGCTTCCTTTTTCTGTCATTCTCTCAATATTGGTTTGCAGTCTTTTCCCTGTGTTCTCTTACTGTCCTTCCTGAACTCCAATTGAAAGCTAGCTATATGACAACTACTTCCTTTTAGATATTCAAACCATTACTTATCAGTGCGTCTTTGTTCAGTTCGGTGTTTTGAGGAAAAGTCTTTTAGGATTTTATTATTACATTGTTGGATCGTGGATAGGGGAGGAAACCCCAAAACATCCTTTTCCCATGAGATTTTATCTTTGAGCTGTGAACTGTGAGTTAAGAAGAAAGCATCGGTCACACTTTTTCTGTCAAAGTGCATGCTATCAATCCGTCTCCTATCTAGGCTAATGACTGTTTGTTTTTTTGCCAGAAGTTCAACTCAAGGATGTCTCATACGTAAAAGCCTGCCTACGCCCATTATGGTTTCTCTTTATAAGTCTTATAAGCTAAGCCAAGGAGATCAACCCGGTACTAGCTGTGTTTATTTGAATCCTGGGTAGTTGCTGCCAAGGTAACTATTCTCATTCCGGGGTTCCGCATAGCCTAGCCGACATCACTGCCACACAAAGATTAAAAACAAATCCCCCCCACACACGCCACGAAATAATGACCCAAAAGGGAACCTTTGAAGAAGGGGTGTAAGCAGCATTCTAAGCCTTCCAATGACATACTACTATACAGTATACACACACTAACATTGCTGGAGGCAAAGTTGGCAGATGTGCCCCTGAATCCCTACTCCTATGGCCTGAATCAGTGTTTACTGACTCCCTGGCAAAGCCAAGGTTCATTGGCCTTAATGCTAATCATCATCACCCACATGGGTGTATTTCCTAGGAATCTTGAAATGGCACGCCTTGAACTGTAGCTGTGGCAGTGATTGTTGTCTGCCTGTCCTATGAATTAAGCAACATTTAAAATGCTTACATTATGCTTTTGTCAGTTTATGATTAATCTGATTAATATCCATCTTGCTGCTTGGCAGAAATGGGGGGGAAAAAAAATCCCCTCACAACTTTTGCGAGACACGGTTAGAGACTGTAGCGTTCAATGATTGGGGAAGAGTTGTCTGGCTTGAGAGACTAGTCTTGACCCAATGGGACTTGTGGTCATCCACTTTTGCCCATGTCTACAGGAAGTGCTACCAGCTGCTAGTCATCTCTGCACTTTTTGTACTGTAAGTTGTTGTGTAAATTGTAAAATGTCTTCAATCTGTCATCTGGTCTGTCAATCTGTCATCTCACACTCCACACAGGACTGCCTTTGCATTACGTTTAGTGCCATGCAAATACAAATGTAGCCAGACTAGCCACAGCATTTGCATGTCACACAGTTGTAATAAGCGTACTTATCAGTCTTCACTGAGGTTGAGATTGGAGACTTTGTGTGGACAGGATTTGGGGCCAACATATCGGACCTCTAGGCCTCTTGATTTAGCTTAAAGTAAATAAATAAAATACCATGTTAGATTTGGACTGGGTGTCTTGTGGGAATAGTCAATATTAGGCCAATTTGTTTTAAGTACCCAAGGTACTTAAAAGAAGTTGGTAAGTAAGGAGTGTATGTTTGTATGTACTTTTGTTACTTGTAACTATGTCGGACGCCTACTTCGTTGAAGTAGACTCACACCTTGAGGTCTTTCTTACGAGGTCACCTGGGGCATCTTTCTCCTGCTGATGGGCATGACTTTATTTCATTACATTTTTCTTTTACAATGAATGCCATCAGTCCTGTATATATTATTAGCTACATTCTATGGGGGTGTGTGTGTGTGTGTGTGTGTGTGTGTGTGTGTGTGTGTGTGTGTGTGTGTGCCAATTGAGAGGCTATGATCGATAGGTAGCACGATAGGGAATGAAGCAACAGCTATCCACTTTGGCGTTAAGTATGCCTGCCCTACCAGCCATTTTAGCAAAGCCAGCCACTCTTTTAGAGGTATACTTTTAAAGCACCAGCTGAGCCGGTGGATAACGACGTGCGGGAGGTAGCTAAGGCAGATAGGTGTTTGTAGTTCTGTTCTGAGCCATGTTTGTCAGGCGGCTCTGTTAGTTGAGCAAACAATGATGTTGACACACCCAGAGTTTCGGCAGTTATGTGGCAGACAGGTCTGTGAAAGACTGCCCACTCCCTCGCATGTCATCGTCTGTCTACTAGCTTTTCATGACTGACATGTATGGGCCCTCTTTATAGCTTCTTCATAACCCTATATGGTCTGGATATTCTGTGACAAAAGGGTTAGTGTTTGCCATACTGCAAATTTCGTCCTACATTTTGGGCTGAAGTCAGGGTGGGATATTAACAGCAACCAGACAAAGATAGATTTAGATTTTGTTTTGTGATATGTCAAACACTTTTTAATTATTTAAATTGCTAATATTGCAATAACCATGTGTGAGTTGTATACATGATTATGGTTAAAATGAAACTGTTGACAGTTATACATCTACGTTATTTTCATGTTTATATTCTAAGATTATTAGCCTGTGCTTGTATAATAATTAATCATCTAACACTATGTATTTTACTAGATATTGACCATCGTGTTGTCTCTCTTAGATGAACATCAACGTGTGTATGTGACCATGTGAATTAATGGCACATCAGTCAGTGGTGTGTAAAGGCCTGTGTGAAGTGTTGCTCAACACGTCGCAGGACCGCGCCAAGCACCATTTGGGTTTGAGCATTCATACTGTATGTTTTGCCATCGATATGGTAATGAAAACCAGTAAACTGACATCCGCTGATAGTGCTTCAAAGCCCTCTTTTTTGACAAAAAAAAATTGTAAACAAAGTAGTACAGAAGCTTTTCTATAGAGAAGCAATGTAACTATAACATGTATCGTTCAGCCACTACTGTCTGACACTGCAGAGCATGCAGAGTGGCAGTGCAGAATGACATAGAGTCCAATCAGTCCATGAGAGAAACCCCATTTGAAGCAGCACTATGTATTTGGGGTATCAGTGGCCACTTTGGACACAAATAACAGGGCAGCCAACGTCTTTGACTTCATTACCCAAGAGTCTCTGCAAGCATGCCCGGCGAGAACGTGCTGTGATTGGCCAGTCTTCGCTTCGACTGGCAGTTCTGGTATTTGTCATCCTGGTATTTGTCATGGCACCAAGGTGCCATGACAAATACCAGGATGAAACTCATTGTCTCCCATATACATAGCAATACAGTCAAGCCCCTAGCAGGGTATTGTTATTGCTTAAACATGTAACTTTATAATTAATATAAAAAATAAAATAATATGCTATATAGTTGTTAAAAAGTTACATAGTGCAGCCATTAACAGCCATTTACACTTAAATTTACATTTATTTTTATTATTTACATTTCTTTTTGTTATTCACCTGATTGTAAAGTGCTATTATATAGGTACATTTATTTTGCTGCATGATTCAGTTTGTGGTTATTAGCTGCCAAGCCTGCCATATTTGCTGAAGTTGATGGAGATTGAGTGGCGATCTCATCATCTCATAGCCCGAATAGACAGTCATGCCATGGTTTGCTAACCGATCTTGTTCTGTAAGTTGTCAGGGAGACAGAAATAGCCTAGATTAGAAAATGAACAGAGGGACAACTTACATGTGTAAGGCGATGCCATATTGAATGTGTGAGTGGACATACATCATTAAAACACATTGTCAAACTTGAACCAAAAGCTTTATATTATGAAAACCGACAGACCAAACAGAGCGAGCGAGCGAGTGACTGTCTTCGGCATTGCATTTGTCTGCCTGGTTCTTTAATCTTTAGCCGCCCTTTCCCCCTTCCTCTCTGTCTCTTTCTCACACACACACACACACGCACACGCACACGCACACACACACACACACACACACACACACACACACACACACACACACACACACACACACACACACACACACACACACACACACACACACACACACACTCTGTTATCCTTAATACCGGATTTGTCCACAGACAAGTATCAGTAAGCAACTGATGACTTTTTTTACAAACTCAAGTGGAGGAAACGGAGTACAACAATAGACCACAGAGAGAAGAGAAGGAGATAGCCATCTACAGTTTAAAACCCTGCTTTGTCAAAGGTTATAACCTACTCAATATGGTTTGGCAATTACTGAGTATGATTTTCAAAGGGCGGCTGTGAATAAAAGCACAGTGGAACCTTACTGCACCAGGTCTATATTACTGCCCAGGTTCAGTGTAAACCCATGTGAGGTTAGGTAAATGGTTTGGTACCAGAGAGGCTATGATAGTCATAGAGATAACAACATAGGAGTGACATTTAATTAAGAATCCTCATTCCAGAATGGTACGAGCCCAGGACTAGTGGAGTCATGTTTTTGCTATAATTCTAACCTATGGTGCAAGAGGCTTATGTCTGTCCTTGTCTTTTTGTAACTAATATCAGCACTGTTCTTATTCAAAGTAATGTATAGCCGGCAGTGGCTCAGGAGGTTGCTCAGAAGGTAGAGCAGGAAGGTTCCTGGTTCGATCCCCAGCTCCCCCTGTGTTAATGTTGAAGTGTCCTTGAGCAAGACACTGAACACCTAACTGCTCCTGATGAGCAGGTTGGTGCCTTGCCTGGTTTCCTTTGGATGAAGGCAGGCACTATATAAATATTACTCTGTCTAGATTTGAATGAAAAATAACTCTAGTTCTCTCTAGACATGGATTATTCTGTTTGTGAACAGCTAATCTCCGGCACTGATGGACCGGTCGCAGCGAAACTGTGCACACACGCTCCCTGAATGCCAGTGCAGAACCTGTCCCAATTTTTTTCGATCTGCCTGTTATAGCGCCACCAGGATGTCGATTTAAAATATATATATATATATTATTACTCCTACAGATTTTGTCCAAACATCACGCAAATCCGTACACATGATCTCTATAGTCATTAAACAAAACGTGTCTTTCAGATTTTTCATATTCCATCCACATGTTATGGAACATAGGCACATGGTAAGATGACAACAATGTGTTATCTAGACTTCACTAGATGTGATGAATAGGCTATCTGGTAAATGTACTTGGTATGCTAAGGAATGCCAGTGTGTGGTTGGTTGGTAAGGTTTACTTTGAGCTCCACGTTAGCCTATCTAAATCTAACTTGCAAACAGAACTGTAATGATATCTAGTTTACTAACTTTTTTGTAGTTGTACTTGACCCATACGTGAAAAACAAATCTCTTTTCTATGCAATAGGCTACTGACGTGTGGTAATGCCAGCCTCCCTGGTCCTTGTAAACATTTTAGTGCTGCAAAGGCAAAAAAACATATAGCTGCAGTGCCCATATGTGGCAACTGTAAACAATACAGGGAAAATGGTGGATGGTTACTATCATTGATGATGTAATTTCTCATGTAATACTGTTTCTATGGCAACAAACTGCAACACACTCCACTTGGGCTTCCAACCAATCATATTATGCAACATTTTATGACAGCGTCTGTGACCTTTCATTCTTTTTGGGGTATGCCGCCTGCGACGGTCCTATGGCTGGGCGATATGACTTCAAAACAATATCATGATTGTTTTAAAAAATTGCCTCGGATTAATGATTAATGATATACGGTATGAATGTGTATGTATATATTATATATATAATATATATATTTATATATAAGATAGTGAAAATAGCAGATCTACTTAGCTCACAATGTGTGACGCGTTGTTAACTTATAGATAGGCTGTTTTCACTTTTGCACGCCACCATTATACAACAAAGTATAATTAAGTGGTTAATAATCAGCTTAATCAATTCAGTCGATTATAACAATCTATTTGAATGTTTTCATGACGATTCGTTGATAATAAGAAATAAAACAGAAAATAAAAACATGCCCAGCCCTAGTCCTGAGAGAGATTTTTGTTGTGTGGAGTGATACAATTTATGTACAAAAGGTAAATTGGCCTCGAGTCCTTGACATAGTAACAGCTCTGTATTAAATCGGAGATGGAACACAATTAGATTTCATCCAAGGAGCACTTGAAAAGTTACAGATCGTCTTGGCAACGGGAAATGCCGCAATTTCCCTGTACTGCACATGTTGGAGGTTGGAGGGAGCCAAAATAGACGACAGGATTAAAAAGGACACATTTTCCTTTTTTTTGAAGGAAAAATAAAAGCATGTTCTAAAATCTGCAGTAGATTCTCATACCTAGGTTAATACACACATCTCTCTGTTTGTGTCTCACTGTCTTGCCCCTTTAATGGGACCTAGATCCCTGGTTCTCAATCTCAACATGGCGATGGTTAGAAACCAAACCTTATACAGTAGGTCTGTAACTTCGAGAGTGTACAAGTGGTTGCTATTGTATTGGTTGGTGTATTTGTACACCCTCAGTTTCGTTGTATCCGTTGTCGGAGTACTTAGTGCAGTCCCAACACTGCCGCACACTAGTTTTGGACGCGTTTTGGACAATTGCTGATTCGACCGACTTCACACCGGGGCACGGAACCCCCTTAGGTCCTTGACTCCTCTGTGACACACATGGTTCATAGTACTTGGAGGCCAGTCTATGATGTCACTCTTATGACGATGCTTGTCGGAACGCATGCCCCTTTGCCTATGCAGTACTGACGTCATATTTATGACATTCGGGCTCTATATGGGGATTCGCGGATTTATAAACACTAGAGGTTCAGGCCGCTATGCAGCAGCCCCCACACCTACGTTGAACCGGCAATCTGACCAATATGCCCATATATAGAGATCTCTGTATCTGTCAGTCCTTGTCCCTTTTATGCCCATATATGGAGAATGAGATCGCTGATATCAGTATATGCCCATATATGGGCATGCCCCCTTTTGTTCCATGACGACACATTGAGGTTAGACAACACACTTTGGCGTAGCTGCATTGGGAACTCCTTATATGCTTATGGTTGAGTCATGGAGACATGAGCGTTACGACATGGCGACATGCCAATTTTTGAATAGGATACTTCTCCAGTGCTTCCAATGATGATTTTCCCAATTATTTTCTGCCTTGTTTGCCTCTTCTCTGGGGGTTGGGGATTGTCCTGGCCAAACCGCAACTATAACACATACTTTGTAAAAGTGTACAAAATGTAACCAAATGGACCCATATGGTGACATTTGTACTCAGCGTGAGATTAACACGCACGATTTTAGAGTTTATAGCCAGGATGGGGGGGAAGTGGGTCATCTTGTGACACGGTCACGGGAAATGAATAAGGAAGAATTTTATATCTCTCCCACACACATGCTCCGTGGGCAGGCTTTGCTAGAATTATCCAAAGCAGCTGTCCTCTGTAGCATCACTCATTCAGTCACTTAGCTTTTTGCAGCACAGAACAAACATGGCAGTCAGTCACACTTCATGGTCAAATTGATCACAGTAAAATACGCAGTGTTAATTGAACTCTGACAGTGTATCTGTAACCAAATGGTCCTGGTTATTACATACATTTGCATACCTCTGAGTTACAAATGGATAAAGTGCACTCACAATTTTACTGCGTAAGTTAGAACAGTGGATCAGTCAATCTATGTGTGCCCTTTCAGTCAGTCATTTGGTGGCCTGGAGGTAGTGTGTGTGTGCCCCAACATTCTGCTGAGGTGTTCATCACAGCCTTGTTGTCCTCACTATGCGAGGGAGGAAGTCTTCAGGAATAATTTACCTTTCACCAAGAGAGGCCTTTCTCCTCTCCTGTCAGATTCACCACTTCTCTCTCTGTCTTTTTCTCTATCTCTCTTGCTCCCTCTCTGTCTCTCTCTCTCTCTCTCTCACACACACACACACACACACACACACACACACACACACACACACACACACACACACACACACACACATACACATACACATACACATACACATACACATACACACACACACACACACACAGTCACTTACAGTACTTACTCATTCCTTCCTTCTAGCTTTCCCTTTCAGCCCGTTCTCTTCTCTTAAACAGGGAAGTCAAACTTTGCCCCAAGTTATTGGCCTCCATTTAATTTGGAGCGGAAATACCTCCCGAGGCCTCTGGCTGGCTGGAGCAAATGAAATGGATCCGTTTTGACCGTGTTTTTTGGTCATTCCGAGTTAATGGTTATTCAGTAGAATGAGTAACGGCCTGTTTGGTGCATGGCATGGGCATAGTGACACAGTTCTACTCCAGTGGCCAGACATGGCTGTGTGATCACGGGGTTTCTCCTTTCCCTGTGTCTGTTAGGAATCGCTGCGTCGTTGATTTCGTAATCGCTCATTTAAGTCTCTCCCAAAGCTGGAGCACCGCAGCAGCGTCCATGACACAAGATCATAGGCATTAAAAAAAAAATCAGCAACGTATTGGCCAATGTTTGCTGTAATTGTGATTTTGTTTATTGCAAACACTTGACAAAATAGATTTTCTTCCAATTAATTATTTTAGGATGGATTACGAATGTACCCTTTGACCCCTTAACCTCTTAACCTGTGTCTTTTTAGAAATGGATGGGCTGGTAGATGACCGTATGTGCATTGACCACATGATTGTAATGTCCTGGTTTTATTCTGGTGTTGGAGATCCTTTCCTCTTCTCTGTACTCTGCGCTGTCTTGTCTAAATAAAAGAAGTGTAGCCCATCAACACGTCTGCTGGTGCGTTCTGCTATGTGTTTGAGTGAGTTCAATAATACATGAGTTGTCATGGGAACTGACATCATCCCCCAGGAGTAACACCATTTACTGTACAGTAGGTCGTCCCTGAGTGATTTTTTTTTTGCAGGATGAGAATCTCTTGATTCTGGCTGAACCGTGGGGGTGTGTGTGTGTGTGTGTGTGTATTGGTCATGTCATAGGCTAGGCCAGTAATTTCACTGGATTAAACAAACATGGATAAAAAAAGACAGTTTGGTCAGTTTATATCTTTTATCAGACAGAGATTTTCTGTCTTCTGATATTTCTCCCATGACTCTCTCCTTCTTCATACTCTGTATTTTCTCTCGCACCACCTCTCTTTACTCAGTTCTTACATCACATCCTAGCACTTCGTCCCCCTTGCCCCAGCCCCCCATCCCTTCCCAAGGGATGTGTCTAGTTGCTGCTAATTCTATCCCCGGATCATGGATATATTATGTCTGAAGGGGAAACTCCAATGTTGCCTGTCCTGCTTTCTGATAATGAAACTAAAACTAAGTATTTTCAAAAACTCTAGCAAACCCGCTTTAAAAACAAATCAAAACTGAAATTGAAAACACAAAGTCAAAACAAAATCAAATCAAATCAAATTTGAAACTATAATAACCTTGCTGTACAGGTCCGGCAGTGCTTCTGTCAAACTTTCATCATCTTCGTTAGAAAAGGAACCACTTTACCTTGTGAACTGGAGTTTTCTAATATGAAGCACACATATCTAATCGGCCACTCAGGTCATGTGATGCCACCCACTTCACCCTCATGAAACGTCTAGGTCGATAACCCAGCTGTCTGACTCTTGTTTGTAGGTGTAACCACCTGGATTCGAACCTGGGTCTCCCACATGGAAACCCAGACAGATATACCCCTCTAATCCCCCCCCGGACAAGGGAGATATTGGGCTACAGGACGACTCAAGAGTCAGTCCCAAGCCAGCCGTAGCTTTTAGGCACAAGTGAGTCCAATTGGAGAGGAAATCTCTCAGCGTAAAAGGCCTTGAGAGGGCTTAAAAGCTGCAGCAGCCACTCTGCTTAAGAAAGCAGTTGTTATGCAACAAGCCCATTTCATTTTACTCTCTGGTCTGGCTTGCCCTGGCCTGTCATTTGTGCCAAGACAGCAGACACGGCACTACCATTCAACACAGGAAGCAGACAGACAGACAGAACAAGGAAAAAGAACAGGGAGCAAGGAGTGAGGGGAAAAACAGAGGGAGAGCGTAACGAAGAAGGTTTATGGGCATTTCCCTCAGTCTAAACTAAAATGGTGACACATGTAACATCTTAATGTAATAAGAGAACTATGTTTAGTCTTTAGATTGATTGATGTCCAGTCCTTGACATTTTTGAAGAAATGCTTGAATGCAGTGAAGTGAGCCTGGGTACATTTAAGTAAGAGGAGACCTTCTGAGATACAGAGAACAAAGTGTTGGGGAAAGAGAGAGAGACATGCCTCTGGAGAGAGGGGTGACGAAGAGGAAGAAACGATAATGAGAGTGAAAGACAGAGCAATGAAGATTCATGCAGTGAGCCAAAACAAACATATAGGGTTCTCAGTGTGTGTTCATACCCATTTGTTTCTGCACGATGGAACAACTTTTCTGTCCATTTCTATGTGTGTGTGTGTTTGTGTGCTGACCTCTGATCCCTTTGCTCTCTCACTGCTAATGTGTGTCGTAGTTGTACTATTGTCTCTAGCATAGAAACAATTAGCTGAACAATGTTATGGAGAGGCTATTACAATACTAATCCTAAGGTGGCAAGGGCTAGATAGATCTCCAGGTTGTGAAAATGAGGAGGGAATGTAAGCTAGGTGTAGAACAATTGCCACAAGAGAGCAAATCTTGCTGAAGCATATTGCTGTATACAGTAACACCCAATACGTCTTTGTGTTCTGTGGCAAGACAGACTGACATTTCCACTGCTGGGAATCACTTATATTTGTCATTTTTAGCCCCACTGCTAGTGAGGCTAAAAATTTACAAATATAAGATATACTTATGTACTAATAGCTAAGCCGTACTTATATGAATACAGTGTTCATTAATTTGCTAACACCCCACCATGTTTCTGTGCTCAGGTACTGGGGAGAGTGGCAAGAGCACCTTTATCAAGCAGATGAGGATCATCCATGGGACAGGCTACACAGATGAGGATAAGAAGGGCTTTACTAAGCTGGTCTACCAGAACATCTTCACATCCATGCAAGCCATGATCCGCGCCTCTGAGGCCCTCAAGATCCAGTACATTTATGAGCAAAATAAGGTGTGTAATAAAAGAAAAGTGTGGCGCAGATGAATCTCCTTAACGATTGTGTTTCTGTGTATTTCTGTCATGCTCATCTGCGTGAACAGCATTGAGCAGAGATGTCTACTCAATTGTCAGGACCTGTTGTGAGGACCTCACATTACATCACCGGTTACATGCTTGTTTACATGCTGGACTGTAGCTGCATTACACACCATTCTCCCTGGACACATTTTGAGAGCAGCGTCCACTCCCCGCAGATGTTGAAGTCCTCAAAGGCGATCAAACACGTAGACTTTTTCTCTCTTTCCACCTTGGCCTTGACATTTCCATGTCACTCAATGGACCCATCAATATGTAAATTACCCGACCCCTAACAAGCAAACAAACAGTATAACAGAGAAATTACACACGGCGGGGCTTTAAACGTAAAGGATGGCATTATGAATGAATTACTTTAAACCATAATGCTTTGGTATATATAATAAAGTGCGCACTGGAGAGCTGTCATTCTATTTGGCATTCTATTGATCAATGCAATTTATGAGTTGTCACAGGCAAGGAAATATAAAGTATTCTGACGCCAAATTGCTCCTCTTCTGATATGTCTCACTACAAGAGGAAAAGACTCGCGTTCCGACGTTCATAATCGGGCCTTCGGCAGGAAATTTGTCGGTGCCACTCGGTGCTAGAAAAATTGGGCTGAATTTGTGTAGTCTATGCCGGAATTATTCTTTTTTTTAATGTTATTTTTTTTTAAGTTATTTTTGATAGGCACAGTGGGTTGAAACAGGAAACACAGAGAGTTCAGCAAATTCCACAAGTTTGGGAATCAAACCAGGGACAAACCCCAACCACTAAGCCACCGGGTTGCCCCATAGATGGACCAATTTGGTTTAAATACAACAAATACAACTCTGTTGTGCAGTTTCTTGCACAACAGAAACTGCATCTGCCCATTTCACAGTTGGATATTTTTTTCTGCATAGTTCTGGGAATGAAAATCCAAATTCACTTATACTTATCTCTGGGTGTTTGCATCCCTGATCTTACCATCAAATGACAACTCATTCAGCTTCTATACAGAGCATGAATATATTCTCGATTACATTCTCGAAGCATTGGTCCAGAGGCAATTTTGCCAACCAAGAACGTATTTGGTTCAGGAACTAGCTCCAGCACTGGCCCTGTGTCAGTGATGATACCAGTGTCTGTGCCTCTATTTATGACTGTATGCCTCTAAATGTAGTCATTGTCTTTGGCCATGTGAGGCATTAATCTCGCTGGAGGACATTGTTTAATTTAACAACAGCAGAATATGAGGTAAATAAAATTAGCTCCCTGCCTCCCTCCTTTGCCAGTGAATCTCTGTTGAACTGTAGTTAACTTCATGCAGTTAACTACATTAACGTAGCACCTCTCTGCTCATCCACCCTAGTTTGAACTTCCTCACTGCTGTTGTTGGCTGGGCCAGCAATCTGAGCGTCCAATTGTCCAGCCTGAAGCTCATAATTCAGCTTAGTTAAAAGCAAGCCATATTCAAATAGAATAGACCATAAAAAAGACAGTAGTCCAAGTTGTAAAATATAATGGTCTGCTATTTTTCCAGTCTGTGGCCAGCCATGGCCTGATGGCAGTAAGTCGTAAGTTCACAGGCCACAATGTGAATCTTGAGCGTTGATGACGAAGTTCAATCTGAAGCGACCAAGGTTACTCCCTTTTAGCTTAGTAGTTGAGCTAAAGCATTGCATATTTAATTTAGCATATACATGTGCCTTTGTGATCTTCTTGTATTTGTGTCCCTTTTGTTTCCTGTATAAGGCACTTGACAAACCTGTTTGTTGAATGTGCTTTATAAATATATCTGACTTGACTAGCATACTCTACATACAACACTGACCTTTTCTCTTTGCTCCACGCCTCCAGAATAATGCCCTGGTGGTGCGTGAGGTGGATGTGGAGAAGGTGTCGTCATTTGACCATCCTTACATTGGTGCAATAAAGCAGCTGTGGGCTGACCCTGGCATCCAGGAGGCCTATGACCGTAGGAGGGAGTACCAGCTCTCGGACTCCACCAAATAGTACGTATACAGTATAGTACATATTATCTGGGCTAGAATTGTAAACAGCACGTGGTACAGTAAGACATTAAAGCTAAAAGGATAAAACAAAATGGTCCTGGGGACTTCCATTTCCATTGGGGTCCTATGTATTCAATTCATCAACGTGGCATACATAAGGCATTCTGCTATATCTGTTAATACACACACACACACACACACACACACACACACACACACACACACACACACACACACACACACACACACACACACACACACACACACACACACACACACACACACACACACTGCCACAGAGGAGTTATAGCAGAGAGAATAGTCGGGGAATAGGAGGAGGAAATGTAGACAGGCTTATTAACGAATGCTAATAATATCAGAACTAATTCCACTTTTCATTAATCCAGTCTAATTTAGTTGACTTGAGGAGCTGAGGTCTGAGATGGAATCGTGCTGATAAAAGGTTGCATTTGGTACCTTGTCATTATGCACTTGATCATCACCACTGTGGTCAACCCTGTTTTATTTCACACACAGTACATACTGTATGTTTTAGTCAGAATGACTTGGTTGGATTTGGAGCAAGACTTCTCGACTACAGAGTAACAGACATTACAACAGCTGTAGAAGAACTACGGCAAGTCCCTAGGGGAAAACTATACCTGACCATAACACTCGAGGGCACATTGCTCCATACGAAAAGAAAATATGTAAAACTTCATCACTGAGAGAATACCATGTTCCGTCGTGTTCCATCAAGCTGTTATACGTATATATTTTCTCTTCCCTAGATGTTAATTCCTTGGCCAATTTCACTGTCAGAACAAATCTGTCAACATTTATATTTAGCCAGCTAAAGTAACTCATTAGCCAAGTAGCTGGGGAGGTGGCTGGTGTATTTGTGTTATGTTATGGAAGCTAAGGCTAACAGATACATTGGTATCTGATATGATTTTGTCCGAAAAATAGGCTTGGGGTAATTTAAATATTGTTCTATTTGTGTTTTTTCCATTTATAGCTATTTGTAATTATTCAATTCAAGTTTACTATATCAGTGCACTGATGGAATTTTGGACAGTGAAGTTAATTGTTAAACAGTAAAATATCATGCCTCAATTACATATCTTTGTCACAAGAGTTTTATAACCACACTTGAGGTTACATTAACCTGTTGCTTGAGACCTGTTGCTACCTATACGTTGTTATACCTTTCAATCCGGATGCTACCTCTGTGTCTCATTAGTTGTTGCTATAATATAGCAACATCATTTTTTATTTTTTATTTTTAGTAAGAATTTGAACGTTTTCAGAAAACTATGGTTAGGTTTTAGAAGGCGTTTTTAGAATCGGCCTCAGGTCTAAATGGGTTAAAAAAGGAAAATAAATAAATATAAACCTTTTGTGTACATCGTTCTCCGTAATCAGCCCCCAAAAATCAGTATTGGTCAGACCTTTCTTGATGATGATTTCTTGTCCCAAACAGGGTTGAATTTGCCCAGGGTTGAATGTTTCTCCCCGGTTGAAAGTATTTTATTTTTATAGGGAAAAATGTTCGGGTGTGAGAAAACGGATTTCCACGTACCCGTCTGTGTGTGCGTGTGTGTCTATATGTGTCTGTGTGACCTCACAGTGTTGAGATTGTGCACGCGGGTGTGTGTCTTTAGTCACATGTCCATTCCACTTCATTCCACAGTTACCTTAGCGATTTAGAGAGAATAGCAGCATCCGGATACATGCCCACTCAGCAGGACGTGCTGCGGGTTCGAGTGCCCACCACCGGCATCATTGAGTACCCATTTGACCTGGAGAATATTATCTTCAGGTACTGATGGCAAATGCAGCTGCTGTCTCTGGTTGGTTGGTGTGGTAGAGTAACCAGCCATTTAGA
Source organism: Gymnoscopelus microlampas (assembly GCF_963454915.1). NCBI lineage: Eukaryota > Metazoa > Chordata > Actinopteri > Myctophiformes > Myctophidae > Gymnoscopelus > Gymnoscopelus microlampas. The sequence continues at coordinate 38,949,606 of NC_139946.1, forward strand.
AGCCGCCGATGCCGCCAATGTTCATTCACCACTGCTGCACAGCCCAGCTTGGCACCATCGCTCAAACACATCCCTGATGGCACTCTCTCTAAGACTGACGTAACTATTTAAACCCCTATACCTGGTTGCCCGGAGCCCTTCAGGGCTATATACTGGAGACTTTTCTGTTTTCACTCTACATTAAATGTCGTTGCTGAAAATAGCCCATCTACAACCTCACATTGCAACGCAACGCATTGTGAGCTTGTAAATCGGCTATTTTCTGCGAACGCGTTCCCCAGAGTACAACCTTAACAAGCCTAATTATTATATTCACTCCAGAAGCCAAGCTTAAAGGTAGGGAAAGTAAGTGTTAAAGTAAGTGTTAAATAGCTCCATATTCTGAATAGTACTCATTGCTATTGAGTGTTGGTTCAGTAAAGGTCGCTCTCCACCAAACAGACAACTACAGATTACTACAGACTGGCAGTCGAATGAAGTTGGGAGATCAGTCGGTAGGAAGGTATGAAAAAAAAGTTGCTGACTGCACCTGAGAGCCGACACCGACAGACAAACACATGAACATGTACATGCTTAAATCATTTGAGAAATTATAAAGATAACTACTGCACTGCAGGGTGCTTAGGTCATGGGAACAAGGTTATCTGTATTTAAACTATTTTGGTGTATCATCTTATATATTTAATGCTAATTAAAACAATAAACGCTGCGTGCCTGCAGCAAGCGGCAGCGCAATGCACACGCAGCCATATAATTTTGCTTCAACTAATGATAAATATAATAAATAGCTAGAATGATTGATTGGAAAAAAATTGAAGCCTGTCATTTCTGTTCGAGGAGCCTGCTGTAGGATAGGGAGTTTATTAAATAGCTGGAGAGATGGGGAGACCCCTGTTACTGAACAAACACCCAGTCTATAGTAATGTATAGTATTTCTATCAGAATATAGTGCTTTAACCTTATTAACAAAAAACTTTTTTTTACCCCAAAAATAATATAATTTTTTGCACTTTAATTATGGAGATGAGAGGGTACATTTTTCAATTGTTTAGTCTTTGAGAACTGCCATCAAGGATGATGCATCCTTTCTAAGAAAGTGGGGTGGTGAGAGCTCATGAGGTGTGGGAAAAAGGAAATGCCCCCCCCCCCCCCTCCATAACTCTTGGGAATGTTTCTTGTTACATCTGGACTGCGCTGCACTTTTCCTTTTTGGATGGGGTATATCGGCTGCAATGCTTCACTTTCTCCTTCTCTCTGTCTCTTGTTGTTCTTCCTTTACCCCTAGCTATCTAAGTGCTCTGGATCGTATTGCTGAACCGTCCTATCTACCAACCCAGCAAGATGTTCTTAGGGTTCGAATCCCAACCACTGGGATCATAGAGTACCCTTTCGACTTGCAAAGCATCATTTTCAGGTAGAGGAAGTACTACACTATTTTGACTAACCACTATCTCCCCATTTGTCTACCCATCTGGTATTGTCTTTAGCTAATAAAAATGGCAATGTGCTCTCCATGTTGGTGTCAACGTAAATGAACATTAACCGTACTTATCGGATCACCCGTGGCTCGCTTTTACAGCGGTTTACGCATTTCAGCCTCAGTGGTTCACGTACAGTATTGGAGTATTAAAGAGTTCTACTTGTTAGCAGCTCCCTGTAGTCTATGTTGGAAATCAGTGCTTTATCTTTACTCAACAGACTTTATCAAGTTGTTTGTGGATAGTCTGAATTTATGTGTTAGTAGCAGTGTTGATTTCGTCGACTAAAAACTATGACGAAAAATGTTTGTCGACTACCTTTTTTTCACTGACGAAAACTAAATAAAAACTAAGCTACGATGATTAAGACTAAATATATTGACAATTTTGTCAACAAATAAAAAATAGACTAAGATGTTAGTGAGGGACGAGTGGAGAAGAGATCCAGTAGAACTAAAAGACGAGTCATTTTATGTTTGGTTGCGCTTGGGTGTTTTGCTCTGAAAATAGCAGATCTACAAGCTCACAACGTGCCACGCTGCCTGCAACGCGTTGTGAGCTTGAAGATCGGCTATTTTCAGCATGCAACCAAGTGAAAAATCAGCCATTACGACGCCATCAATGCCTGCCAAAATACATTTTAGTCGACTAAATCAACTGTAGATTTAGTCGACTAAAATCTTATGATATTTAGTCGACTAAAACTAGACAAAAAATAAAACATTTTAGACGACTAAAGTATGACTAAATGGAATTTTATTCAAAAGACTATGACTAAAACAAAATCAAAATTTGCTGTCAAAACCATCACTGGTTAGTAGCACAGAGGCTCTGTTCTGAGATCGGCAACACCCGCTTGGGCAGGTTTCCGAGCTGCGTGCTAAGAAATTTGTATTGTAAATCCACAGTAGTCCCAGGCAGTATTGGTGATGTAACCAGCCTGACAAGTGTTCTGTGTCACCTGGGGCAATCAACCCCCCTGGACTTTGCCCAGGGAGAAACTGTGGAATGGTCACCAGCACACTGCTTGATCTCTCCTTCTCCCCTGGAAAGAGAGTGGATCAGGAAACGTAGAGGAAGCCAGGGAATGAGAGCGATTACAAAAGAGTGCAAGTAGATTGGAAGCCATCGAGTCAGCCCCCTCCCACGCTTGGCAAGATTAGAAATAACCACTAACTAGGAGGATGGACTGAAGAGGACCCCAGTACTGATAGGCTCTGCTCTGCTGCTGGTGAATCACTATGTTCTGGGTTTTATTCAGGTAACACTAAACCGATCTGAGGTATAGTTATAAATATGAGATGTCAAAAATTAACACTACTGTACGTTAAGTTATAAAGGAGAGATATGGTCCTAGGTTGATATAAAGAACTTTACACATAATGTGGAAAGGGGTACCACCTCTGTGTCTGAGTGAATATTCAAATTAGGCGTTAACAAAAACATTTAGGCGTAGAGAAGTGTACGTGAATTTTAGGAGGAGCCTTCTTGATACAAGGGGAAGGGTGTCCCTGCAACCAGCTAATAGTAAGAAACAGTATCAAAGCACATGATACGAGAGCTCTCCGCTGCAGACTGGTGCTTGCGGGATGCCAGCTTCAACAAGGCAGCTTTTCATTGACAAAAATCTCCATTAAACTAATGCCTTATTGAAGTACTAGAAAATGGCATTTCTCCGGGCTCATGCTCTATAGGAGAGCTTATCATTATAAGTAGGCCACTCATCCTTGCTGGAGGAAAAGGAGGTCGTCTGATGGGAAAGAGTTTTATTTTAGGAAGACTCTACCGGAGGACCCCATTTATCAAACCCCTCCCTCCAAGCGCACAATCACTGGCTCGGTCCACCTTTACGTTGAGTGATGCACCTAATCCCCAGTGACACCGGGACTCAGTCAGACGCTATTCTGTGTTAAAGGGAATGTAATATTAAAGTGAGTCTTTAACAGATTAGCGTTATCAGTGTTCGTCATCGTTTATAGTAGAAGCCGTCGAGTTATTAGAGCTGCCAGCCTTAAGGGAAAGGATTGGGGGGGAGGGGCCTCAATTCCATCTCTTGCCCGTCTCCCACATTCGTCCCTCTGTACCCTCATTGCTTTTCCTAATCTCATCACCATGTAAACCCCCCCAAAAACAAAACAAAAAACAAATAATAAATAAATAAAATAATTCTGTTTTCCCTTTCCATCTCCCTTCATATTTCCCTTTTACGTTCTCTCCTTTTCTCCTTATCTACCGTCCTCCTCGTCTCTTACTGCTCAGCTTGTGTTCCACACTGTCAGTACTTGTGCTTGTATGTAGACGAATGTGCTGCAGACTTGCTTTTTGGGCGCACCTGCATCCACTTAGTTGAGAATGAGGGAGAAGGATGGAGCTCTTTTTCACAAACACATTTCCTCCTTTCATTTTGTCTTTGCCCTGTTTAGTTGCACACACCACATAATCCTGAGTGTACTGTGTTAATTGACACTCAGGATTTTGCAGTGTAGGTGAATTAACTTTCCTCTGTTCCTGTCTGTGATCCACACTGCAGATGTTGTACTTGCACTTTTTAAATATTGCTTAAGAGTTGCTTTGATTAAAACAATATGATCAGCTTTTGGATATTAATATTGGATATTAAGACATTTTTTATTTTTCATGGATCATAACATTACTTTAAAATGTTAATGAATTTAAACTATTTTACTTTAAGCATTTTACTATTTCAGATTGGATGCCTCTTTGCAATGACAAATCTTCCATTTTAAATTGGGAAGGAAAAACATCTTTGTTGTCCTCATTTGACCCATATCTATGCTGGTGGCTTGATCCTAGCCAGTCACATCAAGTGGTTCTCCTCTGATGTTCTTATCATCTTATAAGATGTAATCCTTGCAATTGGGACAGGTGTTTTGTGAAAGTTTGATATGTGAGAAATTCCGAATATTCTAGGGGGAAATAATATAGTGACACAAGTCCTCTAGAGGCTCAATTTACCATTCAGACGATTGAATAACAATATGCAACTGTTCTTTGTCCTGGTTCTCATTGGCTGCGCTCGGTGTCCCCATCTTGGTTCAATTAGGATGGTGGATGTGGGGGGTCAGAGGTCGGAGCGGAGGAAGTGGATTCACTGCTTTGAAAACGTCACTTCCATAATGTTCCTGGTGGCACTCAGCGAGTATGACCAGGTCCTGGTCGAGTCAGACAATGAGGTGAGTCACAGCCATTTGGATTGAAGCACATGCTTTGGTAAATATAGCCATTAGTATATGGACAGTCCGAACAGTTTACAGTATCTGCTGAAATATCTTGTATCAGCTCAATTCATTCAAAGTATACTGAAACATGCTGCATCTGACGGTACTCTGTAAAATAATTTAATTAATTAATTAATTTTACTCTTAAAGTGTAAAAATGGTTATGAAAAAATAGTAAAAGTAATAAAATGGATGGACTTGTGATTAACTCTGTGTTAGAGTAACACTTAGTGAAGATTCTTCTTTTTGCCATCATTCTTCATTTTGCCATCATGCCGTAATACACAGTATTACAGTTAGAGTAATTTGATTAGTTCCTGGTAAATATTTTGTTTATCTGAACAGTTTGTCTTTCTGACAGTAACCAATGAACAATGTAAGTAAGAGAAGTAACATTTCCGTTTCATAGGATAATGTGGCTATCCCTGGTGCTATTTAGTTGGTTTAAGCACCTAAATAGAACACTGACTTGGATGATAATGGGGAGAAGCAGTGTGTGAGAGTTGGATGTATGACATTGGGGTTATCAAATGAGGGAGATGTTGGGGAGGGAGGAAGAAGATATTTAATTATTTAGTTCCAGCAGATCTCAACAGTAAATTCTGGCTTTCCAGATCCACCTCTCTTCCCCTAAACTCAGCATTGATCAAATCTACAGTCCCCCTGCAAAACGGCTATTCATGGAAATAGCCATTCAATAAGTAGCACATGATGATTGTTATTGGTGATACTATTGAAAATACCCTCACAACACAGGGCCCCAATCCATTTACCTCTGAGAAGTTTCGTGTGTCAGCTCTGGCCCCTCTGACTGTACAGATGGAATTATAGCTAATGTAATCAGCCTGTGCATGCATTCAGCTCCTCTCACAACAACAACCCCTCTCTCTGACTTGGTCATATGACAACAAGGGGTCATAAACTAGGAGGCTGCATGTGTCTGTGTCTGCTGTGTATAAGCTCAGCTCCAAAGATAACCATACAGTAGCAGACAAGGACATCAGTCACCATCAGAATGATTTTTCAGGTTTTTTGCTCCTGTTCATCCGTCTGTGATCTGGGAACCCATTCGGTGAAAAGAAGATATATTTCTTTCCTTTGTTTCGCATCTGGGCACAACCTTCTTTTTTCGTGTTAAACAGGAACTCAGGTTTGGCTCCTCCCCCTTTCAGTCCATTACATCCGGGTGCTCCTGTTTTTATTCCTACTAACAACAACATTACATGTTTAAGGCAGAAGTGCCGACAGATTCTGCTGTTACCATTATCTTTCTTGAGAGATTAGTGAGCAGCTAATCTCAAGCACCATTGGTGTAAAAGTGTAAAACTTTGTATGCACACTCCCAGTAGAGTAGACCAAGTTAGAATCTCCTGGTGGCGCTATAACAGACAGCTTCACGATTTGGCCTTTAACTCTTGAGCCGTAGGGCATACAATCAATCCCCCCCCTGGATTCCTTGGATGATGACGCAACTCCTCATATACTGTAGGTCCCAGGCCAGCCATTTGTGCCAGACTGCATTTAGCGTTTTCTTCAAAACACTTTTTGCTACTACTTCTACAAATGTTGTCCAAAACTCACCCAACAGTACACATTATCTCTGTAGTCATGTGATCAAGATGTATCTGTCAGGTTTTTCATATTCCATTCCAATTGACTATGACTGACTGGGTTGGCAACCCAGCCTAGCCGAGATCTGAGACCACTTTTCTAGTTTCTTATGATTTGGGGTTTATGATCATATCCCTTGTATATAATGTTTCCAGTTTTTATCTTTTTAATCTCTCTTTATGTCCTTCCAGAACCGTATGGAGGAGAGTAAGGCTTTGTTCAGAACCATCATCACATATCCCTGGTTCCAGAACTCCTCTGTCATCCTCTTCCTTAACAAAAAGGACCTACTGGAGGAAAAGATCATGTACTCTCATCTGGTCGACTACTTCCCAGAGTTTGATGGTAATTCTTCTCTTCATTAGAACATTGGAAACCATGTCATTTGGTCAATCTGGTTTTATTTGAACAGTAAAATAGAGTGTGATGTTAACATAAGCCACCAGGTCAATAATGGCAAATATAGCCTGTAGCTGGTACATCTCTGTCCCATACTGTGCCAACGACTTTGACATGTAACCAACCATGTTTTGGAGGTTATTTTTCACTCAAAAACAATTTCTAATTGGCTGGTGAACATTTGGAAAACAGTGGCCACTGCGGTTGGCACCCAAAAAGTCATTTCATCACTCAGTGAAGAAAGACCCATTTCTTTTTCATGTATTTATTTTTCTGACGCTCTAACTTATGTACCCTAAATGCCTGACATGAGAAGGATTTGCTGTGGTAGAGTGGCATCTTGTGGTGAAAACGCCAAACTGCAAACAGCACTAGGCTGGAAATGGTATGCCTCTAAGTAACCACTGTATGGTCTTTGTCCCCAGGTCCCCAGTGTGATGGTCAAGCAGGACGAGAGTTCATCTTGAAGATGTTTGTGGACCTGAACCCAGACAGTGACAAGATCATCTACTCCCACTTTACCTGTGCCACTGACACGGAGAATATCCGCTTTGTCTTTGCAGCTGTCAAAGACACCATCCTTCAGCTCAACCTCAAGGAATATAACTTGGTTTGAAGGAGCAAAAGGGAGGGATGGGGAGGGGGGTTACCAGCCCCTACTTATTGGACAGTGCGCACTTGCATACACACTCAAAACACACATGCATCAAACCTACAACAGGTGATAGTGATGAGTAGTGTTTCATCTGTCCAATTCCGTCTCTGTTGGCTCCTTAGCATTCGGTTCACCCATTTTTAAAGATCTCTATGTACTTTAAAGTTCCAATCAGTTTGACCCCAACACACACACACACACACACACACACACACACACACACACACACACACACACACACACACACACACACACACACACACACACACACACACACACACACCACACTTGGCCCTTCTGCCCTCCCTTGCCACTGTAGCGCCTTGTCCCTCTGTTGGTACATTATCTACTGTGGGGCAGCTGTGACAATGCCTGTGTGGCTGACAAGCTCCTTGCATGGCTCCAGTATCGGCTCAAACCTTTGCTTTGCTTACCATCACTAGTAAAGTAGCAAGGGCTTTCACTACCATTGGTGCTGATGTTTAAGGGGGTAGAGTAGGGCATTTTAGGCAGTGCCAGGTGGAATGAGCGTACATGGAGCAAGGGCTCTCTCCCAAAACTGCAGCACCGGTTCTGTATCCTGGGCTCCAGACCTTGTAACCCCCCACCTCGCCTACATCTGCCCCACAAAAAAATAATCAGTCCACTCTTGAATGTAAATGAAGTGTTCATGCTGCTCACAAATGGTGAGGGCTGAAAAGAGAACATTTTCCAATAATGTTTATTCATCAGCGTTATTTCTCCTACCACTCTTGGGGGTTTAAACGTTTCTCTCATGAGGGGTGATTGATAATTAAAAAGAATGGAACCTCTCAGAAGCACTGAGGGTTTTACACTACTTTCCATGTTCCTGCTCCCTCATTTCTTATTTTTATATACAGTGAAACAAAACATATGAATAAATGGCAGCACTATTTCCATGTTTCTTTTAATATTTCTTGTCCTTGAAATTCTCTATCGATTTGCCAAATTTAACAAGTATTTTGGTTTGTAAATATTAAGAAGTTGCCAGTTTCCAGCTCATCCCTTAAATGGTTCACATACTGTATGTGCAAATCCATTCTGGGAAGTGGGTGATCACTTGGAGGCCAAAATGTTTAAATATAAGCTCTTGTTGATAATTTGAAGATGTTAAATCACTAATTGTGGCATAATTTAACTCTGATTTGCCATTCGTGTTTCTTTTCGAGCAGTCACCCAAGTTAATCACAATTATAATCACACCTTGATTTTTTCTTCTTTTCTTTTATGTGAGAAAAGTTTGCATAATGTGAGGATGACAAAACAATACTATCGAGCAATAGTTATTATCATTTGTTCTTTAAAGAAAAAGCTCTTATGCTGCCAGGTAACTTAAAGTTACAGGCTTGTTTTCATCATCAGAATGGCTTCTGTCTGTGATTGGCTTTATTTCACCACATTATTTGGCCAGCATTTGATTAATTTGATTAAATACAATAATTAGTTAGACTTTTTTGTCTAATTTATGGACCAGACATACATTTTCATAACATGAGTGGCTATTTCTTCCTGGACCCAGCTTGAAATATTTTCAGCTGGGAGATGGGGAGAGATTTTGTACTGCTGTAAAAAATCAAGACTATTTTATGGACAAGTGTTCTATCTTTTTAATAATACTTAATATATTCAGTTGTTGCAGTTCTGCTCTGAAATGCTTGAAAATGGAAACATTTGTTTCCATTTCAGGTTGACGCTTTATGCAAATTGGAATATGAAAACAAGAAAACAAATCTGTGGTTAAATATTTACTACGATGCTTGCAGTTTTGTAATTTGTATCTGTTCGCTATTGGTTCTAATCCCATATCTTGTCTTTTGCCTGATAGTTCTTAAATATTCCATAGAACTGACAATAATGTCAATAGATGGCTATTTTTGTCTTCACTATGTAATTCAGGTGAGTTTTCATAACTTTTTCATTACAAGGGCTACTATTAGCAACATTAATAGAATGAAAGGACTATGGATGAGGTGATGGGTGCAATTGAGGGGTGTATAGGTCAGGGAATAGAAGTCTATGGGAGTGTGTTGGTAAATTGTTGAGAGCCACGATCCCAGGTTAAGTGAGAGAAGAGTGCTGCAGTCCGCAGATGCCTGTAACATTCCTGGGGGGAATTCTGGCTGTTTCTTAGTCCACTTTGTTCACCTGTTCATCCTTATTTAAAGGTGAACAACTAAATGTCAGGGACGGGGGTCCCAAGGGTGGTGCATAACATTATGTCCTAGTTGTCACCACTCTGTAACCATTTTGCTCCCCATAAATTCTGCGCTAATCGGCTTGATTTTACTACATTGTCTATGTCTGTACATATGAAGTGTATACGGTAATCTCTTTGTTGGTAGTGTGTTCATGTTTGATACTAGCACTGCCAGTATTGGACAAAAGGGGTGTGTGAGGGTTTCTTATAGGTGCTTACGAACTCTGCATATCTGCATACCTTATCTTGGTGGTGCCAAAGGCTATTGAAGGCAGGCTTGCTTGTCAATATTTCTTGAAGTCGGTTCAGTTTTAGCGGAACGCGTGTTTACAATGACTATTGTGTTGGCAGACAATGGCAAGCATTATTTACAGTTTGAATCACATGTGCCCAGTCATATTCTCAGTACCTTTGTGCTGGCATGTACATTGTGTGGCATGGGCTATTGGCTTACTGAAAGATCTAGTTACCTCCATTATAAAGTAAATATACTGTACAGATCTTTTATTGAGAGGGGAAGTATTACACCTCTGGGCTATGGGTTTCAACAGTTAAAACAATATCGAGAGGTGTTGTAATGCCTGGTCTGTTGATGAGCCATTTTCGTTGGCTGCGGTATTTTGTTTGCAGTTTGTAGTAGGAAAGGGTTCATAATTGGTGTTTCATGCAACATTGTAAGGCCTTTCATGTAATGTTACACGCAAGACAGACTGGTACTTCATACACCCCATAGAACAATATAATTAGATGCAACATGCAGAGATTGCAGAAAAACGTCATTCTTCAGGCACCACAAGTCAGCAGACTTTCAACTTTGGAATCCCGTTTAGATGTGCTCTGGTGGTGTTTATTACAATTAATGTATTATTTGAAGGCCTTTCGTTTTTTCAATCAGAAGCTCTCTGTTCAGCTTGAAGGCAAGTTTAAAGATCATATGATTATAATGGTACTACAATTCTTAGCCAATGTGGCAGCTTGTTTTTTGTAATGAACACAGCATTAAGGGGGTTCTGCTTGGTGATCTCCAAAAGCACACTCCGTCCTATTTTGACCTGTGTACATCTTAGTACCTTAAGTCTTAGGGCCAAAGATGTAATATAAAGGGTTACGTTCTGCATACGCTACATGGATTTGTCCTGATCCTCAATAAGTGGCCTGCTGTCTATTTCATTGACGGTGCAATCATTTTTACCATGTTTATGTTCCAATAGATTTATGTGAGGAGTTGTGAAGGTAGAAAACTCATATCTATGAAGAACATTCTACATATGATTGTTATTGGACACAGCACTTCAGAAACCAATTTTAATCACAAACTGGATTTGTATCCCTTGTCTGACACTAAACAAGCTGGAAAATATTGTTAGCACTAGAACCAGCACAACAGTAATAGCTTGGTGGATACACTATTAAGTGATAGGGGGTCATGTCATACATTTAACAGCAGACCTGGCTCCATTATTAATTCCTTTGAATTATTTGGTGTTTGCCTAGTCTGCTTGTTGTGGAAGTTGGTTTCTACTTTAAGGACAATCCAATTGATTCCGGTGTTCCAGACAAATAAATCAATCCCATAGCATAGATGATACATCTATTTTAAATGCCAATTTGACCCAGGTCTGAAGCACTGTTTATTATGAGTTGCACTAACTCACTTTTGCATTACAGTTCCCTTGGTCTAAATGAAGCTTCAGTTTTACTGTATTTATTTAAACACTTGCAAACTGAAGGTACTAAAGTTGTCATATTGGGTGGGTTTATCAGTGGATGAATAAATGTGGTGTATTCTGGGGTGCCGGCTTCTCTGTTCTCCTTTACTTGATTGGACTGTGTAATCTTCTCTTCTTCCTGGGTCGATGCACTGAAACTGCACCACAGCAATGGGACTGCTTGCATTCATGCAACTTTACATGTTAGTTCAAGCACGTTCGTTGGTACTCTTGAGATGTGTGTGTATACATTTGATGGTTTATTGCTTGTGCTTGAGGTCAGTTTTGATGAGATGAATGGATAAAGTGATATTAAAGCTATCTGCTATTCTTTTGTAAGGCTCACACATTACCTAAACTCCTGTATTTTGGACCACTCAATATGATAGATTTTGTTTTTTTAAAGATGGGGTTAATAAACTTTGTGTAGTGGTGTATACATTGAATAATGTTTTTCTTTTCTCCCCCCCAAGTATACCAAATGTAAATTATGTACAATGAGTGTGCCAGTCCCCTTTCTTTGTAGAGCCAGATCTCTTAACAAGTGCCAATGTTGTGAAAACTCATAAAGGGGACCTTTGAATTTCATGGTCCAGTTTTTAAAACAAACACTAAGTATGTGATTAAATAATGAAAAAAAAGGACAGTTTATTCTATATTTAAGTTTAATGATGATGAACTGCTGTTTCTAAAGAAGTGTCATAATTGCATGTGTTTGCCAGGCTGGGAAGGGAGTTGGTAGTGAGATACTGTATTCATTCAACACCCTCCTGAAAAAGGGTCTTAATTGTTATCGATTTACAGTGTTTTAGCCATATTTCTCTTTTTATATGTTTCATTTCAACCACTGTTGCCTGAACCTCATTCAAACTCCAATGATTTTCATAGCCTTCTCAAAATAATTATCTGTTTTAAATTGGAATAAAATTTGTTCCTATACTCTGTGTTGTATCATTTCATATTATCTCATTCCTGAAATAATTTCATTTGGGTAGATTGGGGTAACAATCATCATTCTGGGGTGCTGGAAATAAAATTGAAAATACAATAAAATAAATAATCACAGGTAGAGACCCATAGAGGTATAATATAACCTAGAGACCCCAGGTTTCCGTGAATTGTTTGTGAACTGATCCACTAGGGGCGCTCGATGCTCAGACTGTTTGTGGTGTGTTTAGATAGAACTGCGCCGTGTAGATCAGATCTACCGAGCGATGTGCTCTAGGTCTCCTTTATTATATTTCTATATTTAGATAGACGTGCACCGTGTAGATCTGCCGAGCGCTGTGCTCTAGGTCTCCCTTCATGTATTTCTGTGTGGGGCGTTATGTTATGTAGCGTTGAGCCTGGAATGACTTCCCAGTTTACCACCACACTATCAAATTCACACCATTTCTCTGCAACTCTGTGAGGGAAAGCTGTTCAACTGCAATATATGATCAAGTTTGTTCATTTCCACGTTATAAAACTGAATTGACTGTCTTTTTTTTATCGCGCAAGTAATTCAATTTTCTGTGTGAAGAAACAAACGGGATTCAACTTAAAAAAATATCCGGAGACATTTTGTTATTTTTTTTGAGAATTCGGTTGTGGTTGTTTTTTCTTTGCCTTCTTTTCTTTGTGGTGTTTTTCGCCCCAGCAGCACCAGGGAGTTGCAGCTGAGCGAAAGGAAGAAAGCGAAGCGGGGCTGTCAAAGTAAACGTTGTTAACGTTCCACCGCGGAGAACAAAACGAGCATAAATACTGCGTAGCGTTTAACGGCGTTGCTACAGCTCGTGCGTTACAGCAGCAAGCTCGTGCGTTCACTGCGTTACAGCAGCAGGCGGTGAGCTTCGGAACAGTAATGAATCATTTCTGACTGACACCTTTTTGAAGAATTAGCCTACAAGTAACATTGATGGTGCTTTAACAGTTGACGTGTTAAAATACGGGATCGAGTGGGACAGGTAACACGCGGACTGAGCGGCGTGGCATCATCCACAGATAGACTTGATTAGCTTTCAGACGCCTGGAAAAAAAGTGTATTATCGCTTCTCTTTTTGGGTGCGAGTCGCTAGCTAACATTTGCTAGCCTTCCTGCTATCGCTGGTCAGCTCGTGTGTTTGTGGCTCTCTGAGGCTAGCTTGCATCAGCTAGCTGTGGACAAAGAGGACCAACGCAAGGCACAAGGAAGGAAGGAAAAAAAAAATCAAGGGCCAGATTTTTTTTTCTTTTATTCTCAACATTCATCGGATAACGGGGAAGGACAACAAAAGAAGGGATTGACATGATGTTTCCACAATCCAGACATTCAGTAAGTGTATGTTTTGATTTTCAGTTGAGAAATGATGTGGTTAAAATTCTAAGCACAAACAGATTTATTTACTGTCAGCCTCAGGTTGGGCTACTTATTGTGCTTGGAACTTGTTTTTGTGACAGTGTGCCTATATTTTTTGCAATGGCATAACAATGATGACGGTATTTGTCAATAAAGACATAACTGTAATGTAATTAAATTCAGTTATTGTCAACAACTGCTTGCTTAGTTCTGGTAAGTTCTGCAGAGGTTGCTTGGTAGCTGGACACCATATAGGGACATTGCATGATCTGACTGAAAATCCTAGATTTGAACTTAAAACTGTCAAAATACAAAAAAGAAATCAAGGCGATAGTATCTTCATGCATGTCAAACAAATGAATGTAATGGCTGCCAATGTTTTTTTACCTCGGTGTCAGCTTAGGGTCTGTTGTTTTCTTTGGAAACTTAACTCAAAACGACAGGTAACTGTAGTCAAATGTACTTGTAAAGCAATTAAGGAAAACCGAATGGAACAGGTACTGTTATTGTCTGATGGTCTTCAATGAAAACCTAACACACAGTACACCACTCTGTCTAGTGGGTGCTTTTTTGTCGTTGGTAAATTAATCTTACATTTCCCATATTCCCCTAATCTCAAGTTTCCATGGTAACAGTAACTCAGTCCCGTGCATGCATTCATCAGAGAGCCCATTGGTCAGGCATTCTAAACTAACTGACAGATTGTGTTTCTTGTCAGAAATAGTTAAAGTATTTGACGGAAATAAAATATTCCAATGGGTCCTCCTACGAAGAAACAAATCGCACTGGTTAAGACTCTTCTTTAACCCATTTAGTTATTTTTGCAAATAAAGGAAATGCATTTTCTCTCAGGGAACAGAGCTCAAATAAAACCCATGTCACTCTTGTTGAGATAAACTCCAGTAGACAGGCAAGCAAAACAAGTAGTACTCTATGTAGTAAGCAAAAACATAAATACAATATACAGACAAGGATTTATGAACTAAAACTCAAAACCAATCTATAGTTTTATGAGTTTCAGCCTATAACCTACGCATTAGACACTGACTGCAGTCCTGCCTCTTTAATGTCAAATAACAGAATGATAAGTGTCAAAGTGCAAGGTAAGCACAATAGCTAGAAGACTATTATGTTGCCGGACTCCGGAGACTGTTCTACTTTTCCCTAGCAACGATTTGTAGCCAAGTTCCTTTGCCACTGATGGGGGGGGGGGGGGGGGTCGTATGCTGAGGCTAGAGCCTGTCTTGTGTGACATGAATGGTTTGCCCTTTGGCAGTCAGTCAGTATAGCAGGCTGACTGTGCTACACTGTACCGTGCTGCTGTGGCACAGCCAGCCAGCCAGCCAGCCAACCTGTGTTCTCACAGACTAGGGACAGGTCTGAGACGTGGTATTGACATCTGGTTATTATGTACAATAGGTACTAGTGCATCGTCATGTCAGATAGACCCAAAGAAGCCTGTGTAGTGCAGTACTCCCCTCCTGTTAGCTGATGATAATCTAAAACTTAATATTAGTGTTTTTTCTTATGATTTTAAAATCCATTGGCTCAAAGCTAGTCCAAATGTGTTCTTTTTAACATCTCCTCTAGTGCTAAATAAGGCATTCCACAGATAATACAAAAAAAAAAAAAAAACATATACAACAATGCAATCAATATATTATTAAATAGTGCAGATTTGCATGTAAAAATGATTTACAGTTTTTATCTTTGGAGTGTCATATTACAAGAGAAATCTATTTGCATGTACATTTTGGTCAGCCCCACGGTCTTCAACCTCTTGCTCTAATTTTATTAGTACAGAACAGATAGCAAGCTGTTTGTCTTTTGTCTTACTTTAGTACCCAATGGTGTCCTCCTGTCATTTTCTTGCTGTCCACGAACCAATGTAAACAAAGTCTGGATGAGGTCCTGGTGGATGGTGATGAGGCTGTTAAGGGCCATAAGGGATTTGAGAACACGTGACCTTTGTCATTGGTCGAGCTCCTTTCAGACAGTGTCTACGCTTCTGCTTTTCCATGCCATCTACATGTAATAATGCATGAATCTTTAGTCAGTCATTCTTTGGTTTTCGATATTAGACCAGTGAAAATGTTTGCTAGCTACAGTAATACGACTTTTGAACTATTAATCAGTTAACCAGTTGATGTTTTGTCTGTTTTCATTGGGGACGGTACTTTTCCCCATAAAATGATGCCTGCAGACAGCTGCCACATTATCATTGCTGCCTTATACACGTGTCTTAGATAAATAAGAAACCTTGAGCACTTCAGGAAGTTGACAACGGAAAGGGTGTATTTTTTGTCCTCTGCATTTAACCCAGCCTAATTATTAGGAACAGTGGGCGCCCGGGGATTAGTTACTTAGGGGTCAATTGTCTTGCTCAGGGACACATAGACATGGGCCAAGGGATGAACCTGGGACCTTTTGATTCCCAGACGGTCTCTCTACCCGTCCAGCTTTGGCCGCCCAAGCCACGACTGCTATTGTATTTTGATTTCAAAACAATATCTTTAACAGAATAAAAGCGGTTTTGCAATAAAATTATGATCTGAATTGATATTAGCTTTGCATCGATCAAAAATTGTGGGATTTGATGACAGTGGCAATTACAAACTACTCACATGGCATATCTGGCAGATTGAAGTAACAGCAAACCTCTCCAGCTCGTATAGGAAACTCATTTGTCCTACTACTGGCCATGGTGGCGAATGGTCGCCATAATTTACTGACCATTTGGCTATACTGGGTTCCTGTAGCAGTTTCATGACCACATTTGCAGTCCAGGTGTAATTTTTGGACCTTGAGTGACTCTCAGACATTTGTCAATTCTAAATAGTATATTGTAATCTAGACGGGTTAACGCTGTAGCATCCCTTGTTGTATGTGGTGGCCTGCCAAAAACACTTTTGGTCTCTCCCTCTCTCTAGGTCGTCCTCAGACGTCAGGACTTGGATGACTTGTTGATCCAAGTAATTGAGTATTTTATTTGATCTTCAAATGTGTCTTTTGTCTGAAATCACGCTCAAGTTCTTAAATTTGTACAGTTGGACATATGTATGACAAAGTCATGGTCTAGTGTTAATTTCAGTTGTCCATACAGAAGAGACAGACCAATCAGGGCTCTTTTTAAGTACCATAAGCTACTAAAGAAAAAAAAATTGCATTCAGTAGTCCCGTCCCAATTGAAAAAGAATAGTGGCGCCTATATCTATGTCTGAGACAAAATAGCTACACGGTGCGTGCTGCACAGGGTGCAGCTGGCAGTTGTTGAATTAAAGAGGTGACGGCGTTGTTGGAAGGTCAAGTCTGTTTGTAACAAACTAGAGCTTGCCCAAAAGTGGGTGTTGTATGCAAAATACAAGTTAACAAGCTAATGTTTAGCTTCTGTTAGTTACCACTGCGGGCATGCTGCACTGTGGTAATGGGCTCGGAGGACTTGGGCAGACCAGATGACTGTATAGATGACTGTATAAAATGTATAGATCAGATGGATGCATTTTAATGCATTTATGGTAAAGAGTGACTTTAATTTTGGTATTAAACCTCTACTGTACAGTTCTATTCTGATGCTTATGAAATGTTCTATATGGAAGCATATGTGCTATGTGCTTTAGGGGATGTTACTGTAGATGCCTGCGGCTACTATATGATTTCCCCTGAAGCAGTCGGCTCCTAATGGACGGTGCCTAACTTGCTGGTGTTCAATCACCTTCCCAAGGTGAGAGAACACTGGCGCTCCACTTCTGCCTTGCCTGTCCCGCAGGAGGTTACTTATCTAATCCAATTGAGTGCCCTTATGCTGCTTGATTGGAGTATTAAGACCCAACACACAGGATTAAAAATAGGGATTACGGATTTAACGCGTTGCTACGCCAGAGCTGCAGCAGTTTGTTTAGCCTTTAACCAAAAGCAGTCAGTCCACTCTGGAGCTTTACCTTCTGTCCCCCCCCCACCCCTTCCATCCAAACAACCCTACCCTAATCATGCACTGACCACCACCTCTCTCCACTCATCTTCAGTGATGTTATTAGGTAGATATCCTGCATCTCTGGTGCATGAAAAAGGCGCATTAAATAGAATAGCAATGCATTGACACATCCTATTTTTACCCTGATAATGATACATTGTTTCAAGTTTCCCTACGCTTTGCATAGATAAAAGTTCACGGCAATTAAACTCTGGCACGAGGCGAGCAGGCGTGTGTGTTATATGAGCACGAATGTGATTGCTCCGTCTGTTGCCCACATCTCCTTACCTGCTTGCTCACCCCTCATTGAACCTTAATTACTAGGCGTGTCATTTGTTCCTTGTATGAAAAGACCTAGCAGCATGCAGCTTACCAAAGCCTCCCATTTACAGCAGCAGTTTGTATGACATGAACGATCGGTGATGTTCTGTGAACATTATAGAACATTGCATAACATGTTGGTCAAGTAGTACAAAAGTACGCTTTTTAGTTATGTTTGGGTCACTTCACTTCGAAATAAGAGCAACATTAACTTGACTAATATTGTGTTATATAAGATATTGTAACGAAGCACTGTAGAACTCATCAGGAATATGTTTTTAAACAATAATCAAAATCATAATTCATGTTTTAAACAGTTTTGTTAATTGTGGTTTCAAGCATATTTTTTTTTTATCAAATGGTCAGAAAAAAACAGGAACAATACATATTCTGTCAAATAAGGTAACAGACGCATTGCATTTTACTCTTGCACATAGTCAAGACACAGACCGATCATTGCTGTTGAGCATAGTCACTCCCCAAAAGCCAATTCTGAGTACCAGTACCCCCCCCCCCCCCCCCCACCAGGACTTATTCCTCTACCCTAGGATGAGGTTGGAGGGGCTTCTTCAGTCCTTTGTGCCATTTGCTATGAGAATGTATAACAAAGCACGCATAGGGCAACGGTAATTGACTGTGACTTAGTAGCATTACGGTGATGCATGACTATTGTAACATCTGTAACGTTACCTGTGGTTTGTGCTGATGTCATTAACTATAGGGTTACCTTGCTATTCCCTTTCATCTTCTGAATCAGGCAGGAGGATTGTATTGAGTGTATACGGCTGTATACTTTAATATTTATTGACTTTGTCTCTTGTTCTGCACCAGGCAGGATGATTGTGTATACATCTGTATATTTTATTCATATTTGTTGGAGGGTGTCTTTATTGTGAAGTTATTGTACTTATTTGCCCTGTATCTGTAACTTTTACTGCTGTGCTGTCTCTGGTGCCTGAATTTACCCCGTAAAATCTATTTTGTTAGAACTTTGTAGAATGCTACTATGTAGGCCTATATGAAATTAGATTTTCTTTTGCAAATAAAGTTTTCATATTGTAGAACATTTTCAGATACATTTTCAACATACATGAATATCACTATTTGTTAAAAAATAACCACCCATGACCACCCATGGATGGGTCACATTACAATGAAAACCTAATAACATCACTGCATCTTTTCCTCCCCTCCTCAAATGCTATTGCTGCTGTCACAGGGGCTGTGTGGGGGTGAGGGAAATATGTGACAGCCATATAGATATAACCCTCCAAGATAGCTGGAGGATATAGGAGAGATGAGGACAGCCACAATGATGCTGCATGATGATGGAGATGGATCCCTTGAGCTGCCTGAATCAACAGCACATCAATCTTGCCCTCCCCCCCCCCCCCCCCCCCCCCCCCCCCCCCCCGCCTACCCCACACACGCACGCACAAATATTTTAATTTGTGGTTCAGGAGATGCCTGATAAGTAATCATTTAATTTACATGCTGGCAAAGTTTGGCTGTGCCTTTTACTAACCTAACCCATCATTTGGAAGACATCTTCCGTAATAAACTGTAACTAAGCCGGGGATGTGTGCACCCAAACTATAATCAGACTTTTGATATGCACTCTATACACAGTACAAAGTTTAGCTTTTGGAGGGGAGCGCTGCTCATTTGATCCTGCTGGATGTGTCGGACAACCCGGTCATTTACGACCTGACGTTGAATCATTACCACAGCCATGAGAAGTTCATGTTTACGTTGTTTGAGCTAAGCTATTTGTGATAAAAACATGATGTTGCACGTGTCAATAAAGACTGTGTGTGAGCGCTTTGTGGGGACATGATATCCAATGCGCCGCTCTGCTCAGAAAATGCTTTCTGTGGACACGGCCCCTAAGTCAAACTCCTTTATTATAACTTTTTAGCGGTGAACCAGGTCTGTCTGTGCTGGTCCAACCAGCGACAACAGAGCCCATAGCCCTTAGCCATGCGTGTGCAGTAACTCTGAAACACCACTGCTTATTGGCCTACAAAGCCAAAGTGCAGTAGCTACGTTTTGGACACACCGACTTATTTGTGTATCCCAAAGGTCAAATTAGCCTTCGTGATTTTGGGGGATAAACAATTACCTCAAGAACAGATGTACAATTAGTGTTATATCACTTATATGCTGATATCTCATTTGGATGACCAGTTGAATCACTTTTAAACCCATTTTTCAGTGATTTTTCTTTCTGTAGTTACTGCACTTTGGCTTAGTATGACGATTTCAGTTCACAAAAAAAACGCCAATAAACAGCTTAAATGTGGGGGGGGGGGAAACAGGCTTCGTCACTCACGGTCTTCATATCAATGCCTGTGTGCATTGATTGATTGGTTAAACCAGTGGTTCAAAACCTGTGGGTCCCCACATGATTTTTGGGGGGGTCCAAAGATGACAGTGAAGTTACAATTTAAGGACTTTTAAGACCTTTTTAATACCTACAAAAAATACATTTAAAAAAGACCATTACTGCATCAAAAGTAATCAACAAACCATACAATAAAAGCTGGTCAAACATTGGCCAAATTGTCAAATAATATAAGAAAGAGGCAAAATTTCAAGAATGAAAACAAAACATTGCGCTCAATGGTACCTACCAGACCGGGCAGGACAGGTTTCACTTGCCCGCAGGTGTCTTGTTTACCTGACCCGGGCATTCTTAAGTGTCGGACCCTGGCTTGAATCAAAGAATTTCCGTCGACAGAGAGGTCTCGACTGATTACTAGATTTTCAGACTGGATGACTAGCTAAACCTTGCCTGATTATTATGACTACTATTAATGATTATGGCCATTCCAGGTAGTTGTCCCAGCTGGACGTGCCTATGTAATTCATTTTCAATGAGAGGCGGGCGATTATTTGTGCGGAGAAGTTGAGGGGCGGTGAGGCGAGCGGGCGCCGCCCCGTGAAACGTTCACGCTCGTTTGTGCACACACACGCGCAGCAGGCAAGAGCTGGATTGTGCTAAGCTTTCCTTTTGTCCCCGCACCGTGCAGGAGGACAAAACAAACAATGATCGCGGCGCAATCGCTGCTGATCCGACCGCTCCCCGTCTGTAAAGACCTTAAGAGTGTAATGGTGTCACCCCAGTGCCAGTGAAAACGAGTGTCTTTACCTACCTTTGAAAAATCATGGAATATCTTCCGTGATCGCTGTAAGCACGGAGATCGCCTCATTACACGCACGCGGATCTCGGGAGTCACGGGGGAAAAAAAGTATCCACTCGCGATAAGAAAGAGGCAGCTGTGGCCTGTTGAAAATGCCTTGTTTTGACCGTAAAGCAAGTGGAGCGGATATATAGGGATTTTCCCTCAGGAAGTAAACAAACAGATTTTTTTTTTAACTTCCGGGTCAATTCCGGGTCTGACGTCATCTGGCAGTGAAAGCATCATTCATAACGTAGCCAACATCGCCATCTGGTGGAAAACCACTAAAAAGCCACAACAGGTCTAACGTGTCCATGGCACCGTGGACTAACTGCGTGCGTTTACATGTCCATGGCAATCAAAGAGTTAAAGGAGTAGTTCACCCCAAAAGAATAGTTATTTTCTATCAATTACACACCCCATGAAGCCTTGAATTCATAAAGATTTTTTATGACGGTCCATGGCGTTTTTTGTCGCATTTGATGACAGGGTCATCGGTCAATAAGAGACTCAGTCGGGGACTCTTTGAGTCTCCTACCTAAAAATCTCCTGAAGTCAAGGCTTCATGGGTGTGTAATTGATAGAAAATGCGTACCTTTTGGGGTGAACTACTCTTTCAAGCACTATTTTAAACCTAGCTGTACGAAGGTGTCACGTGTCAAAAATCTACACGCTCACAATACTTTGCAATGCCATGTTTGGGACAATTTTCGCCTATCATGTCATACCCAAAATAGGGCTGACAGGTTGAAAGTTTATTCCAGATGCAGCTCCAAAAAAGCTGGGCATGGTGTGTGAACTGTGAAAGTGCAGTGGAGGACAAAAAGGCATGATGCCAAAGCTGTTGTGTATCACAAGTAATGGAGGCCAAATCTCCCCTGCTTAGCCTCTAGTACAGCAATGGCCACAGGTTGTACACACACACACACACACACACACACACACACACACACACACACACACACACACACACACACACACACACACACACACACACACACACACACACACACACACACACAAATACAATGCTGTCTCGCACATGCACACACACTTCTCCCGTTTGTCCCCCTTTATCATGCATTTCCTCCCAGATCTGATGTGGTTGTGGGAGGGTCGGGGGCAGAGGGTGCACGGGCATTATTAAGCCCACTTGAATTAACAGAACAGCCCCCAGCCTTTCCTCTAAAGCCCCCAGCTGGGGGGAGCTTAATCCCCATGGTCCCCTGTCTCGCCCATTAAACAAACTCCCTCCCACCACTACTCAGTCGCTTTGCTGCACACTCACACACACACTCACAGACCCAGACACACATCCAGGCACGCAGTTTACACACATAGTATGCATTTGATCTTGTAGACGTGCACGTGCATGAATCCAACACATGTATGCAAAAACACATACAAATAAGTGCCATGCATGTGCTTATGAGGGCTGCTGTGATCGACTTTTAAAAAAAAATCTGTCAATTAAATTTTCAATTAATCAAATAATCAATATGTGTTTTTATATGTATATATATATATATATATAAACAAATTGAAGCAACAAGAAAAATCGATCCGGTGTTGTATAAAAGACTAAATCGACGATTAGTCTTGTTACCTTGTATTTTATTCTTTGTTGTACAACGGTGTCAGGCAAACATTTAGAAAATGGCTAATCTACAAGCTCACAACTTGTAGACCACCTATTTTCAAACAAACGTGTCGCCACCTGCAATTCAAATATTGCTACTGCTAAAATATTACTACTGCTAATATACTATTTTATCAAAATAGATAATTTTCTATAATGGATTAAATTGATTAGTTTGATTTTACACCCCACACTCACAGGAATGTGTATGGATGGATAAATGTACTCACACACAGCTGTGTTGCTTATACATAATTCAAGAGGATGTTTGTGTAGATGCATGTGCATTAGGACTGGTAAATTAGTATTTCAATCTCGAGTATTTCTCAAATATTTGAAAAAAATACACATTCGACTTTAAAAAATGTATATTAGAATAGTGGGCGTGGCTGCCGCGCAGTGTACGGAGTTTGACATTGTTAGATCATTAGATGAATTGACTCTGTAGCCGCAATAAGGCACTCCACGCTATATCCATGTCTCGTTCATACTGTTTCCATAGTTCGTGCTGACTGCATACAGTGATACTATACAGTGGAGACGGGTTCGTTCAGCCCTCTCCTCCCATTCTCTCCACTGAGTGTATCAATGAATAGCCTGCCCAACTTTTTTTCTTGACGTTGTTCATTTGAACGTTGATGCTGGAACCGAAGTCGAAACTTCTGGGTGTTAAAACGATCCGAAGTCGAAGCTTCAACGACGGAAAGGGGAAAAAAAGCATTTTGCTGCATAGCCGATGCCTTTCTCTTTTGGCACAAATGCGTCCTCATGAGCCTAGATGGACAGCTAGGCTCAGCTTGGGTTAATACCCCACCCCCCGTAATACGATATATATGGTAATAAAATGTATGACGCTGCACTTGGGGCAGAGCATGTGAGCGGAGTGGAGCGTACCAGTCGCTCCACGCTCCGCTCAGACCCGGCCGCTCATTAGCAAAAAAAGTATTTCGCTGCATGTCCGATACTCTTTCTCTTTTGGCACAAATGCCCATGAGCCTAGATGGACAGCTAGGCCTACTATGTTGCAAAAGATGCCATCCAAGTTATGTAGTTATTTATGTAGACATTGTATTATTAATAAGACAGACAATATTAAATCCTGTGGGTTAATGATTAATCCCCAGATTTGAGAGCGGGCGGGGGCGGGAATCGCAAAACGAGTAAGTGTCGTTCAGCCAAAACCCGTCACTTTCGTTTCAAATCGTATCCTTTGATCGGCTGGTGATATAACTTAACTGACACAAAGTATTTATAAACATACTTGTGTGGATTATGGAGAAATTTGAATTAAATCTTGATCAGGGATCTGCGCTGTGTGCGTCTGTTGCAGTGTTGAGGATTCTTTTGTCCGTGCGACCGCCAGGGCATGCTCAAGTCAAACATGTGGGGCCAGAGCGGCTTGGAGCGGAAGGCGGTCCTCGCTCCGAGTTCCGCTCCTATCTTTTTATAAACCTGCTCCCCGCTACGTTAAAAATCATCTTGTAATATATATATATATAATATATATATATATATATATATATATATATATATATATATATATATATATTGTTTTTTTTTTTTTTTTTTTGGAAAACGGCAGAATAGTCGATTTCATGTTTGAATCCCGTGCCATCGAACTAAGCTTTGAATATTCGAGGGTCGGCTCTAAACTAGTGTACTTGAAATGTGTCAAAGACGAAAATAAATATTAGTGCAGTTTTTCTTGACAGTAACATGGTGGTGAGCGCCCTCTTGTGGACATAATGGTTGTGACCTGTTTTTGCAAATTTCAAATTTAATTTCTGAGATAATTTAGCAGCCCTAATGTACAAACCGTAAAATAGTTTTTGTTTTGTATGCAAACACATAATGCACTCAAGTCGCCTCTCCTCTGTCCTGTGCAGTTCATTTCTTCATTGTTGTAATGATTGCTCTAGTACATGCAAATAATAAAGGTCTCTCCCCCTTTCACCCATACAACCTCAGTAACTACACACATGCATGCGCGCGCACACACACACACACACACACACACACACACCCCACACACCACACACACACACACTCCTTACTGGCCTCAAGGGTCTTATCTGCTTTTTGTATCTAGGGAACAAATTGAATGTGGGTCTTGACACACACACAGCCCAGCAGATGTCTGGGTCGTTAAGGGCAGGCTAACTCATTAGCATGACAAACAGAGGCCCCCGGCCCCCCCACTCAGCAGGGGGCCTAGCTTTTGAGGGGCTGAGTTGGGGCCACGGGTCACAGGTGATATTGATTTTTGTGGAGGGCCACACTGGCTGATTGTCAAAACGCTATGGGGCTAGACGGGAAACGGCTCCAGTGAAAGGATGGACTGGGACACTGTCCAAGCTAGAGTCTGACCCATGCCACAATTTTTAGTCCGATCCCGATTTTGGAGAGTCCTAGATCACTGATGACCGATTTTCTTAGAAAAGGGGTTGGAAATTGCGATGCTTTCTGAGTTTGTAGATCTGCTATTTTTGAATTATTTTGAAAATTATTGAACATTTTCTCCAAGAATGACATGGCCAAGGTATAGGGATGGAAAAGTTGAAAATGGTAAAAAAAAAAAATCGGGACACATGGGCTGCCTAATACCGATGTTGACACAGGTAAAAATGCCCGATATATATCGGTCAGGCTCTAGTCCACTCCAACCCCCCCCCCCCCCCTTCTTTCATGAACACACCCACACACCTAACTCCTTATCCTTTATTTTGGAATTCACTCTGAGATTTGACACAACAGAGCTGCTACCCCTGGCCTGGTGGAATACAGACACGTGAGCCACAGTGGTTGATGTACTAGCTCCGTAGTTACTAAAGCTGTGATTCTCAACCTTTATTGGGCTATGCCTTACCGCCCCCCACACCCATTTAAAATGTAGCCTACTGTTAAGTTTCTGCTCTGAATTTTGTTTTGTTTATTATGCTTGTGATGCTTACTGTATATCATTTTACTGAAAAGGTCTGCGTCATCCTCTCTACAACAATGCATCAATTATGAGCCCAATTGTGGAATGATAAAATACTTTGTGAATACACCCTGCTTCTTATGGTTTTGATAGTTCAGAGTTGCTTCCCAGACGGCAGAGCTTATGGCAGGATGAGAGGGGTCAGATGTTACGAATAGTAGGCTAAGCATCATATTATATCATTTCTGGAAGCATTGTAGCTCAACAGACACAAACTGTGTCTAGAAATTGACTAGCAGAATGTATTACTTTGGTCCTAGACCATGAATTACTAATGTTTTGAATGCATTTTCTGAAAAAGTGCAACTAAAAGCAGTTTGATAAACTTGGATTGGATTAAAGTTTGTTTAAGAAGTGAACATTTAACTTCTTAAACAATGCATACAAAAAATAAATAAAAATAAACAACTTTTTATTTAAAAATTTACCATTTTTCAAAAATAGCCAATCTACAAGTTCACAATGCATCACATGGTGCATTGTGAGCTTGAAGATCTTGAAGAAATGCTTTTTGGAAAGAATTATCTTTATAAGGATATGCTCAAAATAGGAATGCAAAGTGGCTAAAGATCGGGACACATACCGGCTGCATAATTGCCAATACAAGTAAAATAAGTCAAATAATGGCTGTTATATCAGTCAAACCGATATATCGGTTTAGCTCTAGTCTGGACTGCTTTGCCTCACTAAAGGACAAGGTACGGTATCAAATGTATTATGAAGAACTAAAAGATAAATGTTACACTATATATATTTTGCTTTGCTGCAGCAGCACACAGTGCCCAGTGTGTGTGTTTGTTTTGTGCAATATTTATGCATAAATCCTCTGTTGTGTTGTGGGGGTGGAATGCAGTATGGGCTGTCATTTTACAAATTCACAAGCAATTGACTGCTTTGTTTGTGAGGGATGGTCTTTTGTTGTCTGTATATATTAGTTTTTTTTTCCATGTATGCATGTACAGTATTTGTGTGTTTGTGGTGGGTGTTGCTCTATGTGGGAAAAATCAAGGTGTGTGTGTGTGTGTGTGTGTGTGTGTGTGTGTGTGTGTGTGTGTGTGTGTGTGTGTGTGTGTGTGTGTGTGTGTGTGTGTGTGTGTGTGTGTGTGTGTGTGTGTGTGTGTGTGTGTGTGTGTGTGTGTGTGTGTGTGTGTGTGTGCACAGAGCATGGAGGAGTTGGGGGTGTATGTGCTGTGGAGTGAAGCGGCTGCATCAGTATTCAGCAGTGGCTCTGCCTGAGTAGGTGTGTGGGAGGAGGATGGGGGCGCCTCGCTCTGTACCCCGGAGCGAGGCGCTGGGCTGGAACAAAGCGGCTCGGCAGGGGTGGGTTGGTGGGAGGGCTGCTTGATTGGCCTGCCCAGGCTCATCCTGGCCCAGGCCCCCTAGACCTGCCAGAACCCAGTGCTCTGCTGCGCCAGGCTAGACAAGAGAATTAGCTGCTCTATCTGTCTACCTGAGAGCTGCCTTTTGCTCAGAGAACAGACTCTGACTGGAATAAAGTCAGGGCTTCATCCCGGCCAATGGGAGGATCCACTGTAAGACACTGCAAACTAGAGCCTGACTGATACTTGTTCTTTAGGGCCAAAATACACATCTACAGTATGTCTGTCTGTCTGTCTGTCTATTTCAGACATCAGTGCACTGAAACGGTAAACTTAAGTGTGAAATTAATTATTAATAATGACTATGTAAAAAGAAAACACACATTTCCTAATGTTCTGAAAAGAAAAAAAAACTAGAAAAGTGTGCTCCCCGGAGCACAGGTTGCCTGTCCAGGACCTGCAAACTTTGAAAGGCAGCCATAGCCAAAATCAAAAATCAGACTTATACATCTTGAACACATGACCCCCGAGGTATTGTGTACCGATTTGTGTGAATTTTGGACCAAACTGTAGTAGTAGTAGTAGCAAAGAGTGTGTTTTGAAGACAACACAAAATGGAGGGATATGTAATCTGGCACAAAAAAACGTCCTCCTGGTGGCGCTATAGCCTATAACTGGCCGATGTGAAAAATGTGGGACAGAGGTTCTTCCTTGGCCTCCCAGGAATGTGCATGTGAAGTTTCATGCTGATCAGGCCAACAGTGGACGGACAGACTGGAGCGGAAACATACTCTCCGGCCTTCGGCCGTCCGGCCTGGCAGAGATGATAAATACAATTTCATATCGGACAACATATAGGCTATGCCAATACGATAGACTACATCTGTGATAGGGCCAGGGCTGCACAGTGTCTTGATATGAACATACAGGATCACATTGTCACATTGCTCATAATTCCTCCTACCGGCTTCATAGAGCTAGACCTGCACTCGCCTTTCATTGAAAATTAATTACTAGGCGTCTCCTGAAATGTCCCTAATATAATCTAGCAAGCTGCCTAAACCCATCCGTATGAAAAGCTTGACTGTTTGTCCATTTGTCGGATTGACGTTTGTTTTATTGTACTCAGTGATTTGCCTTGACTTTGGCTTAGCATGTTCGTCAAGCCAGTGCTGTGTCAAGTCAAACGAGAATAAACATATGACTTCTGGACAGTCGGCTTTCAAAATAAGAGTCTTCGTCCAAGGAAAGTAAGCGTTTTACTTTCGGTCAGAGAAATTCAAAATAAGAGTGGACCTGACTTGCTATTGTTTTGAAGAATGCTTAGTTTTCACTAGATTCAAATACCATTGAAGTGGAAAAAGCGGCACTCCAAAATGAAGGATGCAAGACTGTCTCAAATAAACATTCTTATATATTGGGAACGCTTGACGTGTAGTTTTCACTGTTGCTACACGTAGAATATCAAATAACAAGTGTGTGAACCCAATAATAGGCTACTTAAAATGTTAAAGTGATATCGCCCTTTTAATGTCTTTAGATGCTGTTTTTTGAAGACTGCTTAGTTTTCACTGTTGCTACACTTAAAATATCAAATAGGAAATTTGAACGGTAATATCGTATATCGATATCAAGATGTTTGGCATAAATATCGAGATATGAAATTTTGTCCAAATTGTGCAGCCCTAGATAGGGCTATTGTTCAAAACATTTGGATATGAATACCAGTTTTATACAATCCATTTTAACAAAAAGAAAATGACATTACGTATACGGTATATTACACAGGAGTCAGTGTCGTCCTCCGTAATCTCAGCAGGCGAACACTGAGCAGCTTACTGCTCTTACAACTATTCCAGGAATTCCCTCAGACCATTTCAGTCTTTGCACACCACCACGAGTACAAGTCTCTACTGAATCTGTCACCCTGAGACTAAATGTCAGAAACATATACCACAATATTCTGTTTCCCATCATGTAGTGTACATAACACCAACCCGTCACACACCCTATATACTCATATAAGAGTGTAAACTAGCTCTGAATGATAATTATCATAATTATCTGGATATAAACATGCAAGATATTAATATCGTAAAAGGGAAAGACATGGACAGTATTATTTACATTTTCCCCACTCGCCCCTGTATGTAAAGCTAAAGCCGGCCAATCACAAACATCACTTAACACTGTGTGTGTTTTAATAGCTTGTTTCAAGTTCAGCTCACTCAACCCCTCTTTCCTATGTGTCGTGTAGAAAAAGTTTGAAGTCTATTCAGCTCTGGCGCTGCTGAATAGATTCGTGACAGATTCAGGGGACTTGTAGACTGTCATATTTCCTGCGGCTCCCAACGTGCATACTCGCCTCTCATTGAAAATTAATTATTAGGCGACGGGCCTAAATGCAGCAAGCAGATGATTAAAGCATTCCTTATGAAAAGCTTTACTGTTTATGTCGGGTACTTACTGTCATGTCAGATTGAAAACACCAGTATTGACTTTCGTTTATTAAATGATCAATGAGTTTCCGTGACCATTACAAAGCTTTGCACGTTCATTATGCTGTACAAAAGTGTGACTTCTGGTCGGTGGACTTCGAAATAAGAGCTGTTTTGACCTGTAATATGCTGCTTAGTTTTCCCTTCACTTAGAATATAAGATACATGTGGACTCATATTATATCGTATCGTTATTGAGATATTTGGCATAAATATCGTGGTATGATTTATTTTTGCCATAATTTGTGAAGCCGTAGCAGCATACACGCACATGTGCAACCCCCTCCGGCACCTAACCCTGGACAGCGTTATTTTCCTGGGGGAAACCCTGTAATCTGTGCCCATTCAAGTGTTTAATCAAATTCGTCAGACGTAACCACTTTAACATTAAAAAATCTTAAAAAAGAACCTATCTACTGTACAAACACAGGGTGTGGGGAGGGAGGCCTTGCTCCATGTCAATCACGTCTCGGGACTTCCTGCCGTCCACTTTCATTGTCCACTTATTTGTTTCTGAACCTTGGGAGTAATCTTCCCTCCCTTCCCTTACTCCCTCCCACCTGGACCCTTGTAAGTAATAACCTTGGTTTTTACAACCAGGCATCAATCATGGACACAACTGTGCTTGGTGTAATCTCACAGCCTCCTCTTCTGCCAGACTGGCTTTAATCTCAGCCATGGTCTCCAAGCCCACAGCCCTGTCGCCCTCACTGCTTTCCCCACTCCTGACAAATTGCCCATTTCCCCCTGGGTTTGCAGTCTCTGCCTGTGTGTATGTTTGCGTTAACATGCCTAACCCCCCCCCCCCCCCCCCACCTGATGTCAGCTGTGTTTGTGTAGTAGGTTCTTGTGTGTGTGTGTGTGTGTGTGTGTGTGTGTGTGTGTGTGTGTGTGTGTGTGTGTGTGTGTGTGTGTGTGTGTGTGTGTGTGTGTGTGTGTGTGTGTGTGTGTGTGTGTGTGTGTGTGTGGAGGGCAGCGTGGGCCCGAAGTGTCATGTTTGTGTGTGTTTTGACTTCCCATGCTCGACTAGCCTTGCATGGGGGGGTAGGTCAAGATAGTTCAGCAAAAGGGGAAGGAGGCCAGGCTATGCCATGCCATGCCAAGCCAATGTTTGCGAGGGCACTTCACTCGAAGTGATAAAAGTAGAATAATCCCCTTTAAAAGCGTCTTAACGAGGTCAAATCTGCTGGCCTGTGGTTGGGAGGAGAGGGTAGTGGAGGTGTGTGAGCAGGGATGTGATGGGATAACGCTGCAGAAATGTGGGTAAGCCCTGGCTTGGACCGTGAGAGATAATAATCAAAATCAAATTCCTGGCCCAAACAGGATTAAGCTCTCCCCGCGCTCTATCTAAAGCCCCTGTCCAGAGCGGCTGAAGACACAATCCTATTCCTCAGCCCTCCCCCCTCCCCCTCCCCCCCCCCCCCCACACACACACACACATACACACACGCATATCATTTATGGGCAAAGACCACGTAAACACTCAAACAAAGATACACACACACTCAAACACTTAGCAGACGTACCTAAACAGAGCGGCTAACAGAGCGGCTAACATAGCAAGCGTTGCTCAGCCCAAAGCTGTGTTGGCAAGGGGAAATTTGGCCGATGGCCAGTTAGGCTTGTCCGTCTCTCAGATCACTATGCCTGTACACTTTACCAACACACTAATCTGGGATATTTAGATGTTATTTGGCTGGAGCTGTTCTTATAGATGTCTTGTTTGTTGCTGCTTGTGTATTAGCCCAAGGCTTAAGCCCTTCAGCTTCTGGTTCAGTGAGTGAACTAAGTCACAGACGATATAGTTTTACCAGTACACAACAGCTCTCTATCCCTTGTGGTATTAAGCAAACGTGGG